>NC_143527.1:37127291-37430505 GCF_031878675.1 Megascapheus bottae
GGCAATGGATGGAAAGGGACTTCAGCACTAAACCTGAGCATGCAAGGACACCAGTGAGCACGAGACAGCACACAGCCATAATCTGACACAGATATTAGACATCCTTCCACTCCACCCCAGGGCTCCCTCTTCTCAACTTGAATGTTGCCTTCCTCCTAACTTCTTCAAATCTAGTCATCTCTTTCTTCTCCCCACCCCCCCCCCCTTGCCCAACTTCATCCCTCCATCTTCCTTTTTCTCTTCATTATCCACACAGCTTCACTCTTTTCCCTCTGGATCCTTCTAGAACAAAATATATCGATGCACAGAAAATTCTTTATACTAAGCCTGACCCCTGTGGTGAAGAAGAGGCATGCTCACAAGTTTAAAAAAGACAGTAAGTCCAATTAAATAATATTAAATTAGCAAATAATTTGATCCCTTACACTTATTCTTTTGTGTGAACCACTACTGGGGCTTGAATTCAGGAACTGAGCATTGCCCCTTAGCTCCCCTTCCCAAAGGCTGGGAACAAGGGACTGAACTCAGGGACTGAGCACTGTCCTTGGGCTTTTCTCAAGGTTAGAGCTCTACCACTTGAGCCACAGCACCACTTCCAGCTTTTCTATATATGTGGTACTGAGGAATCGAACTTGCATCTACGTGCATGCTAGGCAAGCACTCTACCACTAGGCCAAACTCCTGGCCCCCAAACTTACTTTTAATGGTCAATATCAATCAAAGATTTTCAGTAGAACTCATGATAGGAAAGGCCTACCGTCTCTTGTACAGATTTAAGTGTTAACAAGTAGCATGGAAATAGCAGATGCCAGCCTATAGTAGCTTTTGGACTGGAGGTAAAGCTAAAAAACAGTAAAATTAGAACATTTCTTACCCTAATCTTCTGTAAGTATGCCTTAGTAATAAATACACACACACACACACACACACATACACACACACACACACACAAAATGAGTCATCAAGACTCTCTTGTTGGCCAGAATTGGCCTAGATCTAGGCCAAAGTTAGACCTTGTTACAAAGTAGTAATAGGGGTTCCAGGTCACAAGATCCTCAGCAGAGCCTGTGTCTTCTACTTGATTATCTTCCCCGCGACTCTAATTATATAAATACATATAAAGGTACAGGGAGGCATCATGAGCAATTTCACTCTTCTTTTGTCTCTCTAATAAAAGAAACTCATAGAAAGGCATTTATTGAGCAAATTTAGTTAGAAATCCTTTATTAAAATTAAAGTCAAGAGCAAATACCTTTTTGTTATAATGATCCAATAACATAAAAGGACAGAAAATTAAAAGCACACAATAGCTTATTGCTGCACCTAAGCCAAGGAGGTACTGTTCACAGAATTATTAAATAAGCAATAATGATAGCCTACAATATGGAAGACAGAAGCCAAAGGCCAAATGCACTTCTCTCAGGACCATCAAGTTCTCCTGCCCCTGCATGGATTTGGCCACAGCCACAGGTATCTACAGGTGCCAAGCTCAACAAAAGAACATGTATTTACTCCAAAACTTTTGCCTAAAAAAATCCAAACAAACAGCTTTACATTTCCATCCTACCAGGGAATAGAGTTTTAATGAAGCGAGAAGCTACAAGGTGACATCTTTATCAGCCCTCATAAACCTTGATTGAATACACAGCGATAAGGCCTGTTTAAACTATTCTCCTCTTGATAGCTGGCCTGGAGGCGGTGTTGGCCTTAGCAACAGCGGGGAAAGGAGGCCTTGCCAAACCCCAAAGTGTGGGCCCCTCAGGCCAGGGAGCCGCAAACAATCCAAAGCTCCAGGCAGCTGGCGCATCTGGGGGTGTGGATGGGGACTAGGGTGGGGAGGGGGGTGCAGGCTCTTTCCCTGGCTCTCTCTAGGTCTCTGGGGGCATGTCTTCAAAATCCACCACCCCCTACCCCAGGGTTGAGAAAGTGGCCGGAGGCAAAAGGGGGCTTTAAACCCCTCTGACCTTTAGCATTTACATCTGCAGATACAGAACGCTCCTGAGAGCCCTTGTAAAGGATTTGGGGATGGCTAGCTCTGGTTTTCTTAATACAAGCATCATAAATAAATGGTGCATCGATTTCTCTGTCCCCCTCTACCTCCTTTTTTATATTATTATTTTAAGAAACAGGACCCCTGTTCCTAATCACTACTTAGTATATTAAATCCTACTCCCTACCCCAGACTAGCCAATGTACAACCCACAGCACCCCCTACAGGCTGTGGGAGCCAGTGCAGCTCGTGGGAGATGTAGAGAGTGGGGCCAGGCAGAGAAACAACCCCAGAAGCGCTTTGCCTGCTGTGTGGGTAGGGCGTTGAGCTGGGACTCAAGGCCCCTCATTCTAATCCTCATTTTTCCTGATTAACTAGAAACGCTTGGGGACAGGACTTTGGGGGACATTTGGTTCATCAACTACAAAAAGAGACCGTTGGATTTGAAAGGTCTTTAGAGTTTAAAATTAAGACTGGCATTGTGGTGCATACCTGTAATCCTAGCAACCCTGGAGGTGGATGTAAGAGCCTCATGAACACAACGCCACCCTGGGGCTGAGTGAGCAAGACCTTATCTCAAAAACAAGTTACAAGGAAAACAAAATACAAAATAAATAAATAAATAAATAAATAAGAAAGATGCAGCAGGTCACCTGTGGCTCATGCCTATAACCCTAGCTACTCATAGGTTGAGATCTGAGGATTACAGTTCAAAGCCAACCCAGTCAGGAAAAGTCCATGAGACTCTTACCTCCAATTGATCACCAAAAAACTGGAAGGGGTGGGCCAGGAGTTTGGCCTAGTGGTACAGTGCTTGCCTAACATGCATGAAGACCCGGGTTCAATTCCTTGGTACCACATACATAGAAAAAAGCCAGAAGTGGTGCTGAGGCTCAAGTGGTAGAGTTCTATCATTGACAAAGTCCAAGGACAGTGCTCAGACCCTGAGCTTAAGCCCAAGAATGGCAAAAAAAAAAAAAAAAAAGCTGGAAGGAGAGCAGTGGATCAAGAGGTAGAGTGCTAGCTTTGACCACGAAAGTTTAGGGACAGTGCCTGGATCCTGAGTTCAAGCTCCAGGACCGCCCGCCTCCCCCCCACCCCCGAAAAAAAAAAAAAAACAGACTAAAAAGCAGGGGTTTGGATTGAGTGCTCACTAACATGATTGAGGTCCTGAGTTCAATTCCTACTATTGATAAATTAAATATTTTATTTAGAAACATAACTTTTTAAGTAGATAGATACATGAATTGGCTTGACCATAATATGCATATGTATATTGAAATATCATGCTATATATGTAAAATGTATAGTTTTAGTTTTAAAATTTTATTAGCACAAATGAATACACATATATTTAACTTAAATTAAGCCATGTGATTCCATATAAAGGCATTTTTTTCATATTCTCCTAAATCCCTCTGTTGCAATATTTTAAATAAAATTTAATTAGTCGCTGTGAGCTCTCCTATAGATCAACACAGGACATACAGTTAGGTCACTTCTTACATCAGTATAATATAGGTTGTGTGTGTTGTGTAGGTGTAGGTGTAGGTGTACAGGTGTGTGTGTGCTAGTACCAGGGCTTGAATACACACAGCCTGGTCACTCCCTCTTTATTTTTTACTCAAGACTAGCTCCACGCTCCCAATTTGGGGTGATTAATTGAAGAGAAGGGTCTCAAGGCCTTTTCTTCCTGGGCTGGCTTTGAACTAAGAGCCTCACATCTCAGTCACCACAGGTATGAGCCACAAGTGCCCATCAGATAGATCTTTGGTGCATTGGTGACAATAAAAAGTTCCTCTTTTAATGAGGCAACAATCAGGAAAGCAACTCCTTTTGCAATAGCCTCAAAGAAAATAAAGTACCTAGGAATTAACTTAACTAAGAATGTAAATGACCTTTTTGATGAATACTTTAAAACCCTGAAAAAGGAAATTAAAGCAGAACTGAGGAAATGGAAAAAACCTCCCATGCTCCTGGACTGAAAGAATCAACATCGTGAAAATGACAATCTTGCCAAGGGCTATCTACAAATTCAACTCAATATCCATCAATATCCCAATGTCATTCTTTAAAGAAATAGAAGAGGCAATCCAAAATTTCATATGGAATAACAAAAGACCCCGTGTAGCAAAAACAGCACAGGAGGAATTTCAATACCAAACTTTAGACTCTATTACAGAGCTATAGGGACCAAAACAGCTTTGTACTGGCACAAGAACAGGCCTGAAGACCAATGGAATAGAACCGAAGACCCAGATATTAACCCACAGACCTATGGCCACCTAATCTTTGATAAGGGAGCCAAAAAAATAAATAAAATGGAAGAAAGACAGCCTGTTCAACAAGTGGTGCTGGCAGAACTGATTAAGCACCTGCAGAAAACTAAAGTTGGATCCTTCTTTGTCACCCTGCACCAGGATTAACTCCAAGTGGATCAAAGACCTCAAGGTGAAAGCAGATACACTGAAAACTTCACAAAAAGGAATGGGAGATACACTAGGTCTCCTTGGCACAAGTTGAAACTTTCTTAATAAGGACCAAGAAACACAACAAATCAGAGAAAGTTTGGATAAGTGGGACTGCATTAAACTGCAGAGCTTCTGTATGGCAAAGGACATAGCTAGCAAATTAGCTAGAAAGCCTACAAAGTGGGAGAAGGTCTTCACTAACCATACAATGGATAAAGGCGTCATATATAAAATATATCAACAGCTCAAAAAATGAATCACTCCAAAACTAATCTCCAAAGAAACAACCATCCCATTAAAAGACGGACCAAAGACTTAAAGAGAGTCTTCTCTGAAGAAGAATACGACTGGCCTATAGACACATGAAGAAATGCTCAACATCTCTGGTCATAAAAGAATTGCAAATCAAAACAACTCTAAGATTCCACCTCACTCCAGTTAGAATGGCCAGGATCAGGAAAACTAATAACAACAGATGCTGGAGGGGATGTGGCCAGGAGGAATCACTACTACACTGTTGGTGGGAGTGCAAACTCCTTCAACCACTATGGAAAGCAGTATGGCAGTTTCTCAAAAGACTAAAAATAGAACTCCCCTATGACCCAGCAATTCCACTACTTGGCATTTACCCAATCGTCCAGAAATAAGGACATACTAAATCCACTAGCACAATGATGTTCATTGCAGCACTATTTACCATAGCAAAGATATGGAACCAACACAGATGCCCCTCAGTTGATGAGTGGATCAACAAGATGTGGTATTTATACACAATGGAATTCTATGCTGCTGTCAGAAAGAATGACATTGTCCCATTTGTAAAGAAATGGAAAGACTTAGAAAAAATCATATTAAGTGAAATAAGCCAGACTCAAAGGAACATAGGCTCAATGGTTTCCCTCATTTGTCATAATCAGCAGAAGCCTTGGGCTCTCCTAACAGAGATTTACAATAGAACAAAACCTAGATACATAAGACATATAGATGAAGCTAAATGAAAGGACCTCCAGGATATAGAAACAAAAGCCCATATAATGAGTGATAGTTGTCCTTAGTGTACTATGTTATCTCTCATCTCTTTTGCTGTCCCTTGGTTATCTCATATTGTTACAGTATTTCATCTGGTTATCTGATATATTGTATATATGCGTATTTGGTTATTTGAAGTCGGATAGGGAAAGGAGGCAAACAAGATGAGGGGTGGGGTGGGGGGAGGGAAATGGGGACCAAGACATGAGAAAGGGTATCAATGTATGTGAAGTAATGCACCTTCTGTCTGGTGAATATAATGTAACCCTTCAGTTAATTACAATAAAAAATATACGAAAAAGAAAAAAAATTCCTCTCTTCTTCCTTCCCCCACGAGCCATGCAGTGAGGGCTGAGCAGGAGCCAGAGACAGCCCCTCCTGGAAGTCAGGCACAGGGCTTTGGCAGAGCAGTTTTGGAAGGACGTTTTACCACTGGGAAATTCCAACACTCTAGAAAACACCAAGCCTCTGACCAGAGACCTGACTCTGCCGATGAACTTGCAAAAGAACTCAAGCTCTTTTGACCCAGGAGGTGGCAATGAAAATTCATCTCTAAGGAAACTAGACTTTAGGATAATAGTCCAAGTTTTTGAGTGACACTTGGCTCCATGCCAGCAGCCAGCAAGTTCTCATGAACAGTCACATGGGATTTTATATATATATATATATATATATATATATATATATATATAGCGTTTTTAATCCTTTCATCATACTTTGATATCAGTACAACATTATAATATTTTTTGCAGTTTTATTTAAATAAAGGAGGCACTGTGGTATCTCCAGCCTCTTTAAGGAACTGGTTCAGAGTACAGAAATGCATTGATCAGGATTCCAGTTCTGGCTTCAACATGAGTACAGCACTCGGTTTCTCTGAGTGTCTGCTTTCCTAACTCATCAAGTAACTCATCAAGTAGGATGATTGTATCGGATGAGTCAGCGTATAGAAAGCACTTAGTACAGAGGAAGTGCTACCTAGTGCCACCAACCCAACCACATCTGACTCAACCATGACATGAATAGTGATTTGTGTCCCTATAGCTGAAGACTAGCCCACAAAATACTCACATATTCATTCTGCTCGCTAAGTCACCACCAATGCAAAATGCTAGGGGAAATACAAGGAAGCTGTGTTAGTCAGTTTTCCATAACTGTAACAAAATGGCTGAGATAATCAATTTGTAAAGAGTAAAGGTTCATGTCTGCTCAGTTTTGAAGGTTTCAGATTACAATCAAATGGTCCCATTGTTTCTGAATCTGTGGCAAAATAATGCATCAAGATCAGAATAAATGACAGACCAAAATGATTCACTTCATGGCCAATTAGCAAAAAAAAAAGAAAGAATGAGGAAGAGACAAGGATCCCACAGTGCCCTTCAAGAATATTCCACCAATGACCAAAAGACTTTTCATTAAACCACATCTCTTAAAGGTTCTGCCATATTCTGATAGTACCACACTGTGAACCAAGCCTTTACCATAAAGGCCTTAGAATATCCAAACTACAGCTAAAGCAAAAACATTGCGAGTCTCAGCCTCATTAGGATTTTACAGGTAATAAAGAAGAGAAAGCATTCACAATGGGAAATTAAAAAGAACTACATGAATTAATCAGTGCTCAGTATCCCTGATACACATTAGAATTGCATGGAGGGTTTGTTTGTTTTTTTTTTAAGGCAGGAACCGTGCCACTTACCAACTGAGACTTTCTCAGAGTAGAGTGAATAACACAGAAGCTTGTTATTGTATGCCCGTGAATGTAGAAAGAGTTGAGTCCTTTGCTACAGTCAGTGATATAGAAGCATCCAGACTCAAAAAAAGAAAATGTTTACTAAGTGTCAGGGACCAAGACTTCCATGAGATGATCTGGCTCAAGACGATGCATGAAAGAAGTAGAGCTAACTCTATAAAAGATGGGAAGATTCCAATGGGCAGAAAGAAGTAGGGCCTTTCATGATAGGAAAAAAAGAAAGACTTAGTAGTGGATAGAGTGCTTATGCTTGATCTAAAGAAGAGAAGAAGAAAGCCAGAAAGAAGAAAAGACAGAGTTGGGGTGTATATCAGCACAAAGCCCTGAGTTCAAATCCCAATACTGGAAAAAAAAAGAACACTAGCTAGGCATGATGGCTGAATTCTGCAATCTTACCTACTTCGGAGATGGAGATTAGAGAGGCCAACCAGGGCAAAAAGAAATTTGCAAGATATCATCTCAGCCAATGGCTGGGTACAGTATTGCATGCCTATTGTGCCAGTCACGATTGGAGGCACAGTGGCTAAGCACAATGGCAAACGTCTGCTATTCCCATTAACACAAAGAAATGCCAGTCAAAAGATCAGAACCCAGCCAGGAGTTTGGCCTAGTGGTAGAGTGCTTGCCTAGCATGCGCAAAGACCCGGGTTCAATTCCTCGATAGCATATACATAGAAAAACAGCTAGAAATGGTGCTGTGGCTCAAGTGGTAGAGCTCTGGCCTTGAGAAAGTCCAAGGACAGTGCTCACGCCCTGTGCTCAAGCCCAGGACTGGCCAAAAAAAAAAAAAAAAAAAAGATCAGAACCCAGCATAAAGCAAGACCCCTATGAATGCAAAAGGGCCTGGTGGAGTGGATCAAGTGGAAAGGAGCTTGCCTAGCTAAGTAGGAGGCCTGAAGTTCAATCCTCAGTGCTATTAAAAATAAATAACATATTATTAATTTCCTTATTTGGAGGCATAGTACTAGATCAGTCTTGTCTTCTGTAAGCTTGCTTGTTGGACCACACCTCTATCCCTGTCTTGTGCTGGTTGTTTTGAAGGTGGAGTCTCCCTAACTTTTCTGTCCAAGTTGGCTTCAAACTATAATCCTCACATCTTAGCCTCCTAAGTACTTGGATTACAGGTTTGAATCATTGGTATCTAGGGGACAGAGGAGAGGCTTTTAACTTTTATTTATTTTTCCCAGTCCTGGGGCTTGAACTCAGGGCCTAATCACTGTCTTTGGGCTTTCTCAAGTCTAGAGCCCTGCCACTTGAGCCACGGCACCTCTCGCTTTTAACTTTTAATCAACACAATAATTATATGCCTTTGCAATCTGTGTACAATATTCTTTTTTTTTTGTCAGTTGTGGGGCTGTCCCTGAGCTCTTTAGCTCAAGGCTACTACTGCCGTACCTCTTTAGCCACAGTGCCATTTCTAATTTTCTGGTGGTTAATTGGAGATAAGAGTGTCATGGTCTTTAGTGCCAGGGCTGGCTTTGAACCACGATCCTCAGATCTCAGCCTCCTGAGTAGCTAGGATTACAGGTGTGAGACACCAACCCCTGGCTACCATCATCTTAAACATTCATAATTTCTTTGTATTAGACTCAAGATGCTTTGTTCTAGCTATTTTGAAATATATCATAAATTATTGTTAACTAAGTCATTCTGCTAGGCTGTAAATAAGAACTTAATCTTTCCATCTAACTGCTGTTGTTGTTGTTTGTGCCAATAGAAGCTTGAACTCAGGGCCTGGGTGCTGTCTCTTAGCTTTTTTGCTCAAGGCACTTTTACCACTTGAGCCACACCTCAACTTTTTGGAGAGAAGAGTCTCAAAGACTTTTCTTCTTGGGCTGGCTTCAAATCATGCTCTTTAGAGCTCAGTCTCCTGAGTAGCTGGGATTACAGACATGAGCCACTGTACTCCAGCTTCTAGTTGCTTTTTGTATCCATTGAACAGTCCTTCTCTACCCTCCCTCTTGCTCTCCCATCCTCTAGACCAGCCATCCTGCTCTCTCTACTTCTAGAAAACCAACTTTTCGAGCTTTTGCATAGGACTGAGAACTTACAGCATTTGTCTTCTCATGCAAATTTAAGATCAAATGTACTTTTTAAATTAAAGCAAATCGTCTGCATTTTCTGTGTACTTCACATACCCTTCTGTAGCCTGTTGATTTTACTAATGCACAATAATCATTTTTTAAAATCCTCTTTTTTTAATGGCATGATGTCTGGCTTTGTAGGCCTAAACCAGCAAGCCAGTCTCCGTCCTCTTTTCAGGGTCTCTGTGGACTTGACTATATTCATAACATGCCATGATGCAAATGCATGGAAAAGAAAACAAGAGAATCTGAGCAAATTCCTTCCACTTGGCCCTTCCTAGATCCTGAACTCCGCAGCGTTCCTCCCAAACCAGCTGCCAGTTCTTGAGGGCCAGGCTGGATGCAGCACTTTGAAATCTCAACGTTGTTGGTTAAACAAGAATAAAGGTCAACAATAATAGGGGAGCAAGAGAATGAAGAATCAAGGATGATGTGAAAGAGAGAGAGGGAGAGAGAGAGAAAAAAAAAGAGAGAGAGAGAGAGAACAGAAACAGAAAAGGAAGAGAGATTATTAGCTTTTCAATTAAATAAAAAAGAATAACATGAAAACATGGTCTCAGGTAATACACAATCCTTTATAGAAGAAGGTCTATGAACCGGGTATTGGAAATGGAACAGTGAGAAAGCCAAGATCGCACAGGCAGGAAATAAATCCATCATGTCACACCATGGGATTTTCTTCTGTTTTTATTTTAAGATTTTAAAATTCTTTACTGAGACTTATTCCAGGGAAACCCAAATATTCTTCTTCACTCCTTTCCCCTCTATAAGCCGAGGCATTCCTGATTTGTTAGACAATTATTTTCCGGGTTCCTGTAATGTGTAAGATCCTGCTGAAGGAAAAAGTGGGAGGCAGAAACCAAGATACACTCTAGAAGCCGCTGTGAACAGTGGCGTGCACCTCTTCGCTTGACTTCTTTGCTGTCTGCGTTTTTGATGTGGTTTGCGTTTTGGTTTTCTTTTGGTGCTAGTCTGGGGCTTGAATTCAGGGCCTTGGTGTTGTCTCTGAGCTTCTTGTGCTTAAGGCTAGCACTCTATCACTTGAGCCACAGCTCTATTTTTTTTTTTTTGGTGGTTTAATGGAGATGAGAATTGCATGGACTTTCTTGACCAGGCTGGCTTCAAACCACAATCCTCAGATCTCAGCTGCCTCAGTAGCTGGAATTACAGGCTTGAGCTAAGGCATTCCATTTGTGATGTCAAAGGTCAGACAGGTTACATCTATTATCCAAGGCCACCAGTTAAGTTTGGCACTAAGTTTCAATTCTAAATCCTATTTCTCTCTACTCTATATGATCCTGTCTCGCCAGAGGCTATTCTTTTTCTGCCTCATCTTCAGGTGAGCAGGACTGAGCAAGGAGCCACAGAAGGCTTGTTTATTCCCATGTATTTGCTTCTAGTAACATCCGACAATCAGCAGTCCTAACATGAACCATCTAAAGCTCTGCCCAAGTAAGGTAGAGGCTGGGCTTGCTAGGCACAAAGAGGTGGCTGGTGCCCGCCTCTCCCTGCACGATGAGGAATTGTCCCAGAGTTCTGTGAACCAATTTCACGAGCCAAAGAACAAAAAAAATGCTGTGAATTTAATCAGCCTGCAAGAATAACAAAAAAACAACTCCAAGTATTACTAAGGGTCAGGCCAAAGCATGGAGACACTCCAGTCTTGAGTGTGTGTGTGTGTGTGTGTGTGTGTGTGTGTGTGTGTGTGTGTGTTACTCTCATGGAGCCCTTCGGCTGTCCTCACTAAGCTCTTGGTATGTAATGTCTTACAGATTTCAGGGCAGGCCTCTGACAACTCTGACATATCTGAACTAAGGCTAACCTCAGCTAGTTACTTTTAGGCCTGATAAGTCATACTCTACCTGTCAAGGCCTCTCTGCTGAGATTTTTCTCCCCTCTTCTAACAAGGCCACCTCCTCCCACCAAATGTATCCTCTTCATTGACTGGCATCATTTCCCCTCATATTCTCTAATTACTCCCATGTTATTCCAAATCCCAGTTCAGAACACACAGAAATCAAGACTGCTTTGGTCGAGAGGAAACAATTCCATTTTCTCTGACTTTATCAGCATTCTCGGCCTCTGTTTGAATTTATGAGGTCTGAGCTGGGTGAGAAGGGAGCAAAGCCCACACTGTCTAAAAACTGGAGATATGAAAGGGAGCAGTTCTTGCTGAGATTCCCACAGTGTGTCCTTTCCCTGTGTATTGTCACCCTCTGTGGCTCATGAAAGGCCACTAGGACAACTCACCCTGCCTTCCTAGGTGATCCATTGATAGCCGCTCACTGCCTCTGCTGAATGAACCCAAGGGACAGAAACCATCCTGGAAATCCCTGAAAGAATGGAAAGCCCTGGGCTGGGAGTTTGGCCTAGTGGTAAGAGTGCTTGCCTAGCATGCCCAAAGACCCTGGTTCGATTCCTTGGTACAACATACATAGAAAAAGCCAGAAGTGGTGCTATAGCTCAAGTGGTAGAGCTCTAGCCCTGATAAAGCCCAAGGACAGTGCTCAGGCCCTGAGTTCAAGCCTGGCAAAAAAAAAAAAAAGGAAAGCCCTAAGTGCCAGTGGCTCATGCCTCTAATTCTAGCTACTCAGGAGGCTGAGGTCTTAAAATTGTACTTCAAATTACATGAGACTCATCTCTAAACAACCACCAAAATGCCAGAAGTGGAGCTGTGACTTAGTGTAAAAAAGCTCAGAGACAGCACTCAGACTCTGATTTCTAGTCCCAGGACCAACGCACGTACATATGTATGTACACACACACACACACACACACACACACACACACACACACACACACACACACACACAAAGAAATGGAAAGATGACGCACTTCCTGACATTAAGGTTCTCAAACTTTTATTAGACAAAAGGTTTCTGGTGACCTAGGGAGATGTTATAACAACAATGAGTCAAATGAGAAAACAATTTAGAAGTGAAAAATCTGAAAACACAACACTATCTCCCTATCCTTTGCTGAATAAATTCTGTCCTTACTCCAAAGAGAGATTTTCTAGCCTGGCACTGGTGGTTCATGACTATAATCCTAGCTATTCAAGAGGCTGAGATGTGAGGAACGCAGTGCAAACCCTGCCCAGGCAGAAAAGTCCATGAAACTCTTATCTTCAATTAACCAGCAGAGAATTGAAAGTAGAGCTGTGGCTCAAAAGGTGAAGTGCAACCTTGAGCAAAAAAGCTAGGCAAAAGCCCTGAGTTCAAACCCCAGTACTGGCACACACACAAAAAGAATGCCCTGGGGGGGGAGGGAAATGGGTACCAAGACATGTGAAAGGGTATCAATGTATGTGAATTAATGCACCTCTATCTGGCAAATATCATGTAACCCTTTACTAATTACAATAAAAAAAGTTTTAAAAAAAAAGAATTGCCCATCTTTTTATCCCACTGCTTTTTCTGTAGAAAAGAGCAAGATCTATACACCAAACTTTCAGGACTACTGAAACAAAAAATAATATTGAAGCACCGTCAAAATGCTCAGTGGTAGATTGCTTGTCTATTTTGTGCAAAGCCCAGGATTGATCTGTGCACAGAAGAAAAGAGAGGGGGAAAAAAGCATGAAAGTCAAATTGCAACTGAGTCCTAAAAATGATTTTTTTTCTCAACAAATAAAGTTATCTTTCTCTAGACACATAAAATTAGAATGATTTCTGTGCCTTGTTTAGTGGCACACATCTGTAATCTCAGCACTTAGAAGGCTGAGGTAGGTCTCAGATTCAAAGCCAGCCTGAGACTATATAGCAAGATCCTATCTCCAAAAAGAGGGGAAATGGCTGGAGTTCAGTATGCACAAAACCCTGGGTTCCAGCTCAGCATCAGCGAAGCAATCAATGAATGAATGGATAGATGAGCAAATAAACAAAAGTAAGTCATTGGGGATGGATGTAGCAGGAGCATGGAGATGCAGGAGACAGTTTTACTGACAGTAGAAACTCCGCTTGTAGACATCTTACCTTCATACTGAGATTTTTATGTTTCTCACATGAATTTGCAGGCAGTCCCCAACTGACCGTCATTACAATGTTCTGCTTTAGGATGGTGTGAAAGCATTCTGCCTTCCTTTGGAACTCTACTGGAACTTTGCACTCTAACCCTTTCCTGGCATAGAGACATGCTGAGTTCACTGCATGCTGAGCTCCGATGGTTGGCTAGGAAGCTAGGAACACCAACGAATTTCCCACTTACATTTTCAAATTACAAGAGCATCATTGGATATAATTCCATCATAAATTAAGGCATGTGTATATTCTCACTTGAAATGTAAACAATAATATCATAATAGACCCTCTTTAGCCCTCCCTCCCCTATTCCTGCCTCTTCTTCACCAGCCTTACCTGACATCCTATAAAGTTCTGGCCAGCTATTTGATGAATTTGACGTGTGTGTGTGTGTGTGCGCGCAGCGCGCGCGTGTACGCGCACGTGTGTATATGTGTGTGTATATGCATGCACATGGCAGTACTGAGGCTTAAATTCAGAGCTTCATGCACTTGCTGGCTTTTTTTGCTCAAGCCTTTGGTGCTCTACCACTTTAATCACAGCTCCATTTCCAGCTTTTTGCTGGTTAATTGAAGATAAGACTCTCATAGACTTTCCTGCCAAGCTGGCTTTGAACCTCCATCCTCAGATCTCAGCCACCTGAGTAGCTAGGATTATAGGCATGGACCACTTGTGTCTGACTTCTTTTCTTCTTTCTTTCTTTTTGACCAGTCTGGGGCTTGAACTCTCAGGGCCTGGGCACTGTCCTTGAGCTTTCTCAAGGCTAGCACTTTACCAAGGAATTGAACCCAGAGCTTCATGCATGCCAGGCAAGCGTTCTACCACTAGGCTACACTCCAGGACCTAGTATCTGACTTTTAAATATACATTATCTTACTTAAGGATGAAAGTATTTAACTGAGGCCCCGAAACATTAATTTAAGAAACTCTAGTTAAGAAATCTATCATTAGCTGGGCATTGATGCTCATGCTTGTAAATCCTAGCTACTCAAGAGGCTGAGATCCGAAGTTTGCTGTTGAAAGTCAGTGTGGGAAATAAAATCCATGTGATTCATCCCCAATTAACTACAGGATAACTGGAAGTGAAGCTGTCACTTAAGTGGTGGAGTTCTAGCCTTGAGTGGAAAAACTTAGAGACAGCATCCAGACCCTGAGTTCAAGCTCTATAACCAACAAAATAAGAAAGGAAGGAAAGAAGGAGGAAGGAAGGAAAGAAGGAAGAAGGAAGGAAGGAAGGAAGAAGGAAGGAGGGAGGGAGGGAGACAGGGAGGGAGGGTAAGGGAAGGGGGAGGGAAGGAAGAGAGAGAGAGAGAAAAAGAAAGTGAAAGAGAAAGAAAGAAAGAGGGAGAGAGGGAGAGAGGGAAAGAGAGGGAAAGAGAGGGAAAGAGAGGGAGAGGGAGAGGGAGAGGGAGAGGGGAGAGGGAGAGGGAGAGGGAGAGAGAGAGAGAGAGAGAGAGAGAGAGAGAGAGAGAGAGAGAGAGAGAGAGAGAGAGAAAGAGGGAGAGAGGGGGAGAGAGGGAAAGAGAGGGAGAGGAGAGGGAGGAGAGAGAGAGGAGAGAGAGAGAGAGATAGAGAGAGAGAGAGAGAGAGAGAGAGAGAGAGAGAGGGAGAGAGAGAGAGAGAGAGAGAGAGAGAGAAAGAAAGAGGGAGAGAAGGAGAGAGGGGGAGAGAGGGAAAGAGAGGGAAAGAGAGGGAGAGGGAGAGGGAGAGGGAGAGGGAGAGGGAGGGAGAGGGAGGGAGGGAGGGAGGGAGGGAGGGGGAGAGAGAGAGAGAGAGAGAGAGAGAGAGAGAGAGAGAGAGAGAGAGAGAGAGAGAGAGAGAGAGGAGAGGAGTGGGAGAGAATTATATCTCTACAGCTAGCTTGAGCCTTTTATAGAGTAGATGCTAACTCCACAGTAATTAGGAAAGAAACCAGAGTGGTAGTTAGCTAATCACATTAGCCTGGGATTCCAGGTGCAGACTGGGAGCTTTTCTGTTTTCCCAGCTGGAGCTGGGTGTCCATATGAACCCATTTCATCTCCCCTAGAAAGCAAACTAAAAAGACCCAAAGGATCGTAGTTACTAGCTTTTGCGTCCCATTCAAAGGCAGAAAATTTGGAGAGGCTTATTTTTTGGGGGGGTGGGGGAGATTTTTGCCTTTCTGGTTGTCTAAGTGAAGATTTGACTTTTTCTTCAAATTCTATTCAGGCCCTTCCTCCTCTGCCCACAAAACACCAGGCCACTGGGACTTGGCTCACAGGGAGATTTATAGGGGAACCTATCTGAACTTCCTCTTCCATCCTGGTCTGCTAATGTCCACTTGGCTGGTGTTCAGGGCAAGGTGCCAGGCCTCGATTTTGGGGGAAAGGATCTTCCACAGAGATAGGGGCGGATGTGATTTGGCGGCTGAGATCTGGCACGGGATTTTACGTGCAGTGGTGTTGTGTTTCTTAAGCTTAGTACATGCATTTGGGGGCCGTTCATCATCACGCTGCATGAACAGAGCGCCTCCTTGGCACCAGCCACTTGCTGAATCTCTTTGAAATACTATTTGAAGGAGAGGCCCAGGCCCGCGTAGGATAGACTGGCACTGCGTGGTACTGCTGATATCAGGAATTTCATGGGAAATTAGGATACTTTCCTCTTCCTGACAGTCACATAGAATTCTGGAAAGACATCACATTTTCTCATTGTTTTCACTCCTTCAGGGAAAACAAGAGCAAGCACGTATTTCGAAATGGAACCATATTTCATGGGTAAAGAAGACGAAAAAGAAGACAAAAAAGTTGTGACAACTTTTTCACTCCTTTCCTTTGAATCTTTCCTGTGCTCCTATATATAATTCACAAATGAGGACGAGGAAAAAAATCTCAGGCAATGTTATTTTTCTTCGTCTTTCTTCTTCACGACTTTTCTGAACTAAGATTAAAAATTTTTTTCCTTCTTATGCCAGTACTGTGACTTGAATTCAATACCCAGCCTCTGTCCCTGGGCTTATTTGCTCAAGGCTGGTGATCTACCACTTGTACCACAGCTCTACTTCCAGCTTTGGGGTAACTAGTTGGGGATATGAGTCTCACAGACTTTCCTGCCCAGGAAGAGCTCAGATCTCAATCCCTTGAGTGACTAGGGTAAAAGTGGTGACCCACTAGTGCCAGGCAAGATTGCAACTCTCTCAACTCTCTCTCTCTCTCGCTCTCTCATCTCTCGCTCTCTCTCTTTCTCTCTCTCTCTCTCTCTCTCTCTCTCTCTCTCTCTCTCTCTCTCTCTCTCTCTCTCTCTCTCATTTCTATCTCAGACAAGAATTTCTGACTTAGGATAACAGCCTATGAAAGTCAGCATTGCAGAAAGAAGTCATGAGAAAGAACAAGAATAAGTATGATCCGTAGTGCCTTACAATCTTTAACTGTATGCCTTTTAAGATGCAGAGATGCACCAGCACAAGATTCACATCTGTAGTCTTATCATTGGGAGGCTGAGACAGGGAGACCACTAGAGACCAAAAGTCCAGTGTGGGTGATATAATGAGACCTCACCTTTCAAAAGAGAAAGAGAGAGAGAGAGAGAGAGAAAAAGAGAGAGAGAGAGAGAGAGAGAGAGAGAGAGAGAGAGAGAGAGAAAGAGAGAGAGGGAGAACTGAGAGAAGAGAGAAGGAAGGAGAGAGGAGGAGAGAGGGATGAGGAAGGAAGGAAAGCAGGAAGAAGGAGGGAGGGAGGGAGGGAGGGAGGGAGGGAGGGAGGGAGGGAGGGAGGGAGGGAGGGAGGGAGGGAGGGAGAATTTGTCTTATCCCTGACTGCCTTGCTGAGAGCTGTCTCCCTGGTAAGAGAGGAAGGCTCCTCTCAGGTCAAGGAATGTCAGGCTGCCAAGGGGATTTTCCCACCTGGCCTTCTCCCCAGCAATGAAGTTACCCAAAGTGGAGAAGAGGGAAGGACAAGGGAAGAGGCCAGTGCATTTTCCAAGAAACCATTCTTTTTCATTTCTTCTTCTTCTTCTTCTTCTTCTTCTTCTTCTTCTTCTTCTTCTTCTTCTTCTTCTTCTTCTTCTTCTTCTTCTTCTTCTTTTGCCAGTCCTGGGCCTTGAACTCAAGGCCCGGGCACTGTCTTTGGGATTTCTCAAGGCTAGAGCTCTAGCACTTGAGCCAGAGCACCATTTCTGGTTTGTTGGGTTTTTTTTTTCTATGTATGTGGTACCGAGGAATCGAACCTGGGTCCTTGTGCATGCTAGGCAAGCACTCTACCACTAGACTAAACTCCCGGTCCCCTATTCTTTTTCAATGTCTTATGCTGCCTGGTCAAAGGAGCTGCCCTGAAGGATCCAGAGCTTGCTGCCACCCCTGGTGCCGAGCTTGTAAAATAGTGAGTCAGGCACTCCAGGTTTGCCCTAAGAACACAGTGAATTGACATCTCGCTTTCTCTGCAGTACCCCATTTACTAAGGAAACAATGTCAGCTGGAAGCCCATAGCTCACGCCGGTAATCCTAGTTACTCAGGAGGCTAAGATCTGAAGATCATGCTTCAAAGCCAGCATGATTAACCAGCAAGTATTAATTAGGGTGCAGGCTGAGAAAGCTCAAGGGTCCTGTGTTCATAACCTGGAATGGCAACAGAAAAAGAGACAGAGAGACAGAGACAGAGACAGAGAGAGGGAGAGACAGACAGACTGGACAGAGAGAAAACAAATCAAGGGAGACGGATGGAGAGGGAGAAAGATAGTTTGTAGTAGCTGAGCATATCCTTAAAAATAACATGAGGGAATTAGTGCTTGCTTAGCATGCACAAAGCCCTGGGTTCAGTTCTCCATTACCTCATATACAGAAAAAGCTGGAAGTGGTGCTGTGGTTCAAGTGGTAGAGTATTATCCTTGAGAAAATCCAAGATTATGCTTAGGCCCTGAGTTCAAGCCCCAGGACTGGTAAAGGAAAAAAAAAGTGGGGGGGGATCTTTGCTGACCTAAGACCTTGCTGACTTAAGGATGCTTGGGCCCGGCATGGAAACTCTTATCTATAATCTCTGCTACTCAGGAGGTAGGGATCTAGGTGGAGATCAGGCGGTTTAAGGTCCATCTGAGGTGTCACTTCATCTCAACAAATAGGCTGGGTATGGTGATTACAATCCCAGCTATGAGACCTAAGAGTGCAGACCAACCCCTGGCGACAAAACAAAACATCATGAGACTGTATCCAAAAACAACCAACACAATAAAAGACTCAAATGGTAGAACATATACCTTCAAAGGTAAAAACAAACAAACATATATATATATATATATATATATATATATATATATATATATATATATATATATAAAATCAGCTAATCTACTCTTGGTCTGATGGCTCCTCTGTTGGATGTTAGATTTCTACCTGGGCTGGGAAGAAAGTGACAGCCCCTTTGTGCCTTCACACTTCCCTCATGGGAAAGGAATTCACAGAACTCTTTCCTACAAATTCCACTCAGGCTATTGAATCAGGCCAACAGGGCTACTCACCCCTATGGATCCAGAGCTTGGTCCAAGTCTGTACCCACAGGACAGCAGCCCACCCACTGTCTTCCGAATCCCAATCCCATGCATGCGCCCCCGGGGGCCTCTGTGCTGTGAGTATCCAGGGTTCCAGAGGAGGAAGCAGAGCTGCAGGAGGTGAGCTGACTGGTGAAGGTGTCACCCACTCTGAGAAGAAAGGCAGACTCCGCCTTGAGGGCAGCTGTGGTGGCAGGAGGAAGGGAGTTCCCCGCCGCTTCCTGGACCCCACATGCTGGTTACCAGGCTAGCACACGGTCCGTGATGGCTGCACAAACCGTGGGTAATTGGCCACCCACTGGCGATGGGAGACCTTGACTTTGATCTGCCTCACACTACTGCCTTGCTGGGTGAGGCAATTGGGGTAGAGTGGAGGAGACTGGGTAGGGGTGTAGGTGACTAGGTTTTGATAACCACCAGTTTACTGAAGGACGGAAGTTACTTCAAATCTGGGCTGCAGAGTGGCCCACATGCCTTAGCAAGGTTGAAGGGAACTTTGTGAAAATCGCTGAGGGCAGGGAGATAACCTCACTCTCCACCCAGCTAGGGAGTCTCCAGGCTTTTTAAGACAAAGCTGCCAAGAGGTTCAGTCCTCAGAGAGGAGACAGAACTCCATCAATCAAACAAGTATTTATTCAGTGCTGACATGCCCAGAACAGCGATCCGCCAGTGGGAAGTTCTGCTCCCTGTCACCAATTTGTTTATAATCTGACTAAACAGAGATCATCTCGCATAAAATGCTATGTAAGCATCTCCCAAAGATCTAACCTAACCACAGGCTACTCCAGAATGGGTACTTAACAAATATTTGTTGCAGAAATTTTTTTCCTATTTTTTTTAAACTTGCAGGAGTTCAGACAAAGGCGAAATAATGGGCCTTGGAACTGCTAGGAAGGCTCTGCTGGGGTGGGAATGTATGGTGTGTGCTGGTTAGAGAGGCTAATGAAAGCTACCTTTTGATCATCTTTAGAGAGACAATAAGTGCAAACTACTCATCCAACAAACAATTAATACCTAGTCTATACAAGGAATATGGGAGCTCTGTAGTATGGCCTAGAGGTAGAGTGCTTGCCTAGCATCCAAGAAGCTTTGGGTTCGATTCCTTGGTACCACATACCAAGTGGTGCTGTGGCTCAAGTGGTAGAGCATGAGCCTTGAGGAAAGTCCAAGGACAATGCTCATCCCTGAGTCCAAGCCTCAGGACTGGCAAAAAAAAAAAAATCTACAAGGAATATGGAACTCAAATAACTTCATACACACACACACACCAAAAAAAAAAAAAAAGAAAAAAAAACTCTGTAAGAAAATGGGCAATGAGTTGAATAGACAGTTGGAAGAACAGACAATAAGTGAATGAAAAAATTAATTAATATCATTAATCATCAAGGAAATGCAAATCAAAACCACAATGAGATAGTACCACAAGCCACTAGGGGTAATTACTATCAGAAACAAGAAGGCTCATGCCTGGCATCCTAGCTACTCAGAAGGCCGAGGTAGGAAGAGCCTAGTTTAAGGCCAGCCCAGCCAGGAAGTCCATGAGACTCATTGTCTTTAACCACCAAAAAGCTAGAAATAAAGCTGTGATTTAAGTGATAGAGCATTAGCATTGAGGGAAAAAGCTAAGAGATAGTACCCAGGCTCGGAGCTCAAGCCCCAATATTAGCATAAAAACATTAAACAGACAAAACCCAAAACAAAACAGAAAAGAACTGAAGGATGACATGAGCTGGTGAGAATAAAGAAAAGAGGAAACTTATACAGTAAGTGGGAATGTAATTCAGTGCAGCCAGTCCAAAAAAAACAAAACAAATGGAGGATACTCAGAAAAGCTGGATAGCCAGCTGCCAGTGACTCACGCCTGTAATCCTAACTACACAGGAGGCTGAGATCTGAGGATCACAGTTCAAAGCTAGTCCAGGCACTAATAGCCATGAGACTTTTATCTCCAATGAACCACAAGAAAACCAGATATAGCGCTGTGGCTCAAAGTGGTAGAGTGCTAGCCTTGAGCTGAAGAGCTCAGCAATAGCACCCAAATCCAGAATTTAAGCCCCATGATCAACTAAAAAGCTAGAAATAGAGCTACCCTATAATCAACACTCTCTCTACAGGGTAACATCCCAAGAGATGAAAAATCAGTAAGTTGAAGAGATGTTTGTACCCTCAGGCTCACTGTGAACAACTATTCAACTATTCATCAGTAGATGAATGCATAAAGAAAATGGGATATATAGATATAATGGAGTACTATTTAGCTGTAAAATATAAAAGAAGTCCATACACTGAAACATAGAGGATGCTATAGTAAGTAAAATTAGCCAGGCATAAGAAGACACATACTATATTAATGCTCAGTTATCTGCAGAAGCTGGAAATGTGGTTTCCTAGAAGTAGAGAAGAGTAGAAAAGTGGAGCCAGAGGTTGGGAGAGTGAGAGGAAACAGGTGGAGAAGGGCAGCTCAGTGGGCACAAAAAAGTTAGATGAGAGCCAGGCACAGTGGCTAGCTACTCAGGAGGCTGAGATCTGAGGATCAACATTCAAAGCCAGCCCGGGCACAAAAGAACCTGAGACTCTTATCTCCAATTAATCCCTAGAAAACGGGAAGTGGGCGCTGTGGCTCAGAGGGTAAGGCGGTAGCCTTGAGCTCAAGAGCTCAGGGACAACACCCAGGCCCAGGGGTAGGGTGGTAGCCTTGAGCTGAAGAGCTCAGGGACAGCATCCAGGCTGAGTTCAAGCCCTCTGACTCACACACACAAAAAAATGTTAGATGGGAACATTAAGTTCTAGCATGTTGAATTTCCGTTTTCATCGTCTTATGGAGATTGCAAAACAATCTTTTACAGAATTCCTGTATTTGTAAGGGATGAATCACAGTTCCATCGTGAAACAGTTCTGTTTATGTGTGCGATCTCACCCATTCGGCCGCCCAGCGATCAATAGAGACTACCAAGAAGCCATACTAAGGGAATAGCTAAGTTATCTTTCTATGTTGTCTATTTTTTTAATGACTTTACATAATTCACTTAGAAACCACTTCACCTATTCTCATCATGGTGCTAATGGTTGGGCATACTATTCTTCATTTAAATCATTACACACAATTATTGCAAAATATTGATTTTTGGGGGTGTGGAGAGTGTTGGGACAGTATATGTAGCCCAAGCTGGCCTCATTTCTCTTGCTTCAGTCCCTTCCCAAGGGCTAAGATTATAGGCATGTGACACAATACCTAACAAAATATAGATTTTTAGGAAATCCTTATTATTAATTTATCTTTTTTTTTTTTTTGGTGCTAGACTTGGGCCTGGGTGCTTCCCCTGAGCTATTGTATTCAAGTCTAGCACTCTACCACTTGAGCCAAAGTACCATTTCTGGCTTTTGCATGGTTAATTGGAGATAAGAATCTCACAGCTTCCTGCTCAGGCTGAGTCTATCTGTAGTCTTCATATCCTAGTCTCCTCTGCAGTTAGGTTTACAGGCATGAACCGCTGTGCCCAGCTTATTTATTTTGAGACAGAGTCTCACTATAGGCAATCCAGACTGACCTGGACCACACAATTCTCCCATCTCAGCCTCCTGCTTGCAAAGATTACAAGCCTATACTCTGTCTCTTCCCACTTTTATACTCCTTCTATTAGTTCCTCACGACGCTGTAGCGCAAACATGGAGGGCAGCTTGAATAAAGCAGTGTAATAGAAGACAATAGTGGAGGTCCAATCACCCATACAACATCCTCTCGGCTCCCAGGAAGAGCCCTAGGATGAAGACAGGCGAAGACTTTAATTCACTGAGAAGATTGTACTGACCCCTTGTGGTGCAGAGAGGTTGATGCAACTCTTAAAGATCTCAGTGCAAAAGGCTCTTCCATAGCCCTCAAAGCATTTCATCAGGAAAACGGAAAGTGCTGTGCTTGAGCACAGACAGAGGCTAAATAGGTTAGCTTGCACAGCTACCATTAACCAAGAGGCCATTTCTACTAGGTAGTGTGATGTCCATTAGTCATGCCACCCACCCACTTTGACAATCTCTGACAACAGACACATGTAGGAAACAGTTTCTTGTCTGGGAAACTTGGTTTCCCTCCTGCAAGCAGAGTCCCAGAGGACTGGGGCAGAGCCCAGGGAGAACCTAGGCTATGGGTTCAATCCCCAGTACCACCAAAAAGACAAAAAAATAGTATTTGGGTGCTTTAGGGGACACTTACCCAAACCACTATATTGTTGTATGAGACAACAATAGAGTGGAATGTTCCCCAGAGGTTCCAGGATAAGATGGATTAATGTTCCTGTATTCTATGAATGAGGTGACTTAGTTGAGGCTAACCCAGGTGGTGGTGGCTCATCCCTATAATCTTAGGTACTAAGGATGCTGAGATCTGAGGATCACAACTCAAAGCAGGAAAGTCCATAAGATATCTCTAATAACCCACCCAAAAGCCAGAAGTGGAGCTGTGGCTCAAGTGATAGGATATCAGCCTTAAGTAAAAGCTCAAGGACAGACCGAGACCTTTTGTTGTTGTTGTTAAATGATGCTATCCTAGCTACCCAGGAAGCTGAGAGCTAAGAATCAGGGTTCAAAGGCAGACCAGGCAAAAAAGTCCATAAAAGACTTATTTTTAATAAACTTCTCCGAAAAAGCCAGAAGTGGTACTGTGGCTCAAGTGGTAAAGTGCTAGCCTTTAACACAGAGAAGCTCAGAGACAGTGCCCATGCCCTGAGGTCAAGCCCCGGGACATGCAAAAAGAAAACAAAAAGATGGGGGAGAAGTGGGGCCATATTCCAAGAAGAACATGAGCAAAGGTAATCACTGAAGATTTTCTTTTTCTTTTTTAAGCAAATGCACAGCGAAAGAGTGACTCAGAGAAAGGTAGGATATAGCCAGCTCCAACTTGGCTGGGTAGGAGAAAGGAAACTTGAAGCCACGGACACAATGTAAGGCAGGCAGCTCACAGTTTCTCAGAAGCCTAAAACCCAGAGTGGAAGATGGAGTGACAGTGATCTGTGTGCCAGGCCAGCTTTGGAGAAGAAAAGCACTGCATTGCTTGTGCAGTTTGATGGCTTTTAACAAATGCATTACAAATCTCTCCAGTGTCTTGTTAAATAGTTCCACTGCCCGAACTATTCTGTGAGATTCCCACCCACATGTGTGGCAAACACTGTCTCCATTGCGAGGCCTTTTCCATTATGTTGTATACCTGGAATGAAACAGACTGACTTCTTTCATTAACAGTGGGTACAGAAGATGAGTATATTCCTGAATGCTTTTTTTGGTGTAGGTCCTGAGGCTTGAACTCAGGGCCTGGTTGTGTCCCTGAGCTGTTTTGCTCAAGGTAAGTGCTCTATCATTTGAGCCAAAGCTCCACTTCCGGTTTTTGCTGGTAAACTGGAGAGAAGAGTCTTAAGGACTTTTCTTTCTGGGCTGACTTTGAACAGTGATGCTCAGGTCTCAACCTTCCTGAGTAGCTAAGATTACAGGCATGATCTAACTTTTCTGAATAACATTCCATTGCATACATTTCTCAAAGTTTATCCATTCAACTATGTTGGTTACTTTTGGTTTTTGAGAATTTGAGCAAAGCTGCTATAGACATTCATGGGCAGGTTTTGTGTAGACATGTTTATCTAGGCAAATAGGCATATGATTGCTGGATCAAATGGTATATTAGTTTTTTATTAAAGAATTTATTAACATTGATTTTTTACATATTTCAAATGATGTATTTAACAAACAAGTATTCAAGAAGGGAATTTTTATATACAATCACTGGCACTTAGATTTTAGAACTTAATTAAAATTAGGCTGAGGGTTTGTATGTCATAGATACATATTAATCTATGTAATAAAACATTATGTCTATAGAGTCATAGATTTTTTTCTGTCTATGTAGTTGTCTTTATATTTCCAATACCATGTCCATAGCATTGGGTATGCAAATAGTGAGTCCTCACTCTTGTACTGTTTGGATCTAATAGCCACATATTAAGGATACCATGCGCCTTTTGTTCCTTTGGTCTTGACTTGTCTCACTCAACATGATTTGCTCTAGATTTATCAAATTCCCTGCAATTGCCATTATTTTATCGTGTCGGTTGGCTATGTAGAAATCCATTTTGTATATATGTATATATATCTATATCTATATCTATATATATATCACATTTTCTGTATCCATTCATCTGTAGTAGGGCATCTGGATTGTTTCCATCGCCTGGCTATTGTGAATAGTGCAGAGATGAACATAGCTGAGCAGGTGTCCTTATCATATCTTGGGTTATGATGTTCAGGATAATGCCAAGGATAGCAATGCGGGATCATAGGGAAGGTCTATTTTCAGTTAAGAAACCTCCACACTGCTTTCCAGAATGGCTGAACTAGCTTACAATCCCACCAGCAGTGCAGTAGGGTTCTTCTTTCTGCACAACCCCACCAGCATCTGTCATTGTCTGAGTTCAAAATCTTGGCCATTCTTGTTGGGGTAAGGTGGTATCTTAGGGTTGTTTTAATTTGCATTTTCTTTATGAGCATTTTCTCATATGCTTTTCTGCCATTTTAACCTCTTCTTTTGATAAGTCTCTCTTTAGTTCCCTTGCCCATTTAGTGATTGGTTTGTTGGGCTTCGGGGGGCAGGGGGAAATTAGTTTCTTGAGTTCCAAGTAGATACTGGATACTAAATGGTATATTAGTTTTACTTTTTTTTTTTTTTTTTTTTTTGCCAGTCCTGGGCTTGAGCTCAGGACCTGAGCATTGTCCTTGGGTTATTTCTCAAGGCTAGAACCTACCACGTGAGCCACAGCACCACTTCCAGCTGTTTCTATGTATGTGGTACTGAGGACTCGAACCCGGGTCTTCGTGCATGCTAGGCAAGCACTCTATTACTAGGCCAAACTCCCAGCCCTGTATATAACAGTTTTACAAGAAATTATAAGTACCAAGCACTGATTGCGCCACTGGAGCGCCTACAAGAAATTATCTAAGTTACTGTCACCATTCTGTCTCCCACTAGCAATAGTCTCATCAGCTTTCTGGACTTCAGCCATTCTACACTACATAATGTCATTGTATGGTTTTGAATGGCAATGCCCTAATAACATTTGCCAAGAATCTTTTCATTTGCATGTCTTCCCTAGACAGTGTTGTGTATAGGTGTTTTGCTCATGTTTCAATTTTTGAACTCTGGGCCTTGTACTTGCTAGGCAGGTGCTCTACCACTGAAGCTATACCCTCCTCTCACCTTGTCCATTTTACATTGCTATTTTCATATTTAGTTTTAAGATTTCTTTGTACATCTTGGATATGCTTTTTGTTTTAGTGTATTTTTGAGGCCCTACGGATAGAACCCAGGACTTTATCCATGCTGAGGCAAGCACTCTACCACTTAGCTACAGACACAGCTTTTGTTTCTTGTTGGGTTTTTGTTATTAACAGCGGCTCTCATGCATGTGTAGCCCAACTGGCCTAGAACTTGCAGTCTAGCCTCTGCCTCTTAAATGAGCAAGTGTGTTTTGCAGATATTTTCTCCATGTCTATGTGGTTTCCCATTGCACTATTCTAACAATGTCCTTCACAAACACAAATTTTAAATTTTAATGAAGTCCAACTTACCAGACTTTTCTTTCATGGATTGTACTTTCTGTATTTAAAAACCCCTAATTAAATCCAAAGTCACCTAGATTTGTTTTTTCTTCTATTACCTTCTAAAAGTTATAAAGGTTGGAATTTTACAGCAACATTTGTGACTCATTAGGCCTGGTAACACATACCATGTCTCAAAAATAATAGTGCATGAGATCCATTTTCAATTATTGTCAAAGGTGTAAAGACATGTGTGCCGTGTGTGTGTGTGTGTGTGTGTGTGTGTGTGTGTGTGTGCGTACACACACTGGGACTGTTTAGTAGGCAAGTGCTCTACCACTTGAGCCTCACCTTATTCCTTTTGCTTTAGTTTTTGATAGTCTCACATCCTTGCCCTAGCCAGCCTTGCACTACGATCAACATAGCTCCACTTCCCAGAATTACAGGTGTGTAACACCATTCCTAGCTTGCATCTTTTTTTTTTTCCTCTTTATTTTGTGGTACTTGATTTTGACCATAGGGCCTTGCACTTCCACTTGGGTCATTCCCTCAGGCCCTTTTTCTCTTATTTTATTTTATATTGTTTTCCACTTTTGCCCAGGCCCAGTCTCAGAACCAAATCTCATCCCTGCTTCTGAGTAGCTGGGATTAGACTTGAGTCATAGTTCCACAACAATGTTTTCAAAAGAACATCTTTTCTCCATTCCATTGCCTTTGCTCCCTTGTCAAAAGACATTTTGTCTATATCTGTGGACTATTTCCTTCATTTGATCTCTATTATTTTGTCCCTATCATGCTGCCTTAATTAGACAGCAGGGTCACTCCTTTGGCTTTGTTCTTGAGCTGGCCATTGTAATATCTTCTGCTTTTCATGTAACTACCTCCCTCCCTCCACTCTCCAAATCATAGGGCTTGAACTCTGGGCCTGGGTGCTGTCCTTGAGCTCTTCAGCTCAAAGCTAGCGCTCTACCACTTGAGCAACAGCACCACTAACCATTTTCTGGTGGTTATTTGGAGATGAGTCTCATTGACTTTCCTGCCCAGGCTGGCTTTGAACCATGATCCTCAGATCACAGCTTCCTGAGTAGCTAGAATTATAGGCGTGAGCCACCATGCCCAGCTAATTTACAATATTTAAAATTAGAAAACATTTTTTTTCTTCCAAAGAAACAAGATTGTGTCAGATGGCTTTTCTCTAAAACATCTGAGGTACACATCTTTTGATATAGGAGTAGAAAACCAACAGGCAACTTCACAAATCAGTGCTCCCATTAATTTGAAAAATAAAGGTACCCTTCAAATGATTCAATGACTGGGCAGTCACAACATGTTAAAGAAAAAATAACTTTTATAAATGGTTTCCCTTCAAAAATGAAGTACAGGTCTGAGTGGTAAAGAGGAATTGTCTTTTTTATAGAGAAAAGATGAGTATCCCTAACTGAATTGCTTGGTAACTTGATCCTATTAAGCGTCTCTCACAATACATCTTAATCCTAGAACAGTGCAGAAGTGTTAAGTCAGGAAACACTTCTTTGGCCTATAAGAGGTTCCTGATCAAGTGCAATAGAGCTGCCCAGATGTGCATGTTTACTATTTATAAGATTGTGTTGGAAATGAGAATCCTAGTTTCTAAAATATTTGGTTATTTCCCCCCAGCAATAGTTTTTTCTTTTGAATATAGTGAGATTTGTTTTCAAATGCTTTAAAATAAAATTAAAAAATTAAGAGCGACTTGGAAAAAAAATCATATTAAGTGAAGTGAGCCAGACCCAAAGGAATATAGGCTCAATGGTTTCCCTCATTTGCAATAATTAGTGTATATCTAGGACTCTCCTAGCAGAGGATTACAACAGCTCAACACCTAGGTATTTAAGGTCATATAGGATGAGATTAAGTGAAAGGAACTCTAGAATATGGAAACAAGAGCTTTATCTTGTGTGATTGTTGTTCTTCATTACTATGTTATTTCTCTTCTCTTTTGTTGCCCTTTGGTTAATCTCATATTGTTACTGAATCTGACTTTATTACCTGGTATATTGTATATACGTCTATTTGATTATTTGAAATAGGAAAGGGAAGGGGGAAACAAGATGACTGAGAGGAGGGAAACGGGGACAAAAACATGAGAAGGAGTATCAATGTGTGAGAAGTAATGCACCTACTACCTGACGAATGTAACTGTAACCCCTCTATACATTACCCGGACAATAAAGAAATAAAAAATAAAAATTATATGTATGTATATATATATTACTATAAAGATTAGTTTTCTAAAATTAAGAGGAAAATGTTGTATGAAATTACACCACACAGGTTTTAATGGTAAATGTTTGCGTTTATTTCTAAAAGCTTAGCTTGTACTAAGCATTTTTTAACAAAAGCTAACAGGCAAGAACCATTTTTTACATAAGAAACTGTACCTACAAACAAAGCTTTAATGTATTCCAACACTGAAGGCTAAAAAATATTGAAAAAGAAATACAAAGCAAAAACACCACTTAGTCAATTAAACTGCTTTCTATCATTTGAATATCCTGCATATAGAATGTCTTTTAAGCATAGTGAACTGAACAGAACAATTTTGTGAAGTCAGTCTAAAAGTCAAGTATTAAGAATGGCATGCAATTAACCATTTGTGACTTCCTTTAACTTTTTCTTTAAATCTGAATTATCTGAATGAAGAGTTTGGTTTGGTCTTTGTTTTATAGTTGTTTTTTCTTTTTTTTTCTTTTGGTGGGGGTAGGGGGGGAATCGTCTCGTTTTTCCTTTCATGTGTGCTTCCCAAACTCGTCCTCCTTTCACACTTAATAGTAGACCTCATGTTTTCTCTCCTCTTCCCAGAAGCTATTTAACATGATTTGTGTAATGGCAGCAGAGAATCATTTTCTGGTAACATTTTATGGACATTAATATTTTAACAAAAAGAAAAGAATTATGCAAAGCCAGCACACTGGTGCAGTACCACCATCACACAGACTAAGCAATAGGACCTACCAATGTATATATAATGACACATGGGCACTAAAGACCATCTTTTATAAAATTTTAATAGTGTTGCCCAGTTAATAATTCTTTCAAGGCACTGAAGAATTATGTGGGTAGAGTTTGCAAAATATAATTAGCAATTGATTCAACTGTTAAAAAGCCCTGAGTCAGAACTTCCAATGGCTTCCTGAAATTATTTAAGTATCTTAGACAAAATGGCACATATGCATATTTTATTAAAACAAATTACTAGACCATTTTGCTTTTTGGAAGAAAGAAGTCAAGTTTGTGAAATAAATCAAGAGGACTATACAGGAAAATGAAAACATTCAGCAATATTATCTTCCTTAGATATTTTGTACATGTCAATTATAGCTTACAGACTTAGGCACCAAAGCAATGTGACAAACCCCTTTTCCTGTATCTATTTTTATTAATTATTTTTTTTTTCTGGGCTTAAGCTCAGGGCCTGAGCACTGTCCTTGGACTTTCTCAAGGCTAGAGCTCTACCACTTGAGCCACAGCACTATTTCCAGCTTTTTTCTATGTATGGGGTACTGAGGAATCGAACCCAGGTCTTTGTGCATGCTAGGCAAGCACTCTACCACTATGCCAAACTCCCGGCCCCTGTATCTATTTTTTATAAATCCTCAACAAAACAAAAATCTTAATTTTAATCCAGCCTTTCATTTCCCCCTCACTCACAAATAAGAATGAATGCTAGAAAAAGTTAAACACTCTTGACAGAAAGGGAGGTAGAAAATGCCAGTGTAAAGCAACTTGTGATTTTAATTCATCAGCTTCTCTGTCTATTCATGTCTTTATATCACTTTCACCCACCACTAGCCCCTTCTCAGTACTGAAGCTCAATCTAAACAATTGCCCCTCACTTAGTAAAGCAATATACACAAGATATCAATTTCTTCAAATTTAATGTTTTAGAAGTACAACTATATTTACTAATACTGCTGTAAGTTGGAGATATATATATAGATAGATAGATGTGTATATATATATATATGTTAAAATTCCAAGGATATATATCATTATCAAGTAATACCAGTAAGCATTCCTATCATAATATTCAAGCAAGTTAATTTAGGCTGCTGTTTTGAAAGAAAAACATATTCTGAAACTGTGACAAGGAGACTTAATGACATTTTGGAACAAGGCACACGTGATTTATGAAAATCTTTTACCTTCCAACTTAGTACAAATTCAAAGCCAGCCTAACTCTGATTATTAAAATGTGTTTCTCCCCTTTGGCTCAAAATGAAATCCAAAAAACTCTTCTAATCAACAGACAAATGAATCCAACTCAAATCAAAGTACATTATAGCATGTATGGAAATGTCACAATGAACCATTTTGTACCAATAATATAACATACCAATAAAAAGAGGAGGAAACCCCTACCCAATTATTATTTTTAAAAAATTAGGAGCCAGGCCTGTGGCTCACACCTATAATCCCAAATACTCAGGAGGCTAAGATCTGAAACTCAAGGTTTGATGACAGCCTGGCAAGTCCATGAGACTCTTATGTTCAATTAACCACCAAAAAATCAGAAGTGGAGCTGTGGCTCAAGTGGTAGAGCACTATCCTTGAGCAAAAAGTAAAAAATAAAAAGCTAAGGAACAGCACCCAGGCCCTGAGTTCAAGCCCCACTACCAGCACACATGCATACTCGCAGGTAGGCGCATGCGCGCGCGCGCACACACACACACACACACACACACACACACACACACACACACAAATTGGGCAGTCTCTCCCCAAATTTTAAGGAATCGTCATTTTACTATGACTTTAAATCCTGCAAACACAAAATACCATGTAATCAAATGTTTTGATTTATATAGTCAAAATTGTAGTCAACAGGGGGGAAAGAGTAGTGAGTACAGTGTTTTACTTTTGCAAAGTAAAGTTAGATACTTGTTTTACAACAAAATGAAAGTACTTAACACTATTCAATTGTATATCTATAATTAGGATGGCATATTTTATGTTGCAATTTTCTTACCACAATAAACATAAAAAACTATTCCAAAAGTAAGTTTTTATACAAATTATTATTGTAAAACATTTCAGACACTGAGAGAATAAGTGCTTTTCCTTTGGGATTAAAAAAAAGCAAGTTTTATTAAAATCTGCAATTTACAAACGATCAAGTAAACTACTTTAAGATCTGACTCAACAGCTCCCTCTCACTAGTCCTTAGATTTGCTCTCTCTAATACTTTTTATCAAATCTACATTATTTTCTTCCTTCTATACTCATGCACTTACTTTTTTGTTTCCTATCTTTTGCAATTCCAAAGTGTTGACCTAAACCTAACCTATGTCATCCATAATTTTCTTAGTTCATAAGTTTTAACTAATTTTTAGTCCAAAATGGTTCCAAAATAACAGCAATTAGGCAACCCATAAATACCCAGGATGTTTCTGGTGTATTAAAATGGCCCAGCAAGCTTGCAATTTGAACTGGACAAAACTTAAGCAGCATGTATTTCAATATTCAAAAAAGTTCTCTTAGGCCACAGCCATCAAAAATTAAAATTTAAGAAAGTTATTTCCAATATTATCTATCAATTCATTTTAAGCTTTAGTAGATAGTTGGTTAACAATGTTTGAAATTACAAATACCTTAACATAATTCAGCCTGCTAAACTAACCCTTGTCTACTATTATATTCTTAAAACTACTAATACAAAATTATCTTCTCCTGAATATCTTGCTCCCAACAAAACTATGTGTGTGTGTGTGTGTGTGTGTATATGTGTGTGTGCACATGTGCATGCACATGCGTCCACATAGTATAATGTTAAATCATGTGAACAAATAGAATAGCACCGTCTGGTAAGTTGTGTTTGGAGTTACAAAGATGAGTCTTAGACTAAAGGAGGAAATGGGGCAAGGTAAAGGGAGTACAAAGAGGGCATCCAAGTCTTACTCAATGACAATTTTTCTGCAACATTAGGAAGAAATGCTGTTGGTACCTTTGGACCCCGATTTCTGTCTATGGATGATGTTAAACATACACACACACATTAAGAGTGTGCTAGGCCCTGAAACCCAATAAATACATTGTCTAATCAATGAATGTCATGTTTTCAAATGATTCTAGGAAAGGTAAGAACTCTTTTGAGGCACAAGATAAAGAGGTTTAGATAATAAAGAGGAAACACACTATCTGGCAAAGTACTGCTAAGAGACATAAGAGGTAGCACTTTCAGAGAGTTGGAGGAAAGTCACTTACACAATTCAATTCTTAAGTCTTGTTCTTGCTCAAAACCCAAAATAAATTACAACTAATTTTGGGTGACTGAAAAATTGAACAGAGAAATATTTTATATTCATAAAATAAAATTTTAAAGTGATACAGTCATGAAAATCCAAAGCACTTAACAGCATAGAGACTTTATGACTTTCTAAAAGAGAAAATTAGAAGTTGCACTCTTAATATACAAAAAAGAATTAGACTTGTCAGAAAATGATATTGCCTTTTAGGGACAAAAGGTTCAGCACTGCAGCTCAGAGGTCAAACAAACCCAATTGAAGTTAAACATGGCTGGAGCCACTAGGTCCTTGGTTAGGCCAGGCTGCATGTTCTTGCCACCACAGCAGGAACAAACAGCTGGTCTACAGCATGGAAGAAAAGGGAGTCCTAATTTGTTTTCAAACTTCCAAGATAATCTGTCTCTGTAAACATCACTGATCAGGTGTTCCTTCTTAAAAAAAAAAAAACAAGTAGCTTCAATGGCCCCTACAAGATAACTAGAGTCATAGCACAAAAGTTTATAAAACAAAAAAAAAACTTCACTGTTCAAAATGCTAACAGTTATTTATCTCAGCATGGACTGCTGACTACAAGAGCAGCCAGCAAAGCTCACCATTGCTTTCAGCAGGCCTGGCAAAGGCAGCAGCAGCAAGGAAAGAGCCAGAGCTCTGTGCAAAGACCAGACACTGCTTTCGCATGCAGTTGTCACAGCAGAGAATCCAAGCGAGAAAAGACAGCCAGGTTTCAAAAAGGAAAACCACACACACTCAAAAAAGGACTATATAGTTTAGAGCAGACACTATTGTAAGAAGCTAGCATTCCCTATAATCTTAGCAGCAAGAAATACCATTATTTATGTATATATTTGCCCTAAATGCAAAAGATACTCAAAGTGTGCTTCCCATGAAAACAAAAATTCTACAGGTAATCAGATTTATTTCTATAAATGTCCTGGTACTTGTTCTAAGTTAATATATATTAATAGGGTATCTACTTTATTTTAGAAATGGTTGGCAGTTCAAATATCTTTTATTTGCAGATAGAAAGAAAGATTATTCTTTCTATTAAGAATTACTTCTTTGGGAGAGAATGGATGTAAGGCCTTTGATAAAGGTAGACCAGTAACACTGTCAGAATGACTAGGTACGGAGAAAAGATTGCTGACTTTGGACAATGCATCACTGGGGCTTAAGAGATCCTCTGGGGCCTAATGAGGGCCAAAGTAATGCACTGATTAGATCAAGCCCAGGTAAGTCATTATATGAAAAACTGAAGTATACTTCTCACACATCCAATTTTTAAAAAGGCTGGCTGGCTAAACATTATCAATTGATGTAAGGAATACAACTGGTAATAAGTCAGAGGTATTCTTTCATTGTTCACCTCCTCTAGTTCGTCACTATGAATGGTGATTGCCAAAGTTTTGCTTTTCATTTCTAGCCAACATTTTAAAACTGGCATATTGATTTAAGTGAAACTATTTTCTTTTTAAATCCAGAAAATAAGCTAAATGCAAAGTCATTATTCTCTTAAGTCTATGCTCCTTCCATTTATGCTAAAAATTCAGAAAGCAACATTTAGATAATTCTTGTCTTAAACACAGACTCTTCATTACTTTCTTCCTTGGCCATTTGTACTTTGGATTTACCAAAGTGACCTAATAGTCTAAATTGCCCTTTCTTTTGAAGCAGGACTTTTCAGAGTTACCAGTATCATTTCATGATGTAGTTGTGATACAGGAGGGATAACCTATCACACAGAAATAGGTATTTTCCAGTTTAACAAATTTATAAATTATAAGAGAAAATGCAATAAAAATAAAAAGGGTATTTTCTCTTCAAGGATGTTTCCCTTAGAAGCCCAAAGTAAATTATCTATGAACGATCATATATTTCATGTTCCAATCTAAAAACAAAATCCACAATTTCCAGCACTGTATGGTGGAACATTTTGTTGCTGTTGTTCTAGTACACTTATAGTCGTTACACTGGAGTAAAGAAATTATGAAAGTACAATTCATTGAAATTTCCAACTACCTTAAAAGCTTACTAAGATCTCATCCCACATGTTTTGGATTAACAAAACACTCCAGGTTTCTTAGTACAAAAGAATCCTTCGTTCAATAGCCTTGCGACAAATAGGACATTCACTCATGCGGTCTCCACAGAGCTGGCATGTACCATGGCCACAAAGGAAAATCATATTCTTCAGACGATCCAAACACACAGGACACATTGTCTGTAATATAAGATATCAAAATGACAAAGGTTGAGACATATTTTGAAAATGTTACATGATTAACTTCCTTAGTGGCTATTCAAGTGAAATAATACCGTTGGGCTAATTTTTCATTTTTATTTTTTTGCCAGTCCTGGGCTTGAGCTCAGAGCCTGAGCACTGTTCTTGGACTTTCTCAAGGCTAGAGCTCTACCCCTTGAGCCTCTGCACCATTTCCAGCTTTTTTCTATGTATGTGGTACCGAGGAATCGAACCCCGGTCTTCGTGCATGCTAGGCAAGCACTCTACCAGTAGGCCAAACTCCCAGTCCCTAATTTTTCATTTAAAATAGTTAAAATGAAAAAGAAGTTAAATTCTAGGTAGTCAGCTACACATGCATGAGAACATTAAATATCAGGCATGATTGCTACAATGTAGAGATGCTGTATACAACACAGTATCTGTCCTGTTATCACACCACTTTGAACTCTGGGCCTGGGCATTGCCCTTGAGCTCCTCAGCTCAAGGCTACCGCCCTACCCCTGGAGCCACAGCACCACTTCCAGTTTTCTAGTGGTTAATTGGAGATAAGAGTCTCATGGACTTTAGTGCCTGGGCTGGCTTTGAACCAGAATACTCAGATCTCAGCCTCCTGAGTAGCTAGGATTACAGGTGTGAGCCACCACACCTGATTCTGTCTTTTTTAGAATCTATACTTGACAGAAAGTAAGTGGTACTTGTCTAAGCCAGATTGAGAAGATAAAAGGCTTTTCAGAGAAAACACACCAAAAATCCATTTCAGAGGCTGAGATTTAAGGATTATGGTTCAAAGCCAGCTAGGACAGGAAAGGCCATGAGACTCTTTTTTTTTTTTTTTTTTGCCAGACTTGGGCTTGGGCTCAGGGCCTGAGCACTGTCCTTGGACTTTCTCAAGGCTAGAGCTCTACCACTTGAGCCTCAGCACCACTTCCAGCTTTTTTCTATGTATGTGGTACCGAGGAATCGAACCCGGGTATTCGTGCATGCCAGGCAAGCACTCTACCACTAGGCCAAACTCCCGGCCCTGCCATGAGACTCTTATCTCCAATAAAACAACTAATCCTCCTGCTCATCTCGTGCACCTGTCTAAAAGCTGGCATTTCAAGCATGTGTCGACGTGCTGTGCTGCCTTACTTAACAAATACACCTATAAGATTCAGCCAGCTTCTCTTACTAAATATTGAGTTGATATTAAGAAATACTTTTGGTGATAAATGTTTAAGATACACAAAACAATATAACTTGACACTCAGTTTAAAGTATAGAATGCTAATCTCACTTTTAAAACCCTTCCAAAAACCCTCCCTAATCATTTGCATCTCATCAATAAACATTCTGAATTTTACATTTAGTTTTTCTTTTATTATGTATACACACATTTCTATTAAAGTATCACGTGTGTGTGTGTGTGTGTACCAAAGAAGAAAATCACAACCTAATCAAATCCGATTTGGTTTCCACTAATCAAACCTGATTGGTTTTCTTTTTTCTTTTTTTTTTTTTTTTTGCCAGTCCTGGGCTTGGGCTCAGGACCTGAGCACTGTCCTTGGACTTTCTCAAGGCTAGAGCTCTACCACTTGAGCCTCAGCACCACTTCCGGCTTTTTTCTATGTATGTGGTACCGAGGAATCGAACCCGGGTCTTCATGCATGCTAGGCAAGCACTTTAACCACTAGGCCAAACTCCCGGCCCCACCTGATTGGTTTTCTAATCAATCCACTGAGAGTGTTATTTGTGAGATAGACTCTTGCTTCATATCTGGACATGTGCCTGAACAGCGATCCACCTAGTTTTGGTTTTCAGTTGTAGCTAGGCTAACAATTACATTTTATCATACCTAGTTATGAATCGAGAAGGGATCTCAGCCTCCAAATAAACCAGGATTGCAGGTGTGAAACACTGGTGTTCTGTGATACTAACAGTATCCCAAGCTCAGTGATTTGAAAAGGCACATCACTGATTAAAGCCTTGATAGATTGACTGACCAATTGATTGATTGCACTAATCTTAGGGCTTAAATACAGGACCTGGGAGCTGATTCTGAGCTTTTTTTGCTCAAGGCTAAAGCTGACGTCAAATGGCAATCCTCAGATCTCAGCCTCTGTGAGTAGCTAGGATTACAGGAATGAGCCAATGGTGCTAGGCTAAAACCAATTTTTAAAAATCAATTTTATTTCCTAGTCATTAGTGTGAGAGAGAATCTTCTTACTATTCATAGATCATATGTCCTTCCTATTTTATAAAAATACCTGACTAAATCTACTAAGCAGGTATTACTCATTATAAAGATTCAAAGACTACGAGTGGTATACTATTATACACCATGCTTACTACAGCAAATATTACTGGGTTAGAGAAGAATCAGTACTTAACATGAAAAGCTCTTTACCTGTTCCTTGATGTCCTGCAACTGTTGCTGCAGCTTTTGTACATCTGCATTGACATTGGTATTATCCTTGTCCTTTTGCAATACTGGAATATTCCCACTTGCTGTAATACAGATAAATGTTTCTGGTTATTGCTATGTATTGATTTTTTTATTGCTAAAACTATTTTGCTAATTAAAAAATAAGACTTGCTAGGCACCAGTGGCTCACACCTATAATCCTAGCTACTCAGTAGGCTGAAGCTGAGGATTGTGGTTCAAAGCCAGCCCCAGATAGAAAATTCTCCTTGAGACTCTCATCTCCAATTAGCCACTCGAAAGCCAGAAGTAAAACTGTGGCTCAAAGTGGAAGAGTGTTAGCTGTAAGCAAAGAAGTCAGAAATAGTGCCAGGTCTTGAGTTCAAACCCCACCACAGACCAAAAAACAAACAAACAAGCAAACCAAAGGCTATCAGGATCCTTCTTACCAATTTTTTTTCATACTAGAACAATAGACGTAGTAATGACTCATGTTATACCTTTTCTTTTTTTTTTTGCCAGTCCTGGGCTTGAGCTCAGGGCCTGAGCACTGTCCTTGGACTTTCTCAAGGCTAGAACTCTACCACTTGAGCCTCAGCACCACTTCCAGCTTTTTTTCTATGTATGTGGTACCAAGGAATCGAACCCGGGTCTTCATGCATGCTAGGCAAGCACTTTAACCACTAGGCCAAACTCCCAGCCCTCATGCTATACCTTTTCATTTATAATCGTCAAAGAGAAAGAGTTCCTTATTTATAAAACTGTCAGTTTTCCAAATTCTACCTATTTCTTCTGATACATTTTTTCTGAGCACATAACATAGGAAGACATGGAGTCGTTGCTCGCAGGGCATTGGGTGGTGCTAGGGCTTGAACTTAGGGCCTCATTTTTACTAGGCAAGAACTTGATCACTTGGGACAGGTTCCTAGCCCTTGGCAGTACTAACTGAAGTCTTGTAGGCTATGTTTATGAAAACATACAAAATCTAGCTTCCTTTGTTTGTGCTCAAATTCTTTTTGTTATTGATCTAAAATGAGGAACTCAAGAAAAGCCCATGAAAAAGCCGGCGAAAATAGGAATATCTTTGATTTCATGTTTCTTACTCTCTACATTCTTAGTCTTTTATTCCGCTTAGTTTGTACCTATTAGCATATGCTAAATGTGAAATATATAAGAGCCATGGGGTAAAAATGTTAAAAAAAAAAAGGTTTATGGAACTAAGAAACTACAAAGGCAGTAATATTTTTAAATAGTTGTATTATTAAAAGGTTGACAATAGAGACTAGAATGCAGTCTAGTAGTACAGAACTTGATAGCTGAGCAAGGCCCTGAATCACCAGCATTTAAAAATAAAGGGCGGGAGGGGGGGGGGACGGGGGGGGGGGGGGGGGGGGGACGCGTCGGGCCGGCAGCGTTCTACCGGAGCCGAGGCCGCGGCCGTCCACTCGGGCCAGGCGCCAGCAGGGACACCCGGCGAGGGCCGAGACGCCTGGCTCCGACCCGCCCGGCCCCGGGCCCCCCCGGCCCCCAGGCGGTCAGCGTGGTGTCGTGGATGACCTGTCGCCTGGTGGTGCTGGTGTTCGGGATGTTGTATCCTGCTTATGCTTCCTACAAGGCTGTGAAAACCAAGAACATTCGGGCACATGTTCGGTGGATGATGTACTGGGTTGTCTTTGCGATCTTCATGGCGGCAGAGACCTTCACAGACATCTTTATCTCCTGGTTCCCTTTCTACTACGAGATCAAGATGGCCTTTGTGCTGTGGCTTCTCTCACCTTATACCAAGGGAGCCAGCCTGCTTTACCGCAAGCGTGTCCACCCATCCCTGTCCCGCCATGAGAAGGAAATCGACACGTACATTGTACAGGCCAAGGAGCGCAGCTACGAGACGATGCTCAGCTTCGGAAAGCGGGGCCTCAACATGGCTGCCTCGGCTGCCGTGCAGGCTGCCCTGGCTGGCAGGCTGCGGAGCTCCTCCATGCAAGACCTGCGCTCCACCCCTGACGCCTCTGTCCCTACCTACCAGGACCCCCCCTACCTGGAAGACCAGTTACTTCACAGGAGGCCACCCATCGGATACCGAGCCGGGGGCCTGCAGGACAGCGGTACAGAGGATGGGTGCTGGTCAGACACTGAGGCAGTTCCCCAGCCAGCTTCCCGGCTCCGAGAGAAGCCCCTGAACCGCAGCCAGAGTCTGCACGTGGTCAAGAGGAAGCCAGCAGTACGAGAGGGCACCTCACGCTCCCTGAAGATTCGAAGTTGGAAAAAGACCATGCTCTCAGACATGGACAGCTAGGTTCTGCCGAGTAGACTCTTACCTTGTGCCTGCAATGTGCCAGTGACAATCACCTTTGGCTTTCCTGTACCAGGTGCCAAGGCTCCATCCCCTCCTGGCTCCCACTTAAGGACCAAGAGAGATGTTACAGGGTCTGTGTAGAGATGTACCCACAATGCACCAAAGCAGGACATGCCCAGGGGCCTATCTGTTGCCTTCCTTAGCCCTCTGCCTTCCCAGATGTGGGACTAGAGGCTCTGAACACCTGCACATGAAACCAAAGGTCCTCCAGCTGTGAACATTCCCTCCTGTCCTTCAAAGTACTTGACAGCCTTTTTTAAGGCCTGGTGTGCATGTTCTGGCTGTGTGTTTTGTGTTGATGAGTGAGGTCAGGCTTGTAAACATTTTGATAAATAAATTCATAAAGGTGCAAAAAAAAATAAAGGGGCGGGGCAAAAAAAGAATAATAAGGAAAGACTGAAAAGTAAATTACTTTGTTTTTCCATTTGTTTGCTGTTTCAGTTCAGCCTACCTATAGTGACACTGTCACAAATAATTATCCATGAGACATGTTATTTACGTTTATAAACCTGATACATAAAAGGAAACTAATATGTTTATAAATTGAAAAGACAATCTGAAATATAATGTACCCCTAAGATATACTAACACTGGGTATAGCTTAGTGACAAGGTATGCGCTTAGTATGCATCAAACCCAGAACCACAAAAGAAAACCAAAAAAGGGACTAGAACTCATGGTTCAGTGGTAAAGTGCTTGACTTACAAGATGAGATTCTCAGTTCAAAACCCCAATACTATATAAAGGGAAAAAACCTGCAAATATGCTTCACATAGAAATATAATGTTCTCAGGCTAGATTTAGTAGCACTCACTTATAGCTCCATCCCATCTACTTGGTAACCGGCTGGCTGAAAAATAACTAAAGCAGCTGGGTACTGGTAGCTCACACCTGTAATCCTAGCTACTCAGGAGACTGAGATGAGATCTGAGGATCACAGTTTGAAGACAGCCTGGGCAGGAAAGTCTGTAAGACTCTTACCTCCAATTAAATAGCAGAAAAAGCTAGAAATGGCATTGTGGCTCAAGTGCTAGCCTTAAGTAAAAGGAGCAAAGGGACAGTGCCTAGGACCAGAGTTCAAACCACAGGACAAGAAAACAAAGCAAGCAAGCAAGCAAGCAAGCAAGCAAGCAAGCAAGGAAGGAAGGAAGGAAAGAAAGAAAGAGAGAGAAAGAAAAAAAGCAAACACGGAAAGGGCTGGGATGTGGCTAAAGTGACAGAAAGCATTTGCCTACAAGCATAAGGCCATGAGTTCAAGCCCCAGTACTAAAAAAGAACACAATATACTTTATACTATACGTACAGGTTCCAACAAGCTAGAAAAACATAGTATTAAATTTCTTATAATTGTAACAAAAGCACCAGAAGTCTTATGTTCCACTGTTGGTCCAAGTCACATATTTTATGCTTTTCAAGACAACAGAATGAATGAGATATTATTTGTACAAGTTCCAATAAGAGAGTAAATATGGAAATGATTAGGAAAATACACTTACAGATGTCATCAGTGGCATCTTCGGAGCTTTTTCCTCCACAGCACATGATGAAAGGCACTCTGCGTTCAACCACTGCACGACACTGCACACACTTTTTCATTAGGCTAGCACAGTCTGAAAACAGTCATACCACACCTGTTACATGCCACAACAGAACTTCAATTTTGCCTTTCTCTACTAATGTCTACAACTTACACTTCCCATTAAACATTTACCCAGGTGTTAATCAAACAAGTTAAACCAAAACACCATTCTATTTCATGGAAATGTTATCAATCTAAGAACAAGTAATCTCAAAATCTTAAGATCCGAAAACAATGACAAGAAAACTTTTCATAAATTTCAATGCCAGAATTATAAGGCTAACCATGTTTTCTAAAGGCTTATTTCTATAATTCCTCTAGTTCGTTTCTTTTCCTTTTTTCGTTCTCCCCCTTCTACCAAATTGATAGAATATAAAAAGAAATTGCTTAATGAACACTTTTTAAATATAGCACGTCAGGAAAATATAACTAGTTTTTTTTTCATAGTACAATATCTTTCGAAATCAATTGGAGAAGGCTATAAGCCCTACTTCAGTAGAAAGCTTTCTCATTCCCAAAGGAAATAAGTGGGTACAAATATGTGTTATGGACTGTTAATACTTCCTTATATCTGAACTTCATTAGTTATAAAATAGCATACAGTAATTCAAATGCTAAAGCCAAAGAATATATTTATTCTTTGGCAGAGTCCGCAACTTAGCCTATATGTCCAGAGTCTTTTACTTTGTTGTCTACTTAAAAAGCAGCTAAAAATAATGAGAACCATGCTGGCTACCAGAGATAATTTACAAGAAAACATTACATTTATTTTTTGTTAAGCAGTTGTACAAATGGGTTTCAATTCCACAAGTTAGGTTATTAGTACAATGTATTAATCAATGTTACTCTTCCATCATTCTCCCCCACTAAAACATTAAACTATTTTTTTTGGGGGGGAAGAGTCATTTCTGGGACTTGATCTCAGTGCCTGGGCACTGTCTTTTCTGCATATATGGTACTGAGGAATCGAATCCGGGGCTTTGTGCATGCTAGGCAAGAACTCTACCACTAGCTCACACTCCCAGCTCACATTAAACTTTTAACAGAACACAACCAGTGATGTAGACAGGTTGGGGAACATATTCCTAACAGCTACATTTTAGATATGGAATCATTATCAAAGCTGATCCCAAATGGCATTCGCTGGGAAGTGGATGAAACTAGAGCGAATCATGTTGAGTGAGATAAGACCAAAGGAACAAAAGGCACATGGTCTCCTTGATATGTGGATATTGGATCCAAACAGTACAAAAATGATGACTCAATATTCAGGTACCGAGGTTATTGACATGGTCTTAGAGATATAAACATAACTACATAGACATAAAAATCTATGATGGGATATATACTCTATAGACATGTTATATTATACAGATCAATATGTATCTATGACATACACACTCTCAGCTTAATTTTAATTTTGTTCTTTTTTTTTTTTTTTGCCAGTCCTAGGGCTTGAGCTCAGGCCCTGAGCCCTGTCCTTGGATTTTCTCAAGGCTAGAGCTCTACCACTTGAGCCTCAGCACTACTTCCGGCTTTTTTCTATGTATGTGGTACCAAGGAATCGAACCCGGGTCTTCATGCATGCTAGGCAAGCACTTTAACCACAAGGCCAAACTCCTGGCCCCTTAATTTTGTTCTTAAGTTTATATGCCAGTGATTGCATATAGAGATCCCAATCCTGAATATTTGTTAAACTTGACCTTTGAAATATGATGTAAAAAAATCAATGTTAATAAAAGAAAAAAGAAAAGCTGATTCCAAAGACTGAACATAATATATCTCAGGCTTAGTTATGCAAAATAACATCAGAAATCTGGTTTGACGATGATTTTCTTCTTAAATTTTCAGGGTTAATTCAACTCCTATAATAACAATAATAAATTATCTAAATTTCCTGTAACTGTTCAGCATAGCTTCTAAAAAATTTCTTTTCAGTCACTCAAAAAGGATATAATCTCTCTTTCTTGTGACTTGACAATGGTACATTAGCCTCTTTAAGGCTCCAGCACTCAGCTCAACATTACTGCAATGTGGGTCCTGGATTATATACTCTCTTGGACAGGAATATTTTCCACCTCCACCCGAAAATATTTTAAACTGTGTTTAGTCAGGTGCTAGTGATTCATATCTGTAATCCTAGCTAGTAGAGGAGGCCAACATCTGGAAAATCAGGGCTTGAAGACAGACAGGGCAAAAGTCCAGAAGACTCCATCTCCAGAGTAACCAGCAAAAAGCCAAACTGGAGGACTGACTCAAGTGGTACAGGAGTAGCTAAGCAAGCAAACTGAACAAGCATGAGGTCCTAATAAAACAAAAAGGAGTACTGGCAAAAAAAAAAAAAAAAACTATGACATACAAACCCTCAGCTTAATTTTAATTATGTTCTAAAATCTAAGTGCAAGTGATTGTATATAGAGATTCCCTTCTTGAATACTTGTTTGTTAAACATGTCATTTGAAATATGATATAAAAATCAATGTTAATTAAAAAAAAAACCATACTTACCTTGGGTCCATTTAAATAAGGTATGTTAAATTTGTTTAAAATCTTTCATTGATAAATACAAAGATGGTGAATATAATGTAACCCTTCTATTAATCACAATAAAAAATAACAAATCAAAAAAAGTACAAAGAGAAGAGAATATTAAACAATGTAAGAACTTAAGAAGAAAAGAAAAGTATAAAAAAGCAAATGTCTCCAGGAAAATATATTTAGGAGAATTTAAAGTTTCTCTTATATTCCAATGATGTGCTCACAAAGCAGAGAATAAAGTCCTCTGAGTATAACAATTTACAGAAAAGCTGATAATGTAGGCCCCAATGGCTGTTGTGAGTTCCTCAGGAGTGGGAAAGTAAGGAGAAGAGACAATGGTTAAAGGGAGGAAAAATGATGATGTGGCAGCCTTCTGACTCAAGATTTCAATATTTGATTACAGAACTAAGGCTCCAGGGTACATGAAAAGACGATACTTTGTGCTAATAGAACTGAAACAAACCTAAACTAGTAGAAGAAAGCAAGCAACTTATTCAGCCCACTTTGTACTCAGAAGGAAGGAGGGAAAAATTCAACTCTCTGATAGAGGCACAAAGACGGATGATACCAGTCTCAACCTGTGGGTTATCCCAAAACACAACAAACCTCAAATATTTTTTTTTTCCTGGTCAGTTGTGGGGCTGGGCGCTGTCTCTGGGCTCAAGGCTACCACCCTACTCCTTGAGCCACAGTGCCACTTCCAGTTTTCTGGTGGTTAATTGGAGATAAGAGTCTCATGGACTTTAGTGCCCGTGCTGGCTTTGAACCACAATCCTCAGATCTCAACCTCCTGAGTAGCTAGGATTACCGACATGAGTCACCATGTCTAGCTTTTTTATTTTTTCTTTCTTTTTCTTTTCTTTTTTTTTTGTGCCCATCCTGGGGCTTGAACTCAGTGCCTGAGCATTGTCCTTGGGCTTTCTCAAGGCTAGTGCTCTACCACTTGAGCTACTGTACCACTTTCAGCTTTTTCTATGTATGTGGTACCAAGGAATCGGGAACCCAGGTCTTTGTGCATGCTAGGCAAGCAGTCTATCATTAGGCCAAACTCCCAGCCCATCCTCAAAGATTTTTTGGTTAACAAAATGCTAAAGTGTCATATGGTCATACTTACTCTCACAAGCACACATGTGTCCACAAGGTTGAAAAAGAACAGCAGCTTTCTTGTCAGAGCATACCACGCATTCTTCAATCTACAGAAAGAGGGGAAGACAAGGTGAGCAACTATAGATAAGTAACCTGTTTATATCAAATATATTTCAACTGAAAGGGGACCCTCAGGCACAGAGAATTATTACACACTCCCCCCTGTCCGTCAGTCTCATCTCATAATTTATGGACCTTTCCATACTAGGCACTATTTCTGCATTAAGTCTTCCTGCTTGTCCTAAAGACTCATTCAGCAAAATTCCATTTCTTCTGAGATCAGCAAGATAGGACTAGATTTTAATTTTATAGACTACTTTTTTGAAAGGCGACTAAAGAACTGTGGTGTGGCTCTGGTGGTGAAGTGCCTGCTTAGTAAGTGCAAGGCATTGAGTTCAAAATTTTGTATGGCCAAGAGAGAGAGAGGGAAAAAAAAGAATGAACAAATGATTAAGAAAGAAGTTTTGGGGTTTTTTTTGACAGTACTGAGGTTTGAATTCAGGATCTTACACTTACTTGACTTTGCTTGCTCAGTGGATACTCAAACACCTAAGCCACACTTCCAGCCCAGCTTTTTGCTAGTTAATTAGATAGAATCTCATGGACCTTTCTGCCCGAAGTGGTTCCAAACCTTGATCATCCAAGGTATCAATCTTCAAAGAAGCTAGGATAGCAGACAGCTGGCAACATTTCTAATAGTAATACAAATCTAGCTAGATGAGTAAGTTAAAAGTCTAGGAGGGATTTTTTTTTTTAATTAAAAGCTTCCTCTTCCATACTAGCCCAAGGTTTTAGGCTATTTCTTCTTCCTGATCCAGACTTATTCATAATTTTCCTCACTGTTCTCTCTTCACCCTTGGAGTTTTGACTGTGGAACTATTAACAACCCCTGGCTCTGCCTTCTTTTTGACACCCTATTACCTTGCTTCAGCTTCATCTTTTACCTGTTCACCCTCCTAACACACAGTCACATTTAACCATCTCTGTGTCACTTACTATCACTGTCAAAAATGCTAACCATCTACAGCACTCCTGAGCAACTGACCACTGCATGCTTGCTAACTTCTGTCCCTGCTGACTCTCTAGGCTTTCCCTACTCACAGTCTGTACATAAAAGTGATGTAACTGGATTAAAGGCAAACATACACACACGCAACGTAGCTGGTCAAGATTCTGATATTACTAGACTCAGAATTTACCTTCAATACTAATAAATTACCTAACATTGTTTTATTGTTTCTTTTGGGCCAGTATTGAAACCTGAAGTCAAGCCCTTGTGATCTCACCTGGCTTTTGTTCGGCTCCATAGATAGCACTCTACCACTCGTGCTACCTCCATGTCCAGCTTTCTGCCAGAAGAACTGGAAAGAAGAGTCTCAGGGATTTGTCTGCCAGGGCTAACTTCAAACCAAGATTCTCAGAACTCAGACTTCTGAGTAGGTAGGATTACAACCATGAGGCACTGGTACTTGGCTTCTAGGAATATTTTTTTTTCATAAGAAATTCTATTTTTTTATTAAAGAATTTATTAAGATTGATTTCTACATCATATTTCAAATGAGGTATTTAACAAACAAAAGTATTCAAGAAGGGAATCTCTATACAATCACTGACACAGATTTTAGAACATAATTAAAACTAGGCTGAGGGTTTGTATGTCATATATACATATTAATCTATGTAATAAAACATTATATCTATAGTCATAAATTTTTATGTCTATGTAGTTGTGTTTATAATTCTATTTTTTCATTTAATTTTTTTATTGTCGGGGTTACAGTTACATTCTCCAGTAGGTGCACTACTTCCCACACATTGATACCCCTTCTCATGTTTTTGTCCCCATTCCCCTTCCCCCATCCCTCCCAACTCTAGGAATATTTTTGAAATGTTTATAATAATATAGAAAATTAACCTAATGATTAGATTAACCTAATAATTAGGATAATAAATAACTACATTTATCTGTCAATTAATTAGATTACTATGGCAAATTAACCCAACAATCCATTCTCTTACTAAAAAGAAAAATCTTTTCTTTATAGTAGTTGAAATTAATTGCAGTAAAGGTTATTGTTAAAGTTAACTATAATGTTCCTCCATCTGTTTTATTTACTCTGGTTATAGTCTTAAGGAGTGGACTTACTAGAAAGGTATAGTTACAGTAAATGTTTGCGTGTTCAGTCAGGATAGCTTTCTTGCATCCAGTAGTGTTTAGAAAGTGAATGTTTTCCACTTTCTTAGCACTTTTTTTTTTTTTTTTTTTTGCCAGTCCTGGCCCTGGGCTCAGGGCCTGAGCACTGTCCTTGGGCTTTCTCAAGGCTAGAGCTCTACCACTTGAGCCTCAGCACCACTTCTGGCTTTTTTCTATGTATGTGGTACTGAGGAATTGAACTAGGGTCTTCGTGCATGCTAGGCAAGCACTCTACCACTAGGCCAAACTCCTAGCCCTTTCTTAGCACTTTTTAAAAACCTGCACCAAGCTAGGCACAGTGGCTCATGCCTGTAATCCTAGCTACTCAAGAGGTGGAGATCTGAGGATCATGATTCAAAGCCAGCCTGGGCACTAAAGTCTGTGAGACTCTTATCTCCAATTAACCACTAGAAAACCAGAAGTGGCTCCAGTGGTAGGGTGGTAGCCTTGAGAGCTCAGGGACAGCACCCAGACTAGAGTTCAAGCCCCACAAAGAGGACAGGGGGGCGGGGAGGGTGCAACTTGCTTTGATAATTCAACAGAAATGATTTAAATTAGTTTGCAATTTATTTGTATTTTTCTCTATCTGCTAAATCATCCACGTGGTTCTTCTAAGAACAAATTCTTATTCAGTCTTATTTCCCCTAAGCCTTAGTTTTAAAATTTTTATCAAGATGCCTGTTATCCTTTAACCACTTGGTGTCACTATTTCTTTATAGTCAAAGGCTCTGTAATCAAACCAGCTTATTTGCTGGATCCCAACATAAGTTTTTCTACTTCACTACAGGATTGAAAATTTCATAGTATATAATACAAAGTAGAATTAAATATATCTTTAGGTTATAGAAAGCTGTGAAAGGAAACTAACAGATAATTTTTTGCTCATTTTAATTATTTTTTTGTGCCAATCCTGAGTACAACTGCTGAGTTTCTCTTGCTCAATGCTAGCACTCTTCCACTTGAGTCACAGCTCTACTTCTATCTTTCAATAGGTCATTGGTGATGAGAGTCTCATGGACTTTCCTACACAGGTTAGTTTGGAACCACAATCCTCAGATCCCAGCCTCCTGAGAAGCTAGGATTACAGGTAAGAACCACTGGAGCCAGAATCTAACTTTTATCTTTAACTACTATAGATGTAAAAAATGAAAGAGATAAGAGTTACAAAATTTTGAGTTAAAAACATATGTGTGTGTGTGTGTGCGTGCCTATATATATATATATATATATATATATATATATATATATATGTTTACTTGAAATAGGGAAGGAAAGGGGGAAAACAAGATGATTGGGAGGGGGTGGAGGGAGGAAAATGGGGACAAAATCATGGGAAGGGGGCATCAATGTACAAGAAGTAATGCACCTACTTGAATGTAACCGTAACCCCTCTATACATTACCCCAACAATAAAATTTTTAAGAAGTATATAAACTCAAAGGCCGGAGTTTGGCCTAGCAGTAGAGTGCTTGCCTAGCATGCACAAAGAGTTGTGTTCAATTCCTTGGTACCACATACATAGAAAAAAGCTGAAAGTGGTGCTGTGGCCCAAGTGTTAGAGCTCTAGCTTTGAGAAAGTCCAAGGACAATGCTCAGGCCCTGAGCTCAAGCCCAGGGCTGGCAAAAAAAAAAAAAAAGTATATATATTCATACTACAACGAACTTCAGTAAACTCATTCAGTCTAGGCTAGCCAGAGCATAAATGAGAGACCCTATGATTCAAGCACTCGGAAAGTCTGCATAGCAAGCACAAGACCTTGATTTTAAACATCATGACCACCAAGAGAAACAAAATACTACACTTCAAGTTATTACCTTTGTTCTAGACTGAACTTGCTCTTTACAGATGAGGCATTTCTTGACACGTGGAGAACATAAAGAACAGGTCGCAATATGTCCACATGGTCCAAAAAGAGTATCTCTCTTCATATCTGAGCATACCATACACTCTTCTAAGGTTTCAGAATCATTACTAATCATAGAAGGACTCCGAGAACCAACTTGACCACTAATAAAAGAGAGTATTTCAAAAATCAGCCTACCCATATATTTCTATTAAAAAAATCACTAATTAACATGTCCAAACTATCATTAGCATACAAGTGTTCATCTTTATGTGAAATTCTATAAACAATATTTTGCTATTTAATACATCTCTGTATCTTTACATGCATCTAGTACTAGTCAGTCTTCAAATTGGATGAATCCTTACTCCATGGAAAAGAGTGAATCACCTGACAAACAAAATTCATAGTAAAAATAATTTACTATAAACAAAGTTTATCTCAGAACCTGTTCTACAAGGGACAGCTACTGAGATTTTCAATACTAAGAAAAATGTATGAAGAACATTAATAGCATGGCACTATCCAGGTAAAAAAAGTAGAGATATGTGTGGTTTTTTGTATGTTTACAATATCTCTTGCTGAGCTATTTTATTTTCAGAAAATAAAGACAAATGCAAAATGACTGTGTTTAGGAAAATTCCACAGTAAATTAGTCACTTCATTTGCTCAATTTTTTTCAATCCATCATCGATATTTATTTAGTACTCTTAGCCTCTCAATGCAGGATGTTAGAACTATTGCAGTTTCTGAGATATAACCTGTTGATATACAGGAAGATATTTAAAGCTTAAAATATATAACATTAATCATTAAGATTATGCAATTTTAATAACAAAATTGTAAGACTTTTCCTTATATATTTCCATAATGTATAAGATGCCCACAGGAGGGGCCGGGAGTTTGGCCTAGTGGTAGAGTGCTTGCCTAGCATGCACGAAGACCCAGGTTCGATTCCTCGGTACCACATACATAGGGAAAAAAAAGCTGGAAATGGTGCTGAGGCTCAAGTGGTAGAGCTCTAGCCTTGAGAAAGTCCAACGATAGGGCTCAGGCCCTGAGCTCAAGCCCAGGACTGGTAAAAAAAAAAGATGCCCACAGGATCAGACTAGAAAATTTTCTTAAACTTATTATACATAACATGAAAGCAGAGACACACCGGGAGGGAAGAAAGAAGCAACAAAAAGACATAGGAATTTGCAAATGCAAATTCATTTTGACAGTCAAATCTTTCATAATGAAACTACATGATAATTTATATATAAAGAATATTAAGCTTTACGACATTAAAGAATATACTAACCTGACTTTTTCTTTATGACATTTTGCCAGTGCTTTGCAGAGACTTGGATCGGGACAGAGATCAAGTGGTGACTGACCCTTCTTGTTTCGAATGCTGAGGTCAGCACCATTGGCTGCCAAGAAACAGGCAATAGATGCTGCACTCTTCTTCTCTGCCCCCTGGGTACCAAGTCCCATTATTAACTGAAATCAAACAGAAAGAGTCATGGTTTTCTCCATAAGATCTGCACTGAATCCCCTTTATCACCCTGTGAGTATGAATACACATGCATGTTTACAGTAGACATTTAAAAGTTTCAGTCTGGTTATCTATTCCTTATTCTCTATTCCCTTATCTTCAATCCAGATGAACATCTATAACCCAAGCCATGGGAGGTTTACATCAGCAAGATCAATGATCAGTGACAGTCTGGGAACAAATTCAGCAAGACTATCTCAAGCAGAAGCCTTTTATCCCAAGGTACCTGGGAAGCATAAATAGGACTGTAGGACTGTGGTCCAGACCGGTCTAGGCAAAAATCTGAGTTTCTACACACACACACACAGAGTCAAGTGATGTTCATTAAAGGAACATAAGCAATTCAATAAAAGACAAGTCTTCTTAACAAATAGGGCACAGACAAGTGGAGACTCCTGAGTGAGAAAATGAACTCTGATCTGTGTCACAGTACTCATAAAAATCAATTCACGGCTAGAGGCATGGTTCAGTGGTCAGCAGTTGTATAGCATCTGGTCTAGCAAGCATATGTTCCTGAATTCAAACTCCAGTTTTGCAAATTAAAATCTAAAATTAACCACAGATCTAAATGTAATGGCAAAAACTTCATAAACTTCTAGCACAAAAGAGAACTTTAGGGACTTCAGATTGGGCAAATGCAATAAAAGAAACATATTATTAAAATTATATTTCATCAAATTAAAAAACAAAGCAGGCTAAAAGTTTGGCCTAGTGGTAGATTTCTTGCCTAGCATGCACGAAGACCAGGGTTCAATTCCTCAGTACCACATACACAGAAAAAAAGCCACAAGTGGTGCTGTCGCTCACGTGGCAGAGCACTAGCCTGTAGAAGCTCAAGTTCAGTGGTCCTGAGTTCAAGCCCCAGGACTGGCCAAAAAAAAAAAAAAATATATATATATATATATCTGTTCTTCTAAGAACACTGTTTGGGGCTGGGAGTATGGCCTAGTGGTAGAGTGCTTGCCTAGCATACATGAAGACCCAGGTTCAATTCCTCATACACAGAAAAAGCCTGAAGTAGTGTTGTAGCTCAAGTGGTAGAGCTCTAACCTTAAGAAAGCCCAAAGACAGTGCTGAGTTCAAGCCCCAGCTAAAAAAAAAAAAAGTTAAGAACCAGGCACAGTGGCATATACCTGTAATGCCTAAAATCCCAAATACTGAGGTTGAAGCAATATTAAAAATTTGAGACCAGCCTGAACACAGCAAGCCTTGATCTCAAAATAAATAAATAGGCATCAGTGGCTCATGCATGTAATCCTAGCTATTCAGGGGATCTGAGGATTACAGTTCAAAGCCAGCCCAGGTATTAAAGTCTGAGAGACTCTTATTGCCAATTAAGCACCAGAAAACCAGATGTGGTGCTGTGACTCATAATGATAGAGAGCTAGCCTTGAGCTGAAGAGCTCAAGGACTGTACCCAAGCCTCACAAGCGACCAAATAAATGAATCAATAAAATAAAATAAAATAAACAAAAACTAGTTAAAGAGAAACACATAAGCACTTTTTATCTCTTGTCATAACCATTCCAGGATTTTGCCTACAAAAACAGGTAGCCCTTGACTTAGGACCTCCAGTATCATTTAGATTCAGACACTGTAGATCAAATAAAGCACCTTCTCCTATAGTTTTCTAATAATAGAGCTTATGTTTATGGAGAAGGTAAAGAAAGAATGCCTTCTATTCCAGAAGTAACTATGGCTTCATTACACGCTCTATTCAGCTGATGCATTTGTACTTGGCCCTGAAAACATAATTTTTTTTGGGGGGGGAGGCCAGACCTGAGCTCGAGCTCAGGGGCTGAGCCCTGTCCTTGGACTTTCTCAAGGCTAGAGCTCTACCATTTGAGCCTCAGCACCACTTCCGGCTTTTTTCTATGTATGTGGTACCGAGGAATCGAACCCAAGTCTTCATGTATGCTAGGCAATCACTCTACCACTAGGCCAAACTCCCGGCCAAAGCATAACTTTTGAAAGGCACTTTTGAAAATTGTTGACTAAGCTATCATTTTTATTGGCTCACATGGGTTATATGGGAGGTGGAGATCTGTTCCATTTCCACATATTTATACTGCATCACAATCAATTATACCCCTTTATCACACTCTTCCTGAACCCTTCCCTCTAAGAAATGGCATCCCAAACAAGTTTCTTTGTTCTGTTTTCATAGTTTCAAATAGTCCTGTTTCTTTGTTCTATGTTCTGCAAATATTCTACTTTGACAGTATTCAATCTTATTTATTTTCCCCACAAGCAATCTTCTATTAGTCTCCATTAACTAAGCTATCATTACCAAAAAAATAGCATAGGGCCAGGGTTTGGCCTAGTGGTAGAGTGCTTGCCTAGCATGCACGAAGACCCGGGTTTGATTCCTCGGTACCACATAGAAAAAAAAAAGCTGGAAATGGTGCTGAGGCTCAAGTGGTAGAGCTCTAGCCATGAGAAGGTCCAAGGACAATGCTCAGGCCCTGAGCTCAAACCCAGTACTGGCAAAAAAAAAAAAAAAAAATAGCATAACATTTTTGTCCATTATAATAATCCTTCCTTGAGTGACTTGTAATTTTCCAAAAATGTTACATAAACGGTCACATAAGTAATAAGGAAAAAATAAGCCATGGACTAGGAGAAAATATGTAAATACCTCATATTTCATATAAATAAACTTGTATTCTGATTATATAAAGAACTCTTAAAACCATTATAAGAAAACAGACTCAGTACTTGCCTAGCATGCATGATCCTTGGGTTCAACCTCTAACAGTTCAAAAAATAAAATCAAAAGAATAATGAAAAAGATTAGAATAGTTATTGTGGTAATAAGCAAATGAAAAGATGATTAATGTAAGTAGTCCTCTGGGAAACATAAATTAAAACCACAAAATATCACACACACATTGATATAAGTGGCCGAGGCAAAAAGGATGGAGTAACTTTTGATAAGAATGTTGGCAAAAGTACTAACTAGAGCCGGGCGCAATGGCTTACACCCAGAATCCTAGCTACACAGAAGGCTGAGATCTGAGGATCAAGGTTCAAAGCAGCCCAGGCACAAAAGGATCTGAGACTCTTTTTTCCAACTAACCTCTAGATAACCTCTAGATAAACAGAAAGTGGGGAGTGGCTCAAGGGTAGGGCAGTAGCCTTGAGCTGAAGAGCTCTGGGACAAAGCCCAGGCTGAGTTCAAGTCTCATGACCCACCAAAAAAAAAAAAAAAAAAAGAAAGTACTTCATTCATAGACTAATGGTCTAAGTACATAGCCCTGATGAACTAGCTATTTCATCCAACTCAGATTACATAAGCAGCAAATGTAACACACTGCATTAAAAGATGCCTCCACTAGTACGGATGAAAGATTTTCTTTACTCACTGTGTTTTTTGATGGTTCCCAGGCAGCATCTACCTTCCCCACATCTTGCATATCTTGCAGCTGACGGAGTTGAGACAAAGTATGATGCCTGAGAGCTTCATGCAAAGGAGTATCTCCATCTTTATCCTGAATGTCTAGCTTGGCACCTGCACGGACCAAAAGCTAAAAGAGGAAGATATGCCTCATTGTGGTAAAAGCACCCACACTCAAAAGAAACTACAACACGCTGAACGTAACAGTGAGAGCATCTTGGACTTACTCTGAAGTTACCATAAAACCTAATAATTCTGATGTCTTTGCTTCTATTTTGCTTTCTACTGTCGCTGCTTCAGCCTACAAGCTTTACCAATTGCTGTTCTACAAAAATATTTAAGCCAAATAATATTCTTCTAGGTATTTTGTTTGAAATTACCAGATTAGTAAGATAAAAACTTATGTATTTGCAGCAACAAGTGTCCCAAGCTTTTTAATTTATATTTTACTCTCAACTGTATGTAACAAAAGGGATGTACATTTTTTTTTTTGCCAGTTGTGGGGCTTGAACTCAGGGCCTGGGCACTGTTCTTAAACTTTCTCAAGGCTAGCACTATCACGTGAGCCTCAGCACCACTTCCAGCTCTTTCTGTGTATATAGAGTACCAAGGAATCAAACCCAGGGATGATTCATGCATGCTAGGCAAGCACTCTACCCCTAGGCTACACTCCAGGCACCAGGAATATACTTTTTAAAATGGTTACTTTTAGTTTTCCTCATTTAATGCTTTGGGAATTCACAAATCTAGTAATATAACAAAAAACTTCAACTCAAAGTTTCAAGACTTGTGCTAATGTACACTAAAATTTATGTTAATACTTTACCCTAACAATCTGGGTATGCTGACGCTCAACAGCAAGGTGTAGGGCAGTTTGTTGGTTCACATTCTGGATATCCAAGTTTGCATTACCCTGAAGAAAAACAAATTTTAAGTTCTGGAATTTTGACAATGAAGAACACAAAAACTCTTAAGTATTCATAAGAAGTAAATAACATTGGACATTGTTGATTGCTTTCTCTCCTTAGAAGCTTATTATTATTATTATTATAATTATTGGGGGGAGGGGGCTTGAACTCTGGGCCTGGGCATTGTCCCTGAGCTTCTTTTGCTGAAGGCAAGCGCTCTACCACTTGAGCCACAGTGCTACTAGGGGCTCTTCTGAATTTATTGGCAATAAAAGCTCATGGAGTTTCCTTCCCAGACTGGCTTTGAACCATGATCCTCAGATCAGCCTCCTTAGTAGAGAAGTTAGGATTACAGGTGTGACCCACTAGCACCCAGCTCAGAAGCTTATTAGTCTCACACAGGAACAGGGATTGATACACAAGAAACAGAAATTTATAAAATCTGTTTCTACTAGGATAATTCTATTTAAAGACAAAGCATAGTACAGAGCTCCAACAAAACTCTTTTTAGAGTCTTAGCAGAGAGGGTAGTGCATGCCTATAAAATCTCAGCTCTCAGGGAGCTGAGGCAGAACTTATGGATTCCAGTTTAGCCTTGGATATATATCAAGTTTTATTCTTGAAACAGTAAGTAAGTAAGTAAATAAATAAATAAATAAAACCGGCCAACCAACCAATGTTAGAACACAGAATGTCCCTTAGTAGGTAATTGCTAAAGCAATTATTGATCTCTCCCTACCTGATGTACCAAGAGTTCAGCCACTTCTACATGATTATTTAGGGCAGCCAGATGCAAAGCAGTATAGCCATCATCTTTCTTCTCATCCACAATCCATGGTCTTGGTAATTTTGACAGTAAAACACGCATTGCACTGAAAGTCAAATTCACATTATTTTCATATTTATAATAGTTTGATATTTTCAGTGTTTTCTTTAGAAACTATATTCAAACCAATCTTGTAAACTTTAAAAGATTTCTTTTCTAACGAAAAGCATATGTCTTTAAGAATAAATAGAAATTCAAATATTCTGATTCTCAAATGAATAGCTTTTTATAGAAGTAAACAAACTGTCACTATTTGGGCAATAGAATCAAAACAGAATATATAAATGCTACAAAGGGAAAATATTGTAAAAGAAAATGATCCAAAGAGGAAAGAAATATACCAAAATAAGAACATAGTATGGCTTTTTAGAAGCTCCCAAATTAATTTTCACATATTTTTATTGTAATTAATAGAAGGGTTACATTATATTCACCAGCTAGAAGGTGCATTATTTCACATACATTGATACCCTTTCTCATGTCTTGGTCCCCATTTCCCTTTCCCCACCCCCACCAAATTAATTTCAATAGCTCATATTCCCCAGTGAATTAAAGAACAGTCAAAGCTGAACAACAAAAGCAGCAGGAAAAATAGTGATAAGATGAATTTTACATAGCTGATAGATGATCATGAATAGCAGTCAAAATCTGATAAATGTCATTCACTCAGTTTAGCTCTATAATGGCTTGAGGCCAGCAGGACTAAGATAAAAATATGTAAGACAAAAATTTGCATAGAGAAATGATATGTACATATGGAGAAATAGAGTGAAGTTGCTGATGAGAATGGATATAAACGAAATGAAGCTCTACAATAATGAGACTAAGGACTCAAATGGAATAGAATATGTTTCTTTAATGGCAATGGCTTATAAATCCCATGAGGAGAGTTCAAGAATTCTAAGAGTAGAACTCAAATTGAGGACTTTATAGATCTCATCACTTTTTTTAAAAAAGTCTTAATGCTTTAAAATTAAAGAGTAAAAGCTTAAAAGTTGCTAAATACTAATTATACATTTTTCCTGTTTCTCCCAAATAAAATCAGTTTACTATTTATACTTCAAAGCTTAAGTTTTCTCTCAGTACAAAGTATATACACATAAAATGCCTGTTTGTTAAAGGAATGACCCCTTGTTCAATTTGCAGTGAACTAACTCCAAGTATTACAATTTGGGGCAGGCATATATGAAATGAAAAAACAATTTCAAATTTCAAAAGCTACTTTTAAAATAGGTCACTTAAGTAATTTTTTATTTCAGTAAGATTTTTACTACCACCTAATTATTGATATACTTTTATACAGGAATTACTAGGGTATCTCTGTGTGTGTGTGTGTGTGTGTGTGTGTGTGTGTGTGTGTGTGTGTAAGAGGTGGGGAGAGGGAGCAAGGGTGAGGGAGGGGGGAAAAGAGAGGGAGAAAGAGAGAGACTTGGGTGGAATGAACTTGTTATCCACTTGCTTTAGCTTCCCAAGTTCTAGGATTATAGTTGCGTGCCACTCAGCTCAGCTTCTTTATCAGATTTTAAAACAAATATATAACCCAAGGTACATAGCTTAAAGATTCTTTTCAGTGGCAACTGATAAGTTATAACCACTGTTCAGGGATGTCAGGCATTCTGGAAAGCTATAACATCTCCTCCAGAGAACTGCACAAAAAAACCCTTTTAAAACAGTGTATTTTGACAACTTTTAAAACAAAGGAACTGTGTGTGTGTGTGTGTGTGTGTGTGTGTGTGTGTGTGTGTGTGTGTGTGTGTGTGTAGGTCCTGCAGCTTGAACTTTCAGGGGCTTGGGAGCTGTCCCTGAGCTTTTTTGCTTATGAATAGTATTCTACAACTTGAGCTACAGTTCACTTTGGCTTTTTTTTTTTTTTTTTGGTTAATTTTCCAATTAACCAAGGCCTAGCATTATTTGCATTTTGGGGGTGGAGGGGAGACGGGTCATTGGGCTTGAACTCGGCCTTGGGTGCTGTCCCTGTGCTCTTCAGCTCAAGGCTACCACCCTAACCTTGAGCCAAGGCCCCACTTCCCTGTTTTCTAGAGGTTAGAGATAAGAGTCTCAGGTGCTTTTATGCCTGGGATGGCTCTGAACCTTGATCCTCAGATCTCAGCCTCCAGAGTAGCTAAGATTACTGGTGTGAGCCACCATGCCAGGCTGTTACCAGGAATTTTTTTTTTTTTTTTTTTTTTTGCCAGTCCTGGACCTTGAGCTCAGGGTCTGAGCACTGTCCTTGGGCTTTCTCAATGCTAGAACTCTGCCACTTGAGCCACAGCACCACTTCTGGCTTTTTTTCTATGTATATGGTACCAAGGAATCAAACTCAGGTCATCGTGCATGCTAGACAAGCACTCTACCACTAGGCCAAACTCCTGGTCCCGTGTTATCTGGAATTTTTAAATGGAACTTCTAAAGTCCCATTCCCAGACTTCACAAAGAGTCCTTGCTTTATGATAGTTTGGTTGTTTTCAGTAATTACTGAGTATTATAATCCTCATTTAACTGATTAAAATAAAATACTAGGGCCTGGAGTTTGGTCTAGTGGTAGAGTGCTTGCCTAGCACGCACACAGATCTGGGTTCAATTCGTCAGTACCACATATAGAGTGCTAGCTTTGAGGAAAACCCAAGGACAGCGCTCAGGCCTAAATTAAAGCCACAGGACTGGCAAATAAATAAGTAAATAAATAAAGCATGTTAGCTCATTCTTGTACTTTAGCTAAGGGAGACAGGATGAAGATCATGATTCAAGGCCAGCCTCAGTAAGAAGTTAGAGAGACTTCATCTTAACCAATAAAAGTTGGGCATGGGCCAGTCACCAGTGTAATACTAACTACTCAGGAGGCTGCGATCTAAGGACTGAGGGTCAAGCCTAGGCAGGAAAAGTCAATTGGACTTTAAATCTCCAATTAACCACCCAAAAAGCCAGATGTGGAGCTATGGGCTAACTGGTAAAGCACCAGTCTGAGCAATAAAGCTCCAGAACAGCACCCAGACACTGAATTCAAGCCCCAGGACTGGCAGAAAGACAAAATACTAGCTGGGCATAGTTGCACACATTGTCAGGTCATCTATACAGGAAGCATAAATAGGATCATGGCCCAGTTATGATCCATGTAGAAATCAAGACCTAGCTTTAAAAAAAAAAAAAAAACCAAGTAGGAAGAAGGACTGTAGATATGGCTCCAAGCCCAGGCCCTAACTCCAAACTCCAATACCACTCTTTCTCTTTCTATATATATACATATACACATATAATATTGTGCATAATATTATATAATATATATGGTATACACTATATAATAAAATACTACACACTGAAGTTTTTTTGTTTTTTTTTTTTTTTTTGCCTGTCCTGGGGCTTGAATTCAGGGCCTGGGCACTGTCCTTGGGCTTTCTCAAGGTTAGCACTCTACCATTTGAGCCACAGTACCATTTCTGGCTTTTTCTGTGTATGTGGTACCAAGAAATCGAACCTAGGGTTTCATGCATGCTAGGCAAGCACTCTACTACCTACTAGGGCAAACTCCCAGTCCTTAACTCAGATTCTTAATGGAGAAAATAATTGTCTCCGCATTATACTGCTGAATCTTTGGATAATATCATGACACAGATGCTATTACCTATTACCCTACACAATAGTTCCTATAAGAAACTGAATTTACTGGAATTTCAAGAGTTTTTCCAGAAAGTCTACAAAATACAAGTATTGAGTCATGTGAAAAGTTCAATTAAAAAGAGAAATGTACCATGTGTTATGACTTAAACAAAAACTGTGATAAAAACTATGTTGAGAGGCATGGTAGTAATGACAGTGTTAATGTATAACTTGAAGTAAGCAGATAGTCTTTAACTGACAGATAAATTAAGAAACAGAGGATAAGCTACAAGTTATTGGTGGAAAAGATAAAGGAGCAAGGACAGACAAAGCTAAAGACCTTTCATTATAAGCAATGTAGTACACTTTATGTAGATGTTTTAGTTTAATTGAAAACTTAGCAAGATACACAAGTTCTAAATAATAAGTTAGAAACTGAGTTTAAACAATATCATCCTGTGTTCTGCGGGGGAGGGTGATACATTTTTGTTCCTCTGATGTATTACCCTTTCTCCCCTGTACTACATCCTTCACAAGTCACTTACTATGTGGACCACTACTAAGGAGTGGAAGGCATGTTCCGTCTCCTTGGGAGTGGAGTATAGACATAAATTACTCTTCTGCATTGGAGTTCTTTGGAGGGTTAATTTCCGCCTAGTTAAGAGACCCATTACTCCTTTATCTTAATTAGAAATTGCCACCAACTCCTTAAAAAAAAAAAAGTCAACAAAAATACAGGACCTCAAAGAAAGAGCCCATCACTAGGCCCAGTTTGCAAGGCTAGTTCTAAAGGGAAGTAAAGGAACAGAGTCCCTGGCCCCCTCACCTCCCATACTGACAGCTCAGAGCAATCACCTCTTATCTTTCCATAGGACCAGCAATTTTAGGAAGACACAGTATATGCCCAAGAAAGGCAGCTGTAGGCTGTTCCCTGCAGCACTTCAGCTAATTAAGAGAAGAGCCTGTAGTTACACTGCATGCACTGAGAGCCATGAGTTACTGGGATAAATGTGTTACAAGCTCAATAAATTAATAATCTTATTAATAAGCCAATTCCCTGATGTGGATAAGATTTGCTCAATTTTCCCTAATGTCCAAACACAGTTCTTTAGTTCTCAACTGGTTGTTTTCCAAGAGGCTAAGGACATGGATGTTTTAGAGATAAGCTCTTGCTACCAGTTAAGCAGGCATTTGTGAATAGTGCCAAAGCAGCATTAGGTTCCAGAACAACTAATAGTGGTGCCTAGCATAATCCCTGGCACATGGCAGTACTCAAACGTTTGCTGAATGATGAACAAGTGAGTTCTAAGAAGCAGAAGGGACAGCAGCTGTCTACACTGGCATGTAGTATTCAAATAACAGGAGGTCAATTTCGAGGGCCTGCCAGATTGTCTCTAAAGTCTTTCTTGAGAGAGCAAACATTTTCAAACAAACCCATAAGAGCTAAATTGTAGAGGTCTTACACATTGACTTCAGCACTGTGGCAAATATTAGATGCTCAGTAAATGCTTGAGTTAATGAAAAATCCTTCAAAGAACAGGCAAAGCAAGTTAGTTTACAATGCATAAAAGAGCTTATTAAAAAGCTGACAAATCATAAGTTCATAATCAAAGGTTAACTGCACAACCTAAACATGTTTTGTTCAAAAAAGTGTTCTTTTCTGAGTTACAGAGAATGGAAAGAATGAAGAAACAAGCAAGTGAGTGTGATCTGAGAATCTCAGCTTGAAGTCAGTCCAGACAGGAAAATCTGTGAGACTTTTATCTCCAATTAACCAACTAAGTGCCAGAAATGGAGTTGTGTAGCCAGGCGTGGTGGCTCATGCCTGTAATCCTAGCTATACTCAGGAAGCTGAGATCTGAGGATTCTGGTTCAAAGCCAGCCTGGGCACTAAAGACAGTGAGGCTCTTATCTCTAATTAAATACTAGAAAAACAGAAGTGGTGCTGTGGCTCAGAAGGTATGGTGGTAGCCTTGAGCTGAAGAGCTCAGGGACAGTGCCCAGGCCGAATCCAGACAGAGCCCCCACAACCAACCCCCTCCAAAAAAAATTAACCTATTTTAAAATCTGAGGTGTGTCATCTCACAATATATGTAAAGTATCTACAGAAGCATGCATTAAGTCAATATTATAACAGCCATCTAAAATTTAACTATTAGGGTATAAGCACTAAAGAGAAAAAGAATCGCAAGGACAACTTCCCTTATAGCTTTGAAAAACATAATGGATTCCTTGATTCTTTACTCAACATTCAAGAATACAATATTTAAATCAAGAATAAATTATAGTTGGTTTCTTTTGTTCATTTTCAGGTTCACGATATTTGAACTTTATCTCCATGGGTTTATTAGATTTTCTTTGTCTGCGGTTAAAAAATAAATTTGTGGGCTCAGAGAGTGGCCTAGTGGTGCTTGCCTAGCATGCATAAAGCCCTGGGTTTGATTCCTCAGGACCATACATATAGGAAAAGTAGGAAGCCGGGCCCTGGTGGCTCACGCCTGTAATCCTAACTTCTCAGGATGTTGAGATCTGAGGATCATGGTTCAAAGCCAGCCCAAGAGACTCTTATCTCCAATTAACCACCAGAAAACCAAAAGTGGTGCTATAGAGCACTAGCCTTGAACTGAAGAGCTGAGGGACAGCACCCAGGCCCAGAGTTCAAGCCCCATGACCACAAGAGAGAGAGAGAGAGAAACAGAGAGAAAGAGAGAGAGAAACAGAGAGAAAGAGAGAGAGAAACAGAGAGAAACAGAGAGAGAGAGAGAGAGAGAGAGAGAGAGAGAGAGAGAGAGAGAGAGAGAGAGAGAGAACACGTGTGCGTGCGAGAGAGCGAGAGAGCACCAGAAGTTATGCCATGGCTCAAATGGTGGAGCACTAGCCTTGAGAAAGCCCAAGGACAGTACCCAGGCTCTGAGTTCAAGCCCCAGACTGGCAAAATAAACAAATAAATAAATTTGTAAATAAAGTTTACCAGAAATATACTATTAAATCTTAAAACAAGCCAGGTGCTAATGGCTTATGTCTGTAATCCTAGCTACTCAGGAGGGTAAGTAGAAGTACTTAACTTTTTTCCTGGTTAGTTGTGGGGCTTAAACTCAGGGCCTGCACACTCTCTAAGCCATTTTTGCTCAAGGCTAGTACTCTTCCACTTTGAGCCTCAGCACCACTTCTGCTCTGACATTCATCTCCAATTAACTACCAAACAATCCAAAAGTGGAGCTGTGACTCAAGTGGTAGAGGGCTAGACTTAGAGTCAAAAAGTTTAGGGACAGTACCTAGCCCCTAGTTTCAGTCCCAAGACTGGCACAAAAAAAATTTTAAGGAATCTTAGAACAGAAGTATTTTGTCTTTGAAACATACATTATGTAGCAAAGTTATAAACAGGTTCATGACTAGGGTTTTTTGTTTGTTTTAATGTGGTACCTAGGAATTGGACCCCAAGGCCTCATGCATGTTAGGCGAGCATTTTACCACAAAGTCACATTTCCTGCAATTCATGACTACTTTAGTTTGTGGTAATAATGCATGCAATAATTATACCTAATTTCAGAAAATTACTGAATCATGGTATTATAGGAAGAGAAAAACATATTTGAACATAAAATAGAATTCATAGTAAAATATAGTTGTCACTTTTATAGGTCTAGCTAAAAATCACTCAGTTACACAAAAATCATTCTGGCCCCTGTTTTACATAAGTACTACAAAAAAACTAAAACTATTCAGTTGCAGTTCCAAGATTTCATTTGTTCACTACCTCTTTTTACTAATGGTCTCCTTGCACCATCAATACACGGACTCAGCACTTCTACTGCCCACTCAAGTACTATTCGACAATTTTAAAAGTACACATACCAATTACTAGCCCTAAACAGCACTCTACAAAAATCCCTCAAGCCTTCAGCTGTGAAACATTACTATCCACAACATTTTGGTTGTAAAATCTACTTTGGCAGGAATTTCACTTGTTCCCTATCTGTCTAAGGACTATTTTACCACCAGCCAGGGTAATTATTTTTTTCTTTTTCTCTCTGCAGTGCTTCTAAGTATAGTGACAGCCACATGAGGCTTTCCTAGTCTCAGCGCAAGCTCAGTAAAAACCTGGGAAATGTAAGTGGAAACATGAGAGACCGCTTTATTTGGCAGCACTTAAAAGGGGGAGGCAGGACAAATGGCAAAGCAGTGCTGGACTGCAGGATAAGCAATCAATAGGCAGAAAGCAAGATAGAGGCTTCCACAGCTTCTGGATCGACAATCGACAGCTGAGAGACTATTTTTTGCTATGGTTGACTAAATATGGTCAGGGAAGAGAGAGGCACAAGAGAGCCTGTTTGCCTGGGAGTGCATGTTTCAAATGCTTAGCTGCCTATAAAGCTGTAACAGTTTAGCCTGTGGTCACTAGGAGAAGAATATAAGTTAGCCTCTGTAGTGAGCATGTTGAAGTCCTGACCTCGCTTGCAGACGTGACCTCTGGATATGACAAGGTAGCTACACTACAGATCTATCATTTAATCCTGGAAACTAAAAAAAAAAAAAAAAATCATCTCAAAGCAAGAAATGATGCAGAATATTTCCTGAAGAGCAAGAAGAACCCAAAGTAATCTGGTGGGCAAAGGAAAATAGGGTGAATGTTTATAGCTACTCGGGGGGAATATGGTGTGTTTTGGGGGGTTCTTAAACCTATTTTAGACTATAAAATTAACTTCCTCTACAACTTTTCCCATCTTCTGAAGCATATCATCTCACCAAAAGAGGCTGGTACAGCAACATTGCTTGGTTACTTAATTCTCTCTGCATATTTGCAATACTCAGTATTTGACATTCCAAATCAACTGGCCAACACTGATTGAATTTTATTATTTTAAGGGCAAAGGGAGAGAAAAAAGTAGGTTGGCTTTTTATGCTAATGTTAATGTTATTAATTCATTTGTTTTCCAATTTATTTTAAAAGGTCAGTTTCTGTCTGCACTGATACACCCCCTTCTACACCCAGTGCATAAAAAGAAGTGCTGAATCAGCGAATAGAGTGAAGGCGCAATCAGGATGAGATGGCTGCTGCTGGTGTGACTCTCCAGGCATTACCTCTCTTCCTGCTGCAAATACTGCAGGGAACTAAACCTACAGGTAACAGAGCACAAGGCCTGTTCTTTTAAGGATGCTTATGATCTCCTGCATGCTTTTCTATTATTGATTTGATGGATGTTCATATGGTTAAACTAAATTCTTTCTGGGCGTAGTCTAATTTCCCCATTTAAACTGACTGATAGGGTAAAAAGGGGAAATGTTCAAATACAGCATGCATGACAATCTCAAGAAATGTACGAATATACTACTAACATTATTATTAAAGCTTTAGAATCTACTGTTTCAGATTAAATGACTGTTTTTTGAGTCCTGAGCACATCTGCATCCTTTGCTTCCAAGTATGATATCTTTTCAAAACCATTTCAAGATATGGTCAACCAAGAAACTTGACAAAATATAAGATGTATTTAATTTTTTAAATTATTTACCCATAAAGCTAAATCCAGAAGAGCACAGACCAAAACTGCACTGCTGGCTGCTATAGCCCGGGGCTGGTTCCTGCTACAGGGATTTGCTCCCTCGGTGCTCGGGGCACTAGCACCTTATCACAGTAGGCAAAAATTCTACTATCCTGGCTTTCTTTCCCTTTGCCCAATCTCAACATTTTTTTAAGGTTTTCTTTTAAATTAACTCCTTACAACCATTAATAATTAAAGGTTATTTGCCAATTATACTTTCTTCTCAGGCTAAATAATCATATATCTATCAGTTCTTTAATGCAAAAAAAAATTCCAAAGAATTACATTTACTAAAATTAAATAGGAATACTGCTATTTGGAAATATAGTCAACCCAAAAAGGAGAACAGGTAAGGAACTAATGCAGACAAGTGAACAATAAAGCTTACAGACAATTAAGAGTTCTTATCTCAAGCTACAGAAAAAAAAATCCCCATTTTTAAAAAGCTCACATTTCATTCACACAGACCTATTTTTTGTCATTGTTTCAACCTTAAGAGTCAATACTAGAAGTACTAATTAGCTAATTAAGATCTGAACAAAGTATCTGATTTTAAAAAAATGTTTGAAGCAAATTATTATCTCTTTCAGGATTTAAAAGAAAACTACAAAAGTATAAAAAGAACTCTCTGAAGATTATGAAGAAAATATTAGGTTAATTTTAGTAATTTCTGAAATACAGTGTAAAACTCCACTGATTCTCTTGCAAAAACAAACCAGGACAAAGTTCAGCAGATAACTGGTCAAATGTTTAGAAAGTTCATTTCCGTCAAGAACAAGAAAACCGTAAGTGGCATTAAATGAAATGACCGGGTAAATCTGTTAGAAAGTTTAGCTTTTGATCAATTAATTTCTACAACAGATCTACCACTGTTCTACTTCAGTAAGCTGAATGTTTTATAAACAGATAGGAAGATAAGATATGTTGTGTTTTTATAGCAAACTACTTAAGCAATACCTACTCAGAAAACATACTTCTTTATGTACCCATATGAACATACAATGCTATGGAATGTAAAGAAGTATGTATTTTTGGTAGGTGATAAGCCACCAAAGGGAACTAAGGTGCAGCTAAAGGACACAACTTGCTTTCTACGTGGATGACCTTCATTTGGCAAATCAACTACTATCAAGCAGATGACCTCTGGCAACAAAAACCTTCCCCCCCAAATGTACCTACTACTTGTACTTAGAAACTAAAGATCCCTAAGACTTAGGCTTTGTGAAGGGAGGTGGGGGGGAAGAACTCTCATAAGTAAAAATCAAAGTATCAGGAAACATTTTTAAGTTTAAAATATTATTACTTATTTTTGAGGACTCACAGGGTTAAAATTTGACTATAACTTGGAAAAGTGTTATTAGTACCAAGAATAAGATAATCTGATATTAATATTACATTAGGGCCAACTGATTTGAAATCTAAAATACAACAAAAGCTGATTCTAATTCACATTTTAACTGTTATTCTTCCCATTTCATAAATTTATACTTTCTATTAGTGGGATTTCCAAAAGCTTCATTATTTTAGGTTTTATTTTTTGACAAATTAAGCAATTATCTCAAATTTATTAGGTCTCTATTTTAATTTCCACTTTAAAGTCTATGTTAGTACTTCAAATGAATTAAAACATAAAAATAAAGGGTGAAAAATGACAAAATTTTGAGCTACAGCTGTAACTCACTAGAGTATATATTAGTAATAAAAAAGAATTGTATTGTCTTGGAATTTGCTTTCTCCATAAAGGCCATATAAAATGAAAATTCTATAGTAAAAACTTATTGGTGCTGCCCAACTATAACTTGTCATTATAGACATGAAAGTATTATTTACAGCATGGTAGAAATAAAAATATTTTTGCACTTTAGTCTTTTATATAAAGATCATAGTGAAGTTCTCAGCAACAACGATTAAGCTACTCTGTTACAAAGTTTGAAAAGAACCAATACTACTATTCACATATTCTCACTTCTTATTTCAGCTACAATATTGTTCACCTACAAAAGTGCAACATCTTATTTGCATGTCAGAAACTAAATAGAAATGATTACAAGTTGACCTGTTGAGACAGAAAGGTGAATTTTATCTAACTAATAATGAGTTATTTTAATTTCTTATGAATTTATTGAAGTTATAAAACATGATTTTAACACTATTTTCAGAGATATCAGTTCAAGTAAGTACAGGCTTTTTAATCTTCTACAAAACAGAATGCCAATGTGTCATGTTCCATTTGTTAAGTTTATTTGTATATATCCTAAATACCAAAAAAACTAAAACAAATCCTAAAAAGTAGAGGTTGTTCCATAAAACTACTGAATTATTTTGTAATAAATAATTATATTAGTTGTTCTGCAGGCATATAAAGTTTATTTTTTAAGTTTTAGTAATTAAACATTATTTCTTTGCTATAATATTGAGTACATAAGTCTTAAAAATTAAGCAAGCAGAGGGAAATAAAAAAGACCAAACTGGAAATGTGAGTGAAAAAAAAATTAAGCAAGCAATCCATTTATAAAGTAAAGTTATAAACGGATTCTGATGTTTACAAGTTTAGCTCAACATATCTAAGACTATTTTCAATCACTATAAAATGTCACATCTATCACTTAGATCAGCTGTTCATTTTTAACTGAGGACATGTTAAACTCTGGGCATCTGCTGACACTGGTGTAACTCAAACATTTCAACTGTCTCCCTGACAAGGATAACAGATGCTGACATTATCAAATGGTGTACTATTTTTTTCCCATGGCCTCTCCTTGCCCCGATATGGCCAGTATACGAAACTGAACTGCCATCCAAGAGCACACTTGAGCAACTGGATCTGCTAAAAGGCTTCCATATAACCAGTAAAAATAGAAACAGTGGTATTGCTATCTTCAGCACTTAAGTGCAGGCAACTTAACACCTGTTTTACTTCTATTAGAATAAACGATGGGAGGAATTGCAGTTGCATTAATTTTAACAGTAGCATGACACTTAGCAACCAAAAGATGCAATTCTTAATACTTAATATAAGAACTGTTCATATGTTGCCCAAATTACTGTTGACCTTCCTCCAGTTCAGGTCAAAACAATAACTATACAGAATAATTTAGTTGTTTAAAATATGTCACTGAGAGCTCATGTTATAGAAAACTATTGTTTATATCATTTCTATTTTATGTGAGTATTTTTGCAAGCATTTATTTCAGAAGATATCCATCCACCAAAATTGAAATGAACAATAAAACCACATTAGAACAAAAATTTTAAAGTACTGATTTTTAAAGTGCCACATTTTAATACTCAAAGTTCATGGATATAGCTAACCACTGCATAAAGTCAATGTATAAAGCTGACAATGGGAAATAACTAGGCCATCTCTAGTCAAAATAAAAAGAAATTTAGTCAAAAAATAAACTTTTAACTTAAAGGGTGAAATTGCTAATTCATAATCAGTAAGCCTATATAATCTAAACCAAAGAAAAATATGATAGTGACATTGATAGTTTTTCTCAAGTACTTCCAAGCAATTCACTGATTATACCTGAGATTTATTTACAAATCTAAGAGTAGAGGTATTTCTTAAAGTCACTCTTATTCTTCCACCCATCCTCAACTTTAATACTAAAAAAAGGAGCAGCAGGAATGTGATTAACATTGTTCTTCCCCAACTTTTAGTTTAACTACTTAAGGAATGTGGCCTACTGCTAAAGAAAAAAAAAACATTCTTCGGAAATATATCAAAATCTATTTGTTCACTTAAAAATGCTTTAGGTTTTGAACAGGGTATCGTTTACATTTTTAAGCAAAGATGCATGCACATTAATGCCTTAATGAATTAGTAATGTATTTTTAAATACTTTTTAAATTTTTTAATTGCTATTATAAAGGTAATGTACAGAGGTTAGTTACTTAAGTCAACCTATGAGTACATTTCTTTTTGAACAATGTCCCCCACTTCCCTTGCTCTCTCCTGTTTAAAAAAAAAAAAAGCGTAGAGAGAACTGCCTTCAAATTAGAAATTTTACACTCACTGATTAGAGTATTTCTATCACTTCTAGATGATCTGTACCATATTTTAACTGTTTTGGAGCCTAAATTAGCAGCATTACAATGCTTTGCTAAAGCTGGTAAAATGGAACCAAATCGCCTCTTTAATGGATTTGGTCCCCTTCAACCAGCTGTAGCTATGCATTGATTACTACAGGAGAACCAGCATTTTTATTTATGGGTATCAATTATATGTCAACTAATTTTAATTTATGTAAGTTATTCCAATATGTCATTAATTGTATCTGGAAGAACTATAGTGGTTAAAGATGTTTATAAGAAGCTTTACAAGAAAAAAGAAAAGAAAAAGTGTAATGACTTAAGGACTTCAAATAAAATAATTTATGATATTTTGGTATTAAATTTCTTTTTCTTCATAAAATATTAAAATAGAGACTATTTCATAATAAAAATAAACTTTTAATAGAAAAAAATCAAAACATCTCAGCCTATAATTACAATTGACATATAAGTTGTGTCATCTTCTGATACTCTTCAGTGTTCAATTAAAATCACATCTTATTGGTTCACCTACAGTCACAACTACCTAAAATATGTTGTGGAAGAAGAAATAAAGAAGAAATGTAGCTTCATTTGATACACACTGTCTTGTGGAAGCTAAGTATTTTTTTTCCTTTTTAAAATACCATACAACACAAATTATATGACAGAAGCCATCACTGTTACATATTTTCTGAGGAATATTCAAGAACTATGTAAAAACTGAAACTACAGAAAAAAATTTCTGCTGCACAGATTTAGCATTATTGACTATAATATGCCTATTCTTTTACATTTCCAAAAAAACTTTTTAGATAGTTTCCAAACCCCTTCAATTTCCAATTTATCTTAAATGTTATGATTTATTATAAATATTGTAATTTAACTACCCTCAATCAGAGACTAGGGATGCGGCTCAAATGGTAAAGTGCCTGCCTAGCAAATGCAAGGGACTGAGTTCAAACACCTGCATCACAAAATAAACTAACTAAAATTACTGGTCTTTTTGACCATTTTAATCTGAAATAATTATTCTATATGAGCTCCTAAGAGTTTCCCTGCTGAATTCATCTCTAATTAATCATATAAATATCTTATAAAATCTTACATTCACTGTCAAACTACAAGCAATTGAGTGCCTGCAATGTTCAGTACACTGTCGAGGGTATACAATTGAATTTGAATGTCCACACTTTTAACAAAAAGAAGACATGCGATCTGGAGTCATGGCTCAAGTGATACAGCACAAAGCCAAGCAAGCTCAAACCTCTGAGTTTAAACCTTGTTATCGGCAAAAACATGCATAGAAATGTATATGGTAACAATACAACATCAAGTACATTAGAATACATGTAATAAAATAAAAACAGAATAGGAAGCTATCAAAAGAACAGAAAATAACTACAATAAACAGGCAGAGGAAGCCCAGCCAGATGTAGGAGTCACATTTGTAATCCTAGCTACTCCAGCCTGAGACCTAGAGGAGGCAATTTAAAACCAGCCTGGAAAATAAAGTCCATGAGACGCTATCCCTAATAATTAACCAGTAAAGTGCTGGACTAGAGCTGTGATTCAAAAAGTAGTATGCAAAGCTTTTTTTAAGCAAGCAAGCTCAAGGCCTGGATTCAAGCCCCAAGTATCACCATAAAAGAAAAAAAAGGAACAGAAAAAGAAAATAGAAGAAACTCTGGAGGAAAGGTGGCTAAGAAGGCATTCTTTGTAAAAGAGATGTTCAGAACACTGGAAGAAAGACAAATAGCTTATTTTTTAAAGGAGAGGAGCAAGATAATGTAGCTGGAGGGTAAAGCAGGTAGAGGATCAGTGGGAGAGTTAGGAAAGGAGAACTCAGAACACATTAAAAATATGCTCTAGCTGGGTACAGTGGTACATATCTATAATCCTAGCACTTGGTAGACTGAGGCCAAGGAGGTCCTGAGTTTAAGGAAAGCATGGGCCCAAAGAAACAAGCTTAAATGCCAAAATAAGGTATATAAGTTTTACTACGCTCAAGGGGAAACAGGATAGGAAAGTCATTCAGTCTATAAATTTAGAACAATTAAGTCTATGAAGGTTAATCAAGGAGAATACTTAGAGAAAAACTGTAACAGTATAGCTGAAAAATGGCCTAGGTAATTAATTGGGTCAGCAGCAATGTGAATAAAAAGAATGGAGTGGATTAGAAATAACAGTAAAATCAACAAAACTGTATAACTAGTTAATGTTGAAATTAGTATGAAAAAGTAGAGATAACCCTAAACAATGAGCAAGGGAAAAACAATGCATGGATGCATGATTCTCAGATAAATCATTCATTGGTTATATGTCTTACCTCACTTATGACTGTAATACATAAACACATAAAGTGGCTAAGAGCTATGGTTCTGAAGTCACACTAACCATCCTCAAACTATTACTATTCTATTACTATTATGTTACTATTCTAATCAGCTACATAATCTTAGGTAAGTAATTCACGTCTTTAAAGCCTCAAATCCTTCATCTCAAAAGCTGTTGAAAGGCTGGGGATATAGTTCAGTGGCTGACAAATGAATATATGACCCAACCCCATGTTCAATTTCCAGTACAGCAAGCAAAAAAGCAAAAAGTTGTTGAAAGACTAAAACAATGTACTTATAAAAGTTTCATATGTGGCAAAGTGTGCTATTATTATTATTCTCATATATACATATATGCATGCATATAGATACATATTCATGTGTATATACAAATATGTGTGTATGTGAATACAAAGAAAGTCGCACTAGAATTTGTATCAATCACTATCATCTTGTATTTGAAGGGCAGAAAATAGCTGCCTCCCTCTCAATTTAAAACTATGATATATTCATATATTTGTAATTTGAAAATTTTCAAGACAACACAATACAGTTTTTCATTTCAAGTAGTAGCAATAAAATTCTTTTGTTTTCAGTGACCTCCCTCTAGTGGTGATCCTAAGAAGTTTTTTTTTTTTATTGGCACACAAAAAAAATAGAAGGGAAACATGATGGACAAGTAAGAAATCAGGAAAAATAAAAATCATCAAAATAAATAAAGTGAACATTTCTTCAGTCACGATACATAGGCTGTTTCAACTATAAAGAGAAGGCACTTTGGTGTCTTCAGCTTTAGGATAGAATTTCCTAAAATTTATTGAGTTCTCTGGACTCAAGAGAATCTTAACATTAAATAAAAGGTAAACCTTTTTCCTTTCTGGAAATTTTGCAAATCCTGAGTAATCTGAGTAATCTGACTTTCCAAAAGCATTTTCCTCACATTTTAATTAATAAGCCATCTTTTTGGTACAGTAGGATTCATCTATACTTTCTATTTGTTAATGTTAGTTAATTATTGATAAGGAACTAGGTAATTTTATATTTAGCCAAACATTTAAAACAAATTACCATGAAAACATAGTATTGGACATAGGACTAGAGGATACTCTGAGAATGATCTTGAAGAAACTAAAGTTTGAAAATGGAATGCTTTTAAATTAAATCTTTAAATACAAGTCAATATTCCCAGTATTTTACATCTATATTTCATATATTTATATTTAAATAATTTCCTATTGTTTATATTTGTTTTAACAAATATAATCATACTTAAGTGAATCTATTGAATGATAGGTTTAATTTCCCCCATTTTTAAGATACTAAAATTTGGTGCTGGGAGTTTGGCCTAGTGGTAGAGTGCTTGCCTAGCATGCACAAAGACCCGGGTTCGATTCCCGGGTACCACATACATAGAACAAAAGAGCCAGAAGTGGTGCTGAGGCTTCAAGGACAGTGCTCAGGCCTTGAGTTCAAGCCCAGGACTGGCAAAAAAAAAAAAAGATACTAAAATTAGTTGACATTATTTTCTCATCAGTATCAGACAAGAACTAAACACAGGGAAATACTTTTAAACAGTACCTAAATATAATGAAAGATCAGGTTTTTACCTGGGGTTTCCTCTTAGTGCAGCATGATGCAGAGCGTTAAATCCATTGTTGTTTGTAATGGTAACATCTGCTCCCGCCTCCAAAAGAACAGCCAGAATATCATCACGTTTCTTACTTATGGCATCATGAAGAGGTGTATCACCTTCAGAATCCTTTGTTTTAGAAATGTGAAAGAGATCTTTATTTGTCCTTCAGCTCATTTTCATGTTTGATAATACTTATACAGAACTAAATAACGAAACAGAGGCCTGGCCATATCCATTAACTACCAGCAAGTGATCACGCTCTGTGTTAAATATAAAAATGGAAGCAACAGAGTGATACAGTGATTGTCTACCATGCATGAGGCCCTGAGTTCAATCCCCACCCAGTACCAGTGGAGAAAAATCCAGGCAAGAATTATGGTAGACAAATGATATCACTAACTATTGCAGAACCAAAATCTACATCAGTAGATTTTGACAATCAATTCAAATTCAGTGGTCTTTCAACCTTGGCTATATGTTCAAATATGCTGGGGAGCTATTAAAAATTCTGGTGCCTGGTGCTCACTTCAGCAGGACATATACTAAAATTGAACCACATATGTAGAAAAAGCCAGAAATGGTGCTGTGGCTCAAGTAGAGCTCTAGCCTTCAGGAAAAAAACCCAAGGACAATGATCAGGCCCTGAGTTCAAGACCTAGGACTGGGAAAAAAAAAAAAAAAACTCTGATGCCTATGCTGTCTCCGGACCAAATACCAAACAAATCTCAGAAGCAAGCTTCTGGGGCTGAAAGTATGGCTTGGATGGTAGAGCGTTAGGCAATGAGTGAAAGCATCCGGTACTGAGTTCAAGTTCCAGGCTTCAACCAAAAAAAAAAAGAAAGGAAAAAAGCAAGCTTCAAAAGATCTTCAGAGCTCCCCCAGATACACATACTATACACTCAAGGTGATAATAGCCTAAATGTTTTCAAAGGTCAGGCAGGTAACTACTGGCTCAAAGTAGCAACAAAAGTAAACTGAAGCATTAAGGATCTCCATTTACCTCTTTTATCAAGCTGTTTATTTTTATTTTTTCCAGTCCTGGGCTTGAGCTCAGGGCCCGAGCACTGGACTTGCTCAAGGCTAGAGCTCTACTACTTGAGCCTCTGCACCACTTCCAGCTCTTTTCTATATATGTGGTACCAAGGAATTGAACATTGTGCATGCTAGGCAAGCACTCAACCACTAGGCCAAGCTGTTTTATATACTAATCATTAGGCAATGGGTAGATTATTTGTGATTCATCATCAGTCATCTGCATAGTTTCACAAAGTCTCAGAAAAGTCAAATAAATATCCTATCCTATGGCATATACCATGGTTTCCAAATCAAGCTTGCCACCTGTTTTTGTAAATTTTACTAGAACACAGACTCTTTCATTTTTCTATGACTGTTTCATTCTATAATGGCAGAGTTGTGCACATGTTGCACAAAATACTATACAGTCTTTACATAAAAGTTTGGGGCCAGGGTTTGGCCTAGTGGTAGAGTGCTTGCCTAGCATGCATGAAGACCTGGGTTCGATTCTTCGGTACCACATACGTAGAAAAAAGCTGGAAATGGTGCTGAGGCTCAAGTGGTAGCGCTTTAGCCTTGAGAAAGTCCAAGGACAGTGCTCAGGCCCTGAGCTCAAACGCAGGACTGGCAAAAATAAATAAATAAATAAAAGTTTGAAAATCAGTTATATGTTTACTCTTCCACATAAGAATTCCTAACCCAAGTTCAAACCAGGCATTTACCCTCAATCCTACTGTACTATTAGCACAAATATTTGTAGTCTTCAACTTCATATGAGCTCTGAAGGTGATCTGAATATACTCCCACAGGCTCTTGATGTGCTCTGCCTGCTGGTTCCATAATAGCTACTGCAAACCATTAATGCTGTGCTCAATTACCCTGTCTACCTCAACTCAAGCTCTCAAAACAGAACCTTGAGCCCCATTTCAAGTAAAAAGATCAATAAATTCCCTCCTTCAACACATAACAACCTCAATTCGTCTTCCATCCTCCAATCCTGATGCCTATTTATAAGAATATACTCTGTCAGTTCCAAAGTCTACACTTCAGAAACACTCTAGCTGAAAACTTGCATTTTCTTTCAATGGCTCTGCACTCATAGTATTCCTGATCTTCATTACCTTCTAAGATCTCTGGAGTTCTAAATTATCTCAACTAAAAACCAGTTCTAAATTTCTAAAGTATAAGATTCTCCTCTTTTATTTTATATTTAGTTTCAACTTAAATTGGTATTTTTATTCATTTAAATATTCAAAAATTACATTTTCCTTACATAGCATTCATCTAGTTGTTAAACTGTGGCTGAGGAGAATCATTTATTAGATGGATTTTGCTTCAAAACTTAGGTATCTATCTCCTTACAATTAGGCCAGATTGTAATCAACCTTAAAAAAACAGCATTTTTCAGCCTAGACTGAATTAAATCTAGATCTTGAAATGAATTAAACTACAATGACAATAATCTTGATAATGTTGGAGAAACTATTAGATAGCCTGATGAAGATTGTGAGTTTCAGACATTTTTTGTTTTTTCTGAATAGACTCTGATAGTTTAGGACAGCCTAGAACATGTTTGGTTTTCTATGTTTGCTTTGTATTAGTACTGGGACTTGAACCCAGGGCCAGGATGCTGTTCCTTAGCTTTCTAACTCAAGGCTGACACTCTACCACTTGAGCCATAGCTTTATTTTTAGCTTTTTCAGTGGTTAAGTGGAAGTAAGAGTCATGAATTTTTCTTGCCTAGGTTGGCCTTTTACTGCAATTCTCAGATCTCAGCCTCCCAAGTAGCTAAAATTTCAGGTGTGAGCCGCCAGTCCTCAGCAAGAACATGTTTTATATAACCTAGCTACCATTTATTCTTTAAGCTGTTAAAATTGTCACAATCCATAAAATTAAATCAAATCAACCTTTAAGGTATTTTTGTAAGAAGTTCTTGCTTCTACCCTTAAATCTAAACCTAATCAACTGATATTTTCTTTAAAAGGGCTTTTCTAGGAAGGAACAATTAATCAAATTTTTTAAAAATCATATACTTCTGGTGTCCTTTGCTATGAACTAGCACTTTTCTTCCTAGGAAACCTATTCAATACATTCCTTTACAAGTCTTACCTGGAGACTAGGATGGCAACCAAAGTCCAATAAAGTCTTCACAACCTGAAGATGGCCTTTATTGACAGCAATGTGAAGTGGGGTCTGTCGGCGCTTATTTCGAGCATTCAGATCAGCACTGCCTCTGTGTAGTACTTCTATAACAGCACCTTCATCTCCAAAAGCAGCATGATGAACTGCTCTATCTCCATCTTTATCCTAAACATTTGCATTTAAATCTCAATTAGTGAATAGTTAAGAAAGAGAAAGAGAGATGGGCATGGTGGGCCACAAATGTCCAGGTAACTCAGAACACTAAAGCTAGAGGACTGTCCTGCAGGTCAACCTGGCTGGGGCTGGCAAAGTGAAATTCCATCTCAAAAGCTCTACAGGGACGAGAAAGGAAAAATTTAGGAAGAAGATGTAACAATACACCAAGAACCAGATGAGCTTCAGAAAAGCAAACAGACAACTTGGGAGTAAGGAAAAAGGGAAAAACTGGGAGTGAACTAGAGAAGGGATGACATTGTCCAAAAGGGAATGTACTTTTATTTATTTATTTGTTTATTCATTTTGGTTGGTCATGGGGCTTGAACTCTGGGTCTGGTCGCTGTCCCTGAGCTCTTCAACTCAAAGCTAGTGCCCTACCTGTGGAGCGATAGCACCACTTCCCATTTTCTAGTGGTTAATTGGAGATATGAGTCTCTTGTTATTTGGTGCCTGGGCTGACTTTGAACCACAATCTTCGTATCTTAGCCTCCCAAGTAGCTAGGATTACAGGCACAAGCCACCTCACCCGGCAAGGGAATATATATAATATATATATATAATATATTATATATTTTTTAATTTTTTTTTTTTGCCAGTCCTAGGCTTGAGCTTAGGGCCTGAGCACTGTCCTGTGGTTTTCTCGAGCTCTACCACTTGAGCCACAGCACTACTTCTGGCTTTTATCTATGTTTGTGGTACTGAGGAATCTAAACCTGGGTCTTCATGCATGCTAGGCAAGCACTCTACCACTAGGCCAAACTCAGACAAAACTACCTCATCCTGCTTAGTTTAAGTTTGCTAGATTCTGACTTACTCTAAATAAACTTGTACTAATTAAAATTAATGCAATCTTAATATATTTTTAGTCATAAGGCTAGTTATAACAAAGCAAACCACACAGAGATTCCCAACTGAAACTTAAATGGCAGTAAAAGATATTATTTCTTCTTATAAGGATACATTATGTAAGTATAAAGACTCAAATCAAAGCTAAGAAACAATAAGACTAAAAAAAAAAGTCATTTCAGTTATGGCAAAAGCAATACCCAAATAAAACAAAAATAAAGAAAGGCATTATAGCCACAGAGATTAAAAAAGCCCATAATGAGGGCAGGGAGTTTGGCCTAGTGGTAGTAAATTTGCCTAGCATGCACAAAGACCCAGGATTGATTCTTCAGTACCATATACATAGAACAAGCTGGAAGTGGTGGTGCTGTGTAGTAGAGCTTTGGCCTTGAGAAAGCCAAGGACAGTGCTCAGGCCCTGAGTTAAAGCTCCAAGACTGGCAAAAAATAAATAGCCCAAGATGAGAAGTATGTGTATGCAACCATTCCAAATATGATTCCTAAGTAAAGCCAGGTGAATTCCCAACAGCACAGGTGGGTTCCAGAGCTGGGCTCCACCACTGTGACAGCAAACTCAAAGGCTATTATGACTTAGGACTATTCCTAAAACATAGATGGATATAGCAAGAAATGCTTTAAGTTGTCTTTGGTCAAATCTTCCTTTTCAATTAGATAAACAGAAAATACTAAATTTCAAGAATAAAACTCCATCCCATATAGAATTATTTCTAAAGGGCTAAGGATATAGTTCAGTGGCAGAGTACTTGGAGAGCATTTATAAAGCTCTAAGTTCAATCCTCAGCACTACAAAACTAGCAAGAGTAATAAAATAATTTCTAGAACGTTAATTTTTCAAGTTTACTTACCTCTGCTTCTACATCCACATTTTGCTTCAAAAGTAACTTCAAAATATCAACATGTCCATTTTGACTAGCAGCTTGCATGGCTGTGTGGCCAGCACATTGCCCATTTACCTAAATTTTAAAAATAAAGGATAAACAAATTCATAAGTGAACCAATATATACATATAATACATATATATGTATGTATATACATATATATATAAATTAATTGGATGCTCCATTTGTCATAGTATAGATCACAAAAACTCTGATTTAAAGATGACAATCATTTATTTAATCAGTATAATTTTTTTTAAGTGGTGACAGAATTTTAGCCAATCTGTAGAGCTAAAAGAGCAGATGGGAAAAAGGAAAGAAGGAAGTTAATTTTATATAAACAACATACTTCTTTTTCTTATTATCAGAGTAGACCATAGTGCAGTGAAAAAAAAGCAGTACTCTTAGAAAATTTATCTACTGTAATATAAACTCATTTCAACAAATGTATCAAGGGCTGGGAGTTTGGCCTCGTGTTAGAGTGCTTGCCTAGCATGCAAGAAGACCCGGGTTTGATTACTCGGTACCACATACACAGAAAAAAAGCCACAAGTGGTGCTGAGGCTCAAGTGATAGAGCTCTAGTCTTGAGATAGCCCAAGAACAGTGCTCAGACCCTGAGCTCAAGCCCAGGACTGGCAAAAACAAACAAACAAACAAAAAAACAAATGTATCAAATACAAACTGCAGGATATATAAGTAAGTTGGCTATATATAATTATTAATTTATAACAGCGCTAATTTCCAACCTTCACTAAAGACATTGTGTGCACATAACTTACCAATAACATATACTCAAAACCAAGCACACTTTCTTAATCCTACCTCTTTTACTCCCATCTATACAAACCTGGGACAACAGTAAAATGTAAAAGCAAAGGAAAAGGGAGGAATATTACCAAAAAGAAGGTGAGGTAGTGGGAGAGGAAAGGAAAAGGAAAAACCAACACATTTGTAAAACAAGGGAGGAGCTCAGTGACTTTATAGAGAAAAAAAAAAGCCAAAACTTAAAGAGCACAGGGAACTTGAACCTAAAACCTTTAGCATAAAGAACATTAGTAGGCACAATATGAACTCAGATTTAAATCTGATGTACACAGCCAAATCCAAGACTTCAACTCAGAGAGAGAAGGATTAGCAACCCCACTGCTTACATTAGCTGCCTACCAGCCTCTCAGTAGGAAAAATAAAAGTTTCTTATTTTTCTTTTCTCAGGACCTTTGGATATATCACTTGAGCCATGCCCCCAACATTTTTTGGTGTATTTTTTTTTTTCACATTTTTGAGATCTACCTGCTTACACCTTCCATTTAGTTGGAATGATAGGTACAACATTACACCTAGCTTATTTGTTGGGAAGGGTCTTGCTAATATATTTGCCTGGATTGGCAAAATATTTTATAAAGGAGTTCCAAAGGCACAGCAGACAGGAGAGACTTAATAGGTTACATCAACCTAAAATGGTTCTGCACAGCTAAGGACATAATTACTAAACTAGGAAGGCAAAGATCTTTATTCTCAATTTATCAGACAAAGGCCAAGTATCAAACATATACAAAGAACTCAAGAAACTAAGCTCTCCCAATAAGTAAATGGACAAAAGAGCTAAGGAAAGACTTTTCAGAAGAGGTAAAAATGGCAAAGAAACAAGAGGATATGCAAATCAAAACAACTCTGAGATTCCATCCCACCCCAGTTAAGACTGACCAACATTGTGAATCAAAACAACAAATTTGGAATAGGAACATTATTGCACTGTTGGTGGGAATGTAAACTGGTACAACTGCTCAAGACAGCAGTCTAGAGGTTCCTCAAAACACTAAAAATGGATCTTCCTTGCGACTCAGCCTTACCACTCCTAGACATCTACCCAGAACATCACAAGCCATGATATGGTAAAGATACCTGAACATCCATGTTCATTACTGCACTATTCATAATAGCCAAGTTGTAGAAACAGCTCAGATGCCCTACAATAGATGAATGGATCAAAAAATGTGGCACACATGGAATTTTATATAGCCATTAGACATGTGCAGGGAAGTGGGTGGACCTAGAAAAAAAATCACATTAAGTGATGTAATCCAAGTTCAGAGAGACAAATAGCATGAGTCTTTCTCTCATAGGCAGACGCCAGATCTAAAACAGATTGAAATGTAATAACTTACATAAGTCTCTAGGCATTCACACACAGTGAGACAAAAGGAAGATTCTCTTAGGGAAAGAACAAAAAGGCAAAATGCCTATGTACATTTGATCATACAAAAGAAGATTTATCAAAATGAATTCGAAGAAATAGAAATAAGAGGTTTGTTCTTTTTTGCTGTTTTCTTTTCTTTTCTTTTCTTTTTTTCCTGTTTGTTCATTTACATGCTTTGGGAGGATAAAGGAACACAGAGAAATGGAGGGACAAAAGGGAGAAAATGCAACAATCACACTCACTGGACATGATGCTGAAAATCAACTATACAACTTGTGAGTAGACATGGGAGGGGAAAACTGGAAGAAAATAAAGGAAAGGATGAGATTGTCCAAAATGTACTCTTTGCCTGATTTCTGTCTTTGTAATCACTCTGTACATCTCCTTTATAATAACAATTTTTAAAAAAAACTTAAAGAAAACCATTGTCCCTTGGGCTAATCTTGAAGCTGAATCCTCCCAATCTCTGTATTTGCAGTAGCAGGTATGTACAGAGTGGGTACAAAGACAGAAATCAGGCAAAGAGTCTCATCATGTAAATAGAGCTGCCATTCAACTCTTGCTCAGATAAGAATAAGAATGGAGATTTTATGAACACTCAAACAAAAAAAGGGAAAATACAATAAATTTAAAATAGAAAAGAAAGAAGTAATATCTAGGAAGAATAGATGAAAAAGAAAAAAGGCCTCCCTGGCACAGGTCGAAACTTTCTCAATAAGGATCAAGAATCACAACAAATCAGAGAAAGGCTCACTAAGTGGGACTGCATTAAACTGCAGAGGTTTTGTATGGCAAAGGACATAGCTAGTAAATTAATTAGGAAGCCTACAGAATGGGAGAAGATCTTCACCAACCATACAACGGACAAAGGCCTCATATCTAAAATATATCAACAGCTCAAAAAATTGAATCAATCCAAAACTAATCTCCAAAGTAACAACCATCCCATTAAAAGATGGGCCAAGACTTAAAGAGAGTCTTCTCTGAAGAAGAAACAAAAATAGCCTATAGACACATGAAGAAATGCTCAACATCTCTGGTCATAAAAGAAATGCAAATCAAAACAACTCTAAGATTCCACCTCACTCCAGTTAGAATGGCCAGGATCAAGAAAACTACTAACAACAGAAGCTGGAGGGGATGTGGCCAGGAGGAATCACTACTACACTGTTGGTGGGAGTGCAAACTCATTCAACCACTATGGAAAGCAGTATGGCAGTTCCTCAAAAGACTAAACACAGAGCTCCCCTATGACCCAGCAATTCCACTACTTGGCATTTACCCAATCATCCAGAAACAAGGACATACTAAATCCACCAGCACAACAATGTTCACTGCAGCACTATTTACCATAGCAAAGATATGGAACCAACCTAGATGTCCCTCAGTTGATGTGGTATTTGTACCCAATGGAATTCTATGCTGCTGTCAGAAAGAATGGCATCGCCCCATTTGTTAGGAAATGGAAAGACTTAGAAAAAAAACATATTAAGTGAAATAAGCCAGACTCAAAGGAACTTAGGCTCAATGGTTTCCCTCATTTGTCATAATCAGTAGAAACCTTGAGCTCTCCTAGCAGAGATTTGCAATAGAGCAAAACCTTGATACATAAGGCCATATAGTATGATGCTAAATGAAAGGATCTCTAGGATATAGAAACATAAGCCATATAATGAATGATTGTTGTCCTTAAGGTACTATGTTATCTCTTATCTCCTATGGTTATCTCTTGGTTATCTCACATTGTTACAGTATCTCACTTTGTTACCTGATATATGGGATATATTTGTATTTGGTTATTTGAAATTGGATAGGGAAGGGGGGAAAACAAGATGAGGTGTGGGGGTGGGGGGAGGGAAATGGCGACCAAGACAGGTGGAAGGGTATCAATATATGTGAATTAATGCACCTTCTGTCTGGCAAATATCATGTAACACTTCTATTAATTACAATAAAAATATATGAAAAAAAAGAAGCTGATGAGGATATGGAAAAAAGGGAACCTTTGTACATTATTGGTGAGAATGTAAATTATTACAGCCACTGTTTACTGAAGTTACCAAAAAAATTTTAAACCATTTTGCACAACTACAAATATGTATATACCTGTATATATATAGACATATATATGGGGGGAAGGTAGGAAGAGAGAGAGAAAGGGAAGAAAAAAGAAGAATAAGGGAGGGAGGGAGGGAAGAGAAAGGGAGGGAGGGAGGGAGGGATTTGGTGTAGTGGCTCAGACCTGAAATCCTAGTAACAGAGAAGGCCATAGAAAGGAAGATTCTAGTCCAAGACAAATCATAGACAAATACTACCTGGAAATACAGTAAAAAGGGCTAGGTGCATGGCTCAAGTGGTAGAGTACTTACCTAGCAAGCCCAAGGCCCAGAGTTTAAACCAGTACCACCAATATAAAAATAGTATGATCCTGCAATCCTACCAGGAGGCATAAATCCAAAAGAAATGAAATTAGTATGTGAAAGAGGTATGAACACTCCATGCTCACCACAGAATTATTCATAATAGTCAAGAAATGAAAATGACCAAAGTATGCGTCAAGTGGTGGATGAATAAAGAAAATGTAGTATATACACAGTAGGTTACTATACCACTAAAAATATGAAAACCTGTATCTGAGCAACATGAATGGAACTGGAGATCACTGTGTAAATGAAAAAAACCAAGCACAGAAAGACAAATACTTCATGATCCACTCACATGAGCAATGTTAAAAGCTGTTCTCTGTATGAAAATGTCATAATGAAACCCATTGCTATGTACAGTTAATATATACTTGTGAGAAAAGAAGTAATTAAGAGTCATACTTTTTAAAAAGTTGATCTCATGGAATTTGAGAATTAGAATGGGTACCAGAGGCTGGGGAGAATAAGAAAGAAGGAGGGGTCAGGAGCGATATTAAAGATACAGATAACATATAGATACAGAAGTTGTAGTTTGCTACTGGCACAGGAAGGTGATTACAGATAACAATTAAGTATAATATATTCCAAAAGCTAGATGGATTTTGAATACTTTATCATAAAGAAATGATGAATGTTTAAAGACAGATGTTTATACTAACTTAACAGTTCACAGTATGGATAAATATGCAAAATAGTACCCCCACATAAATATGCACAGTATGTTTCTACGTATAAGTTAAAAAATAAATTTAAGATTTCACTATATACAGTTCAGTGGGAAAGCAATTGCTTAATATGCTTGAGGGCCTACATTCAGTCCAGAGTGCCAAACTAATTAAAAAGTAAATTTAAATAAAGAAAAGCAGTTAGAAAGAATGATCAAATGAAGAACATAAAGTATATTCAAAACCACTTTTTAATCTTTAATTAAATGAAGAAAAAGATTGAGCATAATAAAATAGTGTGGTAGCTCACTTAATCCTAGCCACTTGAGAGGCTGAGACAGAAAGTTCATAAGTTTAAGGCCAGTAAAAAGTACAAGGGAAGCTCAAAGCCAGCCTGAGCTATATGGCAAGATCTTACTTTTATAAAAAAACACAGGGAACCCATGGCTCATACTTCTAATCCTAGTTAAGTATGCAGAGATCTGAGGATCAGTTTGAAGCCAGCCAGGGCAGGAAAGTCTGTGACACTCTTATCTCCCAAAAAGCTGAAAGTTGAGCTATGACTCAAGTGATAGAGCACTAGCCATCAGCAAAAAGCCCAGGCACTGAGTTCAAGCCCCAAGACCAAACCAAAACAAACAAAACAAAAAACTAGCCATGACCTAGCATGTACAAGGCCCTGGGTTTGATTCTTACCATTAAAAAGGGGGGGGAGTATTTCAATATCTGAGACAAACTCTTCATGACTTATTATCAATCCAGAAATTTCTGCGTTGGTTTCTACTAATGATCTAATAAATCTAAATGTCACATGAACTTTTATAGGAGGAATGACATATAACACCTTAAAATTACAAATCTGATCTTCAAAATCTACCATACTTAAAAACAAATAACTGTGGGCGTAGCTCAAGTGGTTAATATCTACATAGCACACTGAAGGTCCTGGGTTTGAATCCTAATACCACCCCTGCTCAAAAAGAAAAAAGGAATTTGTTTAAAAAGATATTCAAAGATTTGGTGAAAAGAAAAGGTCTTCACCACAACACAGTGAGGATGACTGAAGCTGCCACCCCAACTACAACCTCTTGGCTGGCACTGAAAGACCAAGTTTATGGCAGAATCATAATAGCCTTATTTAATATATAGTATCTAAATGAAAAAACTACATCACACCCATAAAAAGTTACAAAAACAACATCTATATTATACATTGTGACCAATGTCATGGGAATGGAGGGAAAAAAGGTTTTATCACACATTTTTAAAGTAGTTAAAAGCTGCTCATTGCAGCTGGAGGCATGGCTCAGTTGGTAGAATGCCAACCAATGGGCAAAAACACTAAGTTCCTAGTTCAAGTTCCAGTCTTGAACCAAAAGAAAGAAAAGCTACTCATAAAATTTAACAAAATGGGGCCGGGAGTTTGGCCTAGTGGTAGAGTGCTTTGCCTAGCATGCATGAAGACCAGGGTTTGATTCCTTGGTACCACATACACAGGAAAAAGCCAGAAGTGGTGCTGAGGCTCAAGTGGTAGAGCTCTAGCCTTGAGAAAGTCCAAGGACAGTGCTCAGGCCCTGAGCCCAAGCCCAGGACTGGCAAAATAAATAAACAAAATATATTTTAGGGCCAGGAGTTTGACCTAGTGGTAGAGTATTTGCCTAGCATACACAAAGACCCAGGTTTTATTCCTCAGTACCACTTACATAGAAAAAGCCAGAAGTGGTGCTATGACTCAAGTGGTAGAGCACTAGCCTTGAGAAAGCACAAGGACAGTGCCCAGGCCCTGAGTTCAAGCCTCAGGACTGGGGAAAAAAAAAGAAAAAAGAAATTACTTAATGACATTTACATGGGAAAAAATTTTCTAAAAGAACACTAACCACTTAAAAACCTAAATTTAGCAATCATACTATACTTAAATATATAAAGCACTCAACACTACAAAAAAGCAATAGTATTATAAAATGTCAGTGATTTTTTTTTTAATGTACACTTAAGAATAATGACTGAGTATTTGCTTTAAAACATCTCAGAAAAACAAGAAAGAAGAAACGGAAGAAACATGGATGGCAAAACACCTTAGTAATGGCTAACTATAAGGTTCATTTATATTAGACTGTTTTGTATATGCTTCAAAATAATGTTTTAAATGCTCACATCCACATCTGGTCTTTTTAGCAAATCTTCCACTTTAGCAACATCTCCATTGGCAGCAGCCTTAACTAATTCTTCATTGAGGTCACCAGATTCTTGAGTTTCAAATAATTTCTTCAGGAGTTGTGACAGTCTTTCTGCAAAGCATCAAATAAAGCTGCTAATATAGGAAGAATGGTCTCAAACCTTAAGTATTCCACTGCCTTCATATTTCATTATTTCTGTTTTTTTGTTTTGTTTTCTTTTTTGTTTTTGTGGGTCATGGGGCTTAAACTCAGCCTGGGCGCTGTCCCTGAGCTCTTCAGCTCAAGGCTACCACCCTACCCTTGAGCCAAGCCCTACTTCCCATTTTCTAGAGATTAATGGAGATAAGAGTCTCAAGTCCTTTTGTGCTCCGGTGGCTTTGAAGTAGGATTACAGGCATGAGCAATATTTCATTATTTCTATCACTTATTTTTGGTACTGTTCTGAAGTATAGAGGAACTACTTATTCAAGTTATAATCACTACTATATAATGTATTAAATTTGAGCCCATAAGCTTTGTAAGTTTTTTCCAATTTATGTATTTTCAAGTATAACTGCAAGAAAAGTAGTTACACAATTAAAAAAACAACTCAAGATTTAGAAGTCATACTCTGTCATGATATAAATTTCCATCACAATACAAACTTCTTTTTAGATTTAAGGATATCACAGAAACTCTCAGAGCTCAGTACCAGAGATCCCACATTATCAGTGGTTAGGATTCAAAAATAATCTCTAGTTATCTGGGAATATGGCTTAGGGAAAATCACTTTTTAGTTAAAAATGAGTATCTAAATGATGGCTTACTTTATGAAGTATCATTAAGTGTAAACTAGCTGTTTTTACAAAAATAAGAACACAGACCTGATTACACAAAATTTTCAGATCTTTTACTTAAAAATTATTTTTTTACTTCTAATCAATTCAAGGAGGTCCAAGTTCTACTCTCTATTTTCTGAAATGGTTATTAGAAAGCAGGGAAATTACAATTGCAGCGCAAATAGATCACATAGTAGACCAAACCCACATTATCTGAGAGTAGGCTATTATTTATCCTCCATTCTTTCACTTTGTCTGTGGTCAATCTATTGTGCTCTTATCTAACCTCAAGGTAAAAATAAACATTATTTTAGTTTAAGTAACTAGCAAATAACTCTTCTGCAAAAAGAGATTTAAAAGTAAAAAGCAGTAAACAAAATAAATAGATCAATAAATACAATGTTTATCTTCTATCTTTCCAAAAGATACAAGTCATGGTTCTACATTAATGGATAACAATGCCCACACGCTATAGTATCATGCATGAAAAGATGAACCACAAGGACTTGGGAAATAACTCTATCCAAGCACCCAGCAAAATCACCTTTTTATAATTTTGAACTTGCTATGGCATTTATCATAACTCTTACTAAGTGATTGAGGGAGGAAATGTGAGTGGTATGTGAAATAGTCAGAAAGAAAAGCATCTGCTAACAATAATATTGGGGAAAAAAAGACAAAAGCAAAGCAGCCTAAGAAGGTGGTAGTTTTTTCACAGAAAACAAATGGAATGGAATGGGGGATAGAGGAAGGGAGGGAGTGATTTACAAGGTGGCCAACATTCAAAGAATCTATGTAATCTGGAAGAAAGCCAAGTACACAGAAAAGATTATCTGTGTCTAAGAATCAGAAAATTAGCAAAGGGTGTGATGTAAGCAGAGTACACAACATACCACCAGATGCATTGCTGATGGCTGATCCTGCAGATGCCACCTTGGAAACTGCCGCTGGATTGTACGTCCATGATGTTCCACAAACTTCTACTTTTAAATCACTGTCAGAATAAATCTGCTGTACTCGGCCAACTTTACCTAAAGTCTTAAAAAAGAAAAAAATCAAGATTCATATTTCTAAGTTTAAAGAATATATAGCCAAAAAAAACCTTTGCTGTGTTTCTTTTACTTGTAATTTATTTTAAAACATTTCAAAGATATCCATATTCAGAGAGGTTATTTATTGGTTATAAGCTTTAAAGATTACTTTTTGAAACTATTTTAATAAATACTACTGTAATTCCACAAGAATTTAAAAGATAAATTACAATAAAGCCTTATTCATAAGTTAACAGAATTTGGGGCCAGGAGTTTGGCCTACTGGTAGAGTGCTTGCTTAGCATGCACAATGACGCGAGTTTGATTCCTCAGTACCACCTACACAGAAAAAGCCAAAAGTGATGCTGTGGCTCAAGTCATAGATAGAGCGCTAGCCTTGAAAATGCCCAAGGACAGTGCTCAGACCCTGAGTTCAAACCCCAGAACTGCCCCCCCCCCCAAAAAAACAAGATTTTCATATTCAACACTCTTTTTTGAACATATCGGTATACCTTGAGACTCACAACTAAAGGTAGTATACAACCTATCATTGATATGGCCTCAAAAAGGAAAGCTGAGCCAGGTACCAATGGCTCACACCTGTAATCCTGGCTACTCAACAGGGTGAGATCTGAGGACTGCAGTGAGATCAGAGGATTGCAGTTTAAAGCCAGCCTGGGCACTAAGGGCCATGAGACTCTTTATCTCCAACTAACCACCAGAAAACCAGAAATGGCACTGTGGCTCAAAGGAGTAAAATACTAGCCTTAAGGTGAAGAGCTAAGAGACAGTGCCCAAGACCTGAGTTCAAGCCCCATGATCACAAAAAAAAAAAAAGGAAATTTGATTTCTATCAAAAACAAAAAACACTATTTAAATGGTTTATATTCACCTCTGTTAAAACTGTTTTTAGAATTACCTTGTTTCAGGCCAGGAGTTTGGCCTGGTAGTGCTTGCCTAGCATGTATGAAGCCCTGGATTTGATTCCTCAGTACCACATACACAGAAAAAAAAAAGCCAGAAGTGGTGCTGTGGTTCAAGTAGTAGAACACTAGCCTTGAGAAAAACCCAAGGGCAGTGTCCAGGCCCTGAGTTCAAGCCCCAGAACTGACTAAAAAAAAAAAAAAAAAAAAGAATTACCTTGTTTCCAAATCAAAAGTTGGGTAGACATAATGCAGAGGACTGCAGTTCAAAACCAGCCTGAGAAAAATGGTCCAAGAGACTATGGCAAGCATGAGACAAACTTCAAACCCTAGTTTATGGAAAAAAATAATTTGACCTATGATTTCTTATGATCTGAATTTGGTTTAGTGATACAGTTGAACAGATTTATCTGTCCTTTGTATAAAGTGAGAATCACTTCAAGAAGGCTATTTGTCCTTTTAACCTGACCCTAGAAATCACTAATAAGATTCTTTGCTATCTAGTATGAGTTCTCATCTTAACTGCCTAAAGAGCTACAATTGGTCACTTTGCCAAAGCACCTTGTTTCTTTTTGTTGTTGTTGTTTTTTTCTTTTTTGCCAGTCATGGGGCATGAACTGTGGGCCTGGGCACTGTCCCCAAGCTCTTCAGCTCAAGGCTATCACCTTACCCCAGGAGCAATAGCGCCACTTCTGGTTTTCTAGTGGTTAATTGGACATAAGAGTCTCATGGTCTTTAGTGCCTGGGCTAGCTTTGAACCTCCATCCTCAGACCTCAGCCTCCTGAGTAACTAGGATTATAGGTGTGAGCCACTGCACCCAGCCCCTTGATTCTTTACTAAGGACAAAGCAGTCCATAACTTGGGCAATGAATTCTATTCTCACTAGAATTTGTTTCTAGGCTTTTTCATGGACATGGTGGGAAATTTTCAAAAAAAATACAAGTTTTGTAAGTTCAACCATTTCCAAATTAAACTGTTGACTATATCTGTACCTCCTTTCCCAAACTAAAATTCAAAGTCAATGGGATAATAATTATCACACCATTTTCTATTGTCCTAAGAGTTATATTTACACTAATATCTTTACATAAATGCATGTGTATATATATGCTTAATCACATGTATACGTATAATCCCACTTCATTTTATTTTCCTTGTTCTTAAAATACATAATAACCTACTATTTGAACACATTCAAGTACTCATTGCACAGGGTAACAGGCATAGTGATACATACCTATAATTTCAGCTACTCAAAAAGGGGGAGACTGGCACAACCATGATTCAAGGATAGGCTAGAAAGAAGTTGTCAACCTAGGCACTGATGGCTCCTACCTATAAACCTAGCTACTCAAGAGACTAAGATCTGAGGATCCTGGTTCAAAATTCATCCCAGGCAAACAAACCAAGACACTTATCTCCAATGAACAAGAAAAGTCAAGTAAGCCTAGGGCTTTGTGCATGCTAGGCAAGCACTGTACCTCTAGGCCACACTTCCTGTCCCCCAGGTTAATTTGAAAAAAAGGAAAAGGCACGAGAAGGTACAAGCATGCCTATCCACCAGTAGAGAGTACAATCTAGGAAGATTCATACCAAATTGGCTTCTAAAATTGACTTATTTTTAAAAAGAATGTGAAACAGTGTAATTTCTAGGCCTATTTGACTTACTGGAAGCATGGCTTCAGCCCATTCCCCATGTCCTCTTTGTAGAAGTTTAATTCTTTCCAGATCATAACAGACTTGCACAAGATCACCCACTTGGAACTGTGAAGTGCCTCCTTCTGCACCCTGCACAGCATCCCCACTTCGGACAATGTTTGCTTTTGTGAGAACAGCAGGATTGAAGGTCCACCTATAAAAGCAAAAGCCAAAACTCAAAACTGGGTAAGTTATTTTAACGTTAGTACTTTCTTCACCATGACAGTGAGGATAAGCCTTGCTGCACATCAAAGAGTAAAATAATCCTTTGCAATTACATTCTGTGTATTTGCTATTTATTTCTATGAAAACTTCATTCCTGTTTTATAAATTTACTTTTTCAGGCAGGGCTCAATATGCAGCCCAAATTGGCATCCAAGGCATTGTCCTCCTGTTTCAATCGCCTAGTGTTGGGTTTATGTGTATACCACCATACCTGGCTCTAATTTTTTAATGTTATCACACAAATCTGGAAAATGAGCAAAGTACCAGTGGCTCACACCCGTAATCTTATCTACTCAGGAGGCTGAGGTCCAATCCTAGAACTCAGGACCTGAGCACTGTCTTTGGACACTCCTTAATTACTCAAAGTTAGTGCTCTGCCACTTAAACCACAGCACCACTTCCAGCTTTTTCTACATTTATGGTGCCAAGGACTTCGTGAATGCTCTAAGAGCACTCTACCACTAAGCCATGCTCCCAGCCTAAAATCATAATTTTTTTTTTCTGGTTGTGGAGCTTGGACTCTGAGCCTGGGCACTCTCCTTGGGCTTTCTCAAGGAAAGAGCCCTACCACTTGAGCCACATCACCACTTCCAGCTTTTTCTATACATGTGGTACCTAGGAATTGAACCCAGGTCTTCATGCACGCTAGGCAAACACTACCACTAGGCCAAAGTCCCAGCCCCCTAAAATAATAACTTTTAAGTCTTCGGAATGAGAGATCATTGCCAGCTATATGTCTGCATAGGGCCAAATATCAAATATATATAGAGTTCAAGAAGCTAAATCCCCAAGGAATCTATAACTTCATTAACAAATGAGCAAATGAACTACATAGAGACTTCTCAGAAGTAAACATGGCCAGTTAAGACATGAAAAGATGCCCAGCATCTTTGACCGTAAAGGAAATGTCTGTGAGACTCATCTTCCCAATTAACCAGACAAACACCAGAAGCTCAAGTAGTAGAATGACAATCATAAGCAAAAAACCTGAAGGAGAGCACAAGGCTAGGAGGTCAAGCCCCAGAATTTTGAACAATAAAGAATTCTGTAATAACATTCCCAAATAACAAGAAAATATTTATGTACACATGTAAGCTAATCAAATGTTCTTAAGAATTTTCAAAACAAATTCAATTTCATTGAGATATAATTCACATACCATACAATTCACTCATTAAAAGCAGGTAATGGCCAGGAGCATGGCTTAGTGGTAGAGTGCTTGCTTAGCATGCAATGATTGATTCCTCAGTACCACATACACAGAAAAGGCCAGAAGTGGTACTGTGGCTCAAGTGGTAGAGTGCCAGCCTTAAGAAAGCGCAAAGACAGTGCAGGCCCTGAATTCAAGCCCCAGGCCTGGCAAAAACAAAAAAAGCAGATAACTCATTGTACATTAAAAGAGTTGTACAACCATCACCACTATCCAATTTTATTTTCAGTCTCTCTTGAAGATACCCAACTAGGGACCAAGTATCTGGCCTAATGGTAGAGGGCTTGCCTAGCCGGACTTGGTGCTGTGGCTCAAGTGGTAGAGCTATAGCCTTGAGAAAATCCAAGGACAATGTTCAGGCCCTGAGGTCAGTCTCCAGAACTAGCAAAAAAAAAATAGACATCCATTTTTCTCCCCAGGCATTATTTATTCTGTAATATACTTTTGTTTCTTTGGATTTATTATTGACATTTTATAGAAATAAAATACCATGGTCTGTGACCTTTTCTGGCTGGGTTCTTCCCCTTACCATCATGTTTCCATGATGTTTTTATGTTGCAGTATATGTCAGTACTTTATCTGTTTATGGACAGATACTAATTACCGTTGTATAGATATATAACTTTAAAAAGAAAAAAAGTTTTAGCAAGGTTTCATTTTAATATAGTAGGACTGAAGCAGAAATGAAAAAGGCATTTTCTGCTTTCATCTCCACAGAGGAAATGAAAGACTCCTGAAATACCACATTTTGTTCAGATATACTCATTAACTAATGAGCATCTGAATCTTTCCAAAATCTGGCTCTATGGTTATTATATAAAGATTATGTACAAGATTTTTTTTGTGTGTATCTGCTTTTAATTCTCTTGAGTATATAAACCAAAAAGTAGAACTGCTGAGTGATATGATAACTCTGATAAACACATTGATGAACGTCAGACTACTTTCCAAAGTGAATCCACCATTTTATACTGTCATCAGCTATATATGCTGATTCCAAATTTTCCAACAACAATATTCCTCAACAACACTCCTATGTGCTTTTTCATTCCAACCCCCTTGAAGGATTTTAGACTTTGATTCAGTCACACTGAGATCTGTAATTTTGTTATGGACTTCCCTAATAACTTTCAGTATCTTTTTGTAAGTGTTCTAGACAGAATTATGTTCTCAAAGAATGTGTACTATGAAGCACTGATCCCCAATGTGACAGTATTGTAGAGAGGGCCTGTGGGGAAGTAATAGTTAAATGAGTAATAGGAATAGAGTCTCTGACAAAACTGGTATGTATGTATGTATGTATGTATGTATGTATGTATGTATGTATGTATTTTTGCCAGTCCTGGGGCTTGAACTCAGGGCCTAGGCATGATCCTTGGGCTTTCTCAAGGCTACACTCTACCATTTGAGCCACAGCACCACTACTGGCTTTTTTTGTGTATGTGGAACCAAGGAATCTAATCCAGGGCTTCATGCATACTAGGCAAGCACTCTACTACTAGGCCCCAAGGCTGGTTGTGGTTTATAACAGACACCAGAGAGCTCTTTATAATCATGCATAGAGGAAAAATTGTATGAGCTATCACATAATGATAAGATTTACATCACACACTAGGATAAAGGCAAACCATGTGATCAAGATATAATCCCAGAAAAGTTTTTGTTTTTGTTTTTGTTTTGGCCAGTCCTGGGCTTGGGCTCCCAGCCTGACCACTGTCCTTGGACTTTCTCAAAGCTAGAGCTCTACCACTTGAGCCACAGCACCACTCCTGGCTTTTTTTCTATGTATGTGGTACCAAGGAATCGAACCTGGGTCTTCATATAATGCTAGGCAAGCACTCTACCACTAGGCCAAAGTCCTGGCCCAAGGACCAGAAAAGTTTTAATGTTACAGTTCTTATTCACAGAAAACCAGTATGCATTATTATGAACTATTATTATGAACTAATTTTAGCTATACATAGACCTAAGACTGATACATTGCATTCTACTACTTTCAAAGGAAAAATAAAAAGTATATTAAAAAATTAAACAATTCACATATAACACACACACACACACACACACACACACACACACACACACTTATTGTTATTCATTCCTCAATGCTTTAACAATATAGTCTGGAATTTTAACTGCCACATAAGCACTAGCTTCAGTGATCTTTGATCACTGAAAATCACATTTACTTTTTTGGTTTTTTTGTCAGTCATGGGGCTTGAACTCTGGGTCTGGGCACTGTCCCTGAGCTTTTCAGCTTAAGGCCACCGCCCTACTCCTTGAGCCACAGTCCCACTTCCTGTTTTCTAGTGATTAATTGGAGACAAGAGAATCATGTTCTTTAGTGACTGGGTGGCTTTGAACTGTGATCCTCAGATCTTAGCCACGTGAGTAGCTAGGATTACAGGGGTGAGCCACCATGCCGAGCTCACATTTACTTTTTCTAAGATTCTAACTTTTCTAAGGTATTAACTTTATCATCAAAATTGAGATGTATCACCAACCTATTGCCACTTGGGTATTGTACCACAATGTCATGATCTTCATCAATGCCGCAAACAGTTCCAGTTGTAGTTAAAGTCTCAAACATTCCATCAGTCCATCCTCCATGGCCATGCTGCAAAGACTGTACAATTTCTAGGTCCAGATCTATATTTACCAGGTCACCAATTTGCAGTCCACCAGGATTTCTGTTGCCATTTTGCTCACCTGTAATTACAGAGGTGGTTAACAACAACACTAACAATGAATATGCATGATCACTAACTCCATCTCTTTACTTGTAAATAGGTCTAATTCTTTAATCCACTTTCATAGTTTCTAAGAATTTATCTACTTCATCTAGCTTACCTCATTTACTAGAGTACAGTTATTCACAGTATTCCTTTACAATCTGTTTTCGTAATATATTTTACACAGCTACATAAAATAATTGTACATATTCATGGGATACAATGTAGTATTTCAATATGTGTATACAATGTGTAATGTTCAAATCAGGAAAATTAGAATATTTAACATTTAGCCTTTCTTTGTGGAAGAACACTTAAGATTCTCTCTTCTAGCTATCTACAGTTATATTCTGTGCCAAAAAACACCTTAATTATTTTTCATTTTGGTTTGTACCCAATTAATCAACCTCTCCATGAAGCTATATTATTTTTACGGAAGAATACCAGAGGTTTTAGTTTTAGGCAATACCTCAGTTAAAATGCTTTTAAAATTCACAGTATGACATTTTATAAGTGAATGTTTTAAAATACAGATAGAAAAGACAATATCAGACTCAAAAACTGTTGATGCTCAAAGCATAGTTCAAGGGGTGAGTCTCTGCCAAGCAAGCTCACGGTCCTGAGTTCAATTGCTAGTACCTCCAAAAAAAATTTTTTTTAAGTAGTAACATAGGTTGGCTTAGTAGTAAAGTACTTGCCTAGTACATTAACCTGCACTACCCCCCCAAAAAAAAGAAAAGAAAAAGAATCTGGAGAAATATGAAAAATATTCATAACAAACAACAAATAAGCAATGTTCTGGATGTTGAAAATATTCACTTTCCTGCTTGGATAACTTATTATCTATCAATGTACTAGACAAGACTACAGAATATTTATAAAAAAAGAAAAAACAAGTTTGAATTTAGGACTTCACTTCTTTTTAATTGCATTTTATTGTTGGGATAATGTATAGAAGGGTTAGTTATATTCGTCAGGTATTGGTAATTACTTTTCAAACCTTGATACCCCTTCTCATGTTTTTATCCCCCTTTCCCTCCCCAATCCTCTTGTTTTCCCTCTTCCCTATTGCAAATAAACAAATAAACATATATACAATATACCAGGTAACAAAGTCAGATATAGTAACCACATGAGATTAACCATAAATGGAAAAAAAATAGAAAAGAAATAACCTCACATAGAACAACAATCACAAAGATAAACCTCTTGTTTCCATATCCTAGAGTTCATTTCATTTAGTCTCATCCTGTGTGACCATAGGGATACAGCTTTTGAGCTACCATGATCTCTGTTAGGAGAATCCTAGATGTGTACTAATTATTACAAATGAGGGAAACCAATGAGCCAATGTTCCTTTGGGACTGGCTTACTTCATTTAATCTGATTTTTCCCAAGTCTTTCCATTTCCTTACAAATGGGGCGATGACATTCTTTCCGACGGTAGCATACAATTCCATTGCGTATAAGTACCACATCTTCTTGATCCAATCATCTACTGAGGGGCATCTGGATTGGTTCCATATCTTAGCTATAGTAGATAATGTTGCAATGAACATCATTGTGCTAGTAGCTTTAGTATGCCCTTGTTTCTGGACATTTGGGTAAATGCCAAGGAGTGGGATTGCTGGGCCATAGGGGAGCTCTATGCTTAGTCTTTTGAAGAACAGCCATACTGCTTTCCAGAGTGGTTTACACTCCCACCAACAGTGTAGTAACAATCCCTCCTGGCCACATCTCCACCAGCATCTGTTTTAATTAGATTTCTTGACAATATCCTCAAAGAAAATAAAGTACTTAGGAACTAACTATGGATGTAAAGGACCTTTATGATGAAAACTTGAAAAAGGAAATTAAAGCAGAACTAAGAAAATAGAAAAACCTCCCATGGATTGGAAGAATTAACATTGTAAAAATGGCAATCCTGCCAAGGGCTATCTACAAATTCAATGCAATACCCATCAATATCACAATGTCATTCTTTAATGAAATAGAGGAAGCAATCCAAAAATTTACATGGAACAATAAAAGAGCCCAGATAGCAAAAACAATGCTTAGCAGAAAGAACAGAGCTAAAGGAATATCAATACCAAACTAACTTCAGACTCTATTACAGAGATATAGTAATCAAAATAGTTTAGTGGGGCTGGGAGCACAGCCTAGCGGTAGAGTGCTTATCTAGCATGCACAAGGCCCTGGGTCTGATTCCTGGGTACCACACATACACAGAAAAAAAAAAAACGGAAGTGGTGCTGTGACTCAAGTGGTAGAGTGCTAGCCTTGAGCAAAAAATGTCCAAGGAGGGCTGGGAATTTGGTCTAGTGGTAGAGTGCTTGCCTAGCATGCATGAAGACCCGGGTTTGATTCCTCAGTACCATATACATAGAAAAAAGCCAGAAATGGTGCTGAGGCTCAAGTGGTAGAGCTCTAGCCTTGAGAAAAGTCCAAGAACAGTGCTCAGGCCCTGAGCTCAAGTCCAGGACTGGCAAAAAAAAAAAAAAAAAAAATCAGCTTGGTACTGGCACAAGAACTGGCCTGAGGACCAATGGAATAGAACTGAAGTACCAGAAATCAACCCACAGACCTATGGCCAACTAATCTTGGATAAGGGAGCCAAAAAAAAAATGGCTGGAAGAAAGACAGCCTCTTCAACAAATGATGCTGATAGAATTAGTTAAATACCTGTAGAAAACTAAAGCTGGATCCTTATATGTCACCCTACACCAGAATTCTAAATGGATCAAAGATCTTCCAGTAAAAGCAGATACCCTCAAAACTTTACAGGAAGGAGTAGGAGATACACTAGGACTCCTTGGCACAGGTCAAAACTTTCTTAATAAAGGCTCCAAAACACAACAAATTAAAGTAAGTTTGGACCTCCATTAAACTGCCGAGCTTCTGTATTGCAAAGGACATAGCTAGCAAGTTAAATAGAAATCCCACACAGTGGGAGAAGATCTTCACTAGCCATACGACAAGAGCCTCATATCTAAAATATAGCTACAAGTCAAAAAATTAAATCTCTCAAAAACAAATTTTCCAAGAAACAATCATCCCATTAAAAGATAGGCCAAAAAAAAAAAAAAAAAAACCTCAAGGAGAGTGCCAAGATCCAGAGTTCAAGCCCCGGGATAGGAAGGAGGGAAGGAAGGGGGGAGGGAGAAAGGAAGGGAGGGAGGGAGAGAGGGAAAGAGGGAAGGAGGGAGGGAGGGAGGGAGGGAGGAAAGGAAGGAGGGAAGGAAGGAAGGAAGGAAGGAAGGAAGGAAGGAAGGAAGGAAGGAAGGAAGGGCCTTAAAACTACAATGAAAATTTTAAAGTATTTTTCTAAGTATTTTTAATGGTAATCAGTATTTTTTAGTCCAAGTTAAATTGTATTAATTTCACAAACTCTGAACCATTATTTAGGTTTATTAACTCACCTAGCACAGGGCAATGATCTCTGTAGAAAGAACCTCCTTTGGCATCCTGGACGCACTTCAGATCAGACTAAGAAAAGAAACCAAAAAAAAAAATCACGTAGAAACTTCAAATATAGCTAAATACCTGAAATATGCAAAAATCCCATTCAGAATATACAAAAGAAGAGAAGCTCCAGGTTATTAATCACACTGAAAATTTCCTTCAAAAGTAGCAGTTAAGCAGTCATGGAGCTTTTATCTTTGCCCACAAACTGCCAGTAACTCAGCAGCTCAGCAAAGTGTCCTCTATGTCAACAAAATGAAAGCAACTAAATGAGAAACAAAACTTGGAAGTTAACAACAGTTCCTTTGTAGCCCAGAATAGTGTAGTATAGTGAGGTCAGAGGTCAGGTTTTGCACCATCATCTGGGTCCCAGATTGAGGCATGTGACTCACTAATCTCCTCCTCCACCTCACTGTCTCCTCTGCAGAAAGGGAGACACTAACACTACCTTCCATGGGTTGTCATATGAGAGCCAGTGTTACCTGCTGCCATTAATATCCTCATGGTCACTTCCGGTTATAGCTTGGGCAATGAATTTCTCCCATATGCTCATGGACTGAGTGCTTGGTAACCACCTGGTGGCACTATTTGGGGAGGTTGCAGGAACCTGAGGGAAGTGGAGCCTGGCTGGAGGAAGCAGGTGTGTGGAGGAGTGCCTCCGCTTCCTGTCCTGCTGCTTCCTGTCCACCATGAGGTGAAGGTTTTCTTCTTCTCCCACCATGATGTTCTGCCCAAGAGCATTGGTTGAGAAACCAGACTGAACACTCTGAGGTCATGGACAAAATAAATCTTCCTCCCTGAAGTTGTTTCTGTCAAGAATTCTACCACAAACTATAACCCCTCTGTATATCACCCTTATAACAACAAATAAATAAAAGAAAACTTAAAAAAAATAGCAGTTAAAAACTATAAAACTGGGAATAGTTTCTCAATTTAAAAAAAAATGGATATTGAGACAAATCTTATTTTATTCACCTTTTCATTTTTAATTGAAAAGTTTAAATTAAAATTAAAGTTGAATCTTTAACCATAAAAGGTTTCAAACATAGCATTACAAATGCCAAATAAAGCACTGTAAGTACCTAGTATATGAAATGTGTTCAACTTATAAAAGAACCAAAACTTTGGGGCTGGGAGTTTGGCCTAGTGGTAGAGTGCTTGCCGAGCATGCACAAAGACCTGGGTTCAATTCTTCAGTACCATATAAAAGAAAAAGCCAAAAGTGGTGCTATGGCTCAAGAGACAGAGCTCCAGCCTTGAAAAAGCCCAAGAACAGTGTTCAGGCACTGAGTACAAGCCCCAAGACTGGCAAAAAAAAAAAAGACTTTAATTTCATTTTATCTTTCAAGTTTCTATGTAAAACAAATATTAACTTAATTTGAAATAAGAATAAACATTAATAAGCAAAGAAAATTACTTAAATAGAACAGCCAGTAAAAAGTAGAAAAAGACTTAACCAAATTCAGCATACTTAATTATCCTACTTAAATCTATTTTTATCCTTACTTCAGCATAACTTGACTAACTCAAGTTCATTCTCAGCTTTCTTTTGTGAGAAAAATTATATACCTCAATGGGAAGGCATCTTTAGTACAATGAAGAGTATCAAAAATATACACTGAGAACACCAACCTTGGGCATTGCTGTGAAAATTTAAAGGCAGATTTGCTTTAAAGTGCCTAATAATAGCCGCCATATAGATGAGTATACTTTACTATATTCAATGAAAGGAGCCTTCAAACACACACAAACACACACACACACACACCCCAGAACACCTTTGCCACCAGAACATCAAATATCACTCAATCTGACCAAAGAGATACAGGGTAGTTTAATCCAATAATTCTACTTCTAGAAATCTATTCTAAGGACATAATATGCAAAAATATATACAAAGTTCCTGACTGGCACATTGCTTCTGGAGAGGAGGATACATGCCTAAAGAAATCCCATTACATAAACAATGGTATAACCATATAGAAAAGTATCACACAGCCATCAAACACTTAAGTCCCTAAGCACATAGAAGCATCCATTTGAAGCAAACTAATAATCTGTTAGTCATAAAAAAAAGTCACTGCTTAAAAATGTGGAACAGTATGAAGATAATGAAAAACAGATAAATGACAGTTTGTCAGAAAACTTGACAATAAACTGTTTAAGTTCACATGGCTGGCTTTTACATATAGATGAAATATATTAGGAACCAGTGAACATCTTTCTCCTGTTAAAGAGACACAACATAGTTAAGAAAAAATAAAATGTAAAAAAATATTTGAATGAGGAATATATTCAAGATTAAAGGGTATTAAAGAGGTATTACCATTTCACATTAATAAAGTAGAAAAGACAGTTTGAACAGTGGTCTCTAAATGTAGAAATATACAGTATGTCATTGAATAAGCCCACATTATTCTATAATTAAGTAATTCTAGATGTTTCTATGCTTTGGGGTTTATTTTTTTTGTTTTGTTTTATTTTCTGTGAGTATTCTGAACTCGACGCCTCATATTCTCACTTGGCTTTTTCAATCAAAGTTCGCATTCTACCACTGAAGCTATTGTTCCACTTCTGACATTGCTGCTTAACTGGAAGTAGGAACCTCACAGGCTTTTTTGACCAGTCTAGCTTTGAACTAGGACTGTCAAATCCTGGTTCCTGAGCAGCTAGACTTATAAGAATGAGCCACTAGCAACTAGCTAGTTAATCTTGTTTATTAAGTTAATCAGGGCCTGGGCTTTAACTCAGGGCCTGTGAGCTGTCCCTATGCTCAAGCTCTACTACAGGAGCCACAGCCTCACTTTCAGTTTTCTGAGCACCAGCACTCGGCTTAAGTCAGGTTGTGGGAGGAGACTGAGGGGTCTTTTGCCAGTCCAGGGCTTGAACACAGACAGTGTCTGGGTGCTATCTCTGAGCCTCTTTGTGCTCGAGACTAGTGCTCTACCACTTGAGCCACAGTGGCACTTTCTCCTTCTGTGAGTTTCACAGACTTCCTGCCCAGGCTGGATTCAAACTAAGATTCTCAAATCTCAACCTCCTAAGTAGCTATGATTACAGTAGTGAGCCACCAGTACCCAGTTATTTTAGTTATTTTCAGTGGTCACCTACATACTATGAAAAAATACAAAACAAAATCTACTACCTGAGCATCAGTGACTCATGTTTGTAATCCTAGCTACTCAGGAGGCTAAGATCTTAGGATTAGCCTGGGTAAAAAGGGTAGACTTTATCTCCAGTTAACCACTAAAGAGCTAGAAGTAGGGCTGTGATTCAAATGGTAGAATGCTATCTAAAACTGAGCAAAAAAAGCATCCAGGGACAGCATCCAGGCCCTGAAAGTCAAGCCCCAAGACCAGCATAAAAAAATAAATAGTTTAACTTCTATTGTAATTTATACTTTGTTATCAGTTACCAGAACACAGAATATACACATACCACTAAAGATCATTACAATACTATCCTCATTGGGCTGGAGATGTAACTCAATAGTGCAATGCTTGCATATCATGTAAAAAAAAGGTTTTTTTAATTACTATCTTAACTTCAAGTCTACACCAAGAAATAATCTTACAGATAATTTGAAATCTTTTGGTTAAATTTTAATAAATTAACTACCTGGAGTTACATTAAGAAGCAATCAGTTTTATAGAATCAATATATAGTAAAGTGTTCAAACATTTATAAAGGGCAAAATTATATTACTAAGTCATATTATTAAGTAGTTTGGCTAACCAAAATGAAAATATAAGGTGTTAGAAAAATTTCATTAAATCCTCACTTTACAGAATTCCTTCCTGTTGCATATTCATAATTCAGGTGGCTACACTAAGAGAAAGAAATGAGTAAAGAAATAAGATTTAAAAAAGCAAAACAAAGTGGAGCTGTGGTTTAAGTAATAGAGTTCCTCTTGAACAAAAAAACTAAGGGATACCATCCTGGTCCTGAGGTTCAAGTCCATTATTGACACAAAAACAAAAAAAGGGCTATTATTTCCTTCTTTTGTCCATCCAACATTTCGTCTATTCTGAATCTTTACTACTTACCATACCCTCGAAGCCAACTCTGTAAAGGTTCTTAGCACCATTGTCCCAGAGAACATAAGCTGCACTATGTGGGCTTGATGCACTCCAGTCCTGGATTTCTGTTACCTAAAATAAGTTTTAGAGAAAACAAACCTTTTTAAAAAATAGAAAAGTGAGGAAAAGAAGATGTTAGTTCTCTTGATTATATTTAAATGTTAAAAAATTATTTATCAGGGGCCAGGAGTGTAGCCTAGTGGTAGAGTGCTTGCCTAGCATACACAAAGACCTGGGTTCAATTCCTCAGCACCACATACACAGAAAAAACTAAAAGTGGTGCTGTGGCTCAAGTAGAGCCCTCACCTTGAGAAAGCCCTGGGACAGTGCTTAGGCCTGAGTTCAGTCCCCAGGACTGGCAAGAAAAAAAATTAGCCTGGCGCAGTGGCTCATGCCTATAATCCTAGCTACTCAGCAGGCTGAGATCTGAGGATCAAGGTTCAAAGGCAGCCCAGGAACTAAAGACTGTGAGATTCTTATCTCCAATTAACCACTAGAAAATGGGAACTGGGGCTGAGGCTCCAGGGGTAAGGTGGTACCCTTGAGCTGAAGAGCTCAAGGACAACTCCCAGGCCCAAAGTTAGAGCAGTAGCCTTGAGCTGAAGAACTGAGGGACAGCGCCCAGGCCCAGAGTTCAAGCCCCATGACCCATCAAAATATAAAATATACATATATATATATATATATATATATATATATATCAGTCTGTGTTAACTGGGTTATAAGAAGTACTTAATTGCCAAACAAGTCACCTATAAAAGATAAAAAGTCCAAGGAGAGTGCTCAGGCCCTGAGTTCAAGCCCTGTGACTGGCAAAAAAAAAAAAAAAAAGAAGTCATGATCCTTCTGCCTCATCTTCTTGAGTACTGGGATTATAAACATACAAACCCACGCTTTACCCCAGAATTATAAAGTAATTTTTTTTTCCAGTGCAGATCTAACTTTATTTTACAAAACATGCTCACTAAAATAGATTGAGCAGTGGCTGCCACATCCTACCAGCAGCAGTTGTTGGGTCCTTTCTTTCTTTCTTTCTTTCTTTTTTTAAAGTCTTCAATTTTTATTTAATAGCTAACAGAGGAGAATCTTCATTCTGTAGAATTCGTTTGTAATCATGGGTGTTTTCCCTTCCTTTTTCTTTTTTTCATATTATTACATATTACATATTTTCATATTACATATTATTATAATTAATAGAAGGGTTACATTATAATCGCCAGATAGACGGTGCATTACTTCACATACCCTTTCTCATGTCTTGGTCCCCATTTCCCTCCCCCCACCCCAGGCCCTCACCTTGTTTTCTTCCCTTCCCTATTCGACTTCAAATAACCAAATACGCACATATACAATATACGTGCTAACCAGGAGAAATACTGTAACAATATGAGATAACAAAGGGACAGCAAAAGAAATGAGAGATAACATAGTACATTAAGGACAACAATCGCTTATTATATGGCTTTTGTAAAGTAATTTCTGTAGAAAACTGTAGAAATTTTAAATTGGGAGGGCCAGGGATTATACTAATAGATCAGAAAATGAACAATTGACAATTCTGATGAAAATTTTATTATGTATTCTATCTTTGTGTGTGTATGTGCCAATCCTGAGGCTTGAACTTGGGGCTAGCTTATTCAAGTTTAGCTCTCTACCACTTGAGCTGCATTTTTACCCTTTGATAGTTAACTGGAGGTAAACATTTGGTTTCAAACCTAGATTCTTAAAACTAAGCCTCCCCTGTAGCTAGGATTACAGGCCTGTACCACTGGTGCAGGGAGCTATTCTTAACAGATTCTTTTTAAAATAGCGTATTTTTAGGTTACCCTGATGGTTCATGCCTATAATCTTAGCTACTCAGGAGGCTCCTCTTGAGAGCCTATTCAGGAGGAGGTTTTTTTGTTTGTTTGTTTTTGTTGTTGTTGTTTTGGGTTTTGTTTTTTGGGGGGTGTTGCCAGTCCTGGGGCTTGGACTCAGGGCTGAGCAACTGTCCTTGGGCTTTCTCAAGGCTGGCACTACCACTTGATCCACAGCACCACTTCTGGCTTTTTCTGTGTATGTGGTACTGAGGAATTGAACCCAGGACTTCGTGCATGCCAGGCAAGCACTCTTACCACTAGGCCACACTCCCAGCCCCAAGACTATGAGATTTCTAACTCCAAATACCTACCAAAAAGCCAAGAGTGGCATTGTGGCTCAAGTGGTAGCCTTGGGCAAAAAAGGGACAGCATCCAAGCTCTGAGGTCAAAACCCAGTACCAGAAGAAAAAAGAACAACAACAAAAAAAATACAACTTAACAGGTCACTGGTAGCTCACGCCTGTAATCCTGGCCTGTAATCTTCAGGAGGCTGACAACTGAGGATCACAGTTTTAAGTCTATCGACCTGTGGCTTAAGTGGTAGAGATCTAGCCTTGAGTAAAAAAAGCTCAGAGACAAGAGCTAGGCCCTGAGTTCGAGTCCCAGAACTGGCACAAAACCAAAAATATACAACTGATCCTAAACATCTGCTTAAAGAATATTACTCGGCCGGGAGTTTGGCCTAGTGGCTAAAGTGCTTGCCTAGCGTGCATGAAGACCCAGGTTCAATTCCTTGGTGCCACATACATAGAAAAAAGCCAGGAGTGGTGCTGAGGCTCAAGTGGTAGAGCTCTAGCCTTGAGAAAGTCCAAGGACAATGCTCAGGCCCTGAGCTCAAGCCCACCAGACTGGCAAAAAAAAAAAAAAAAAGAATGTTACTCAACTTAATATATAAATTCTCTTAGTGTCACATGTATGAGATGGTTTCATTTATTTTATCTCATATTTTTCTTTTTTTTAAATTGTAATTAATAGAAGTTATATTCGTCAGATAAAAGGAGCATTAATTACTTCATACACATTGATACCCCTTCTCATGTTTTTGTCCCATTTCCCTCTCCCCACCCCCTTTATATTTTTCAAATACAGTATATACTATTATTGTAACAAAGCAAAAATATAAAAACCTCAAGAATGTCTATTTTTTGTTCCTCAAAAATATGCAAATATAATATATCCAATAATATGCCATATCATATACCCAAGGAAGTTCTACCTCTGTAGCCTCACACTTTAACAGCTACCTAAGATATCCCATCCTCACCACATAATTAACTTCAGGGAAGGATGCAAAGTCATTATTCAAAATAAATGTTTTTTCTTTTCATGTACTATTTCAAAAGAGGTGACGGAAATGAGAGGGACAAAGAGTGAACACATATAGCAATGGTTCTCACTAGACTGTGAAAAATGAACTATACAACTTATGGATGGGGACAGGAGGGAAAAACTGAGAGCGAGTGAGAGAAGGAATAACATGGCTCAAAACAAAATTGACTCATTAACTTACTTATGTAACTGTAACCTCTCTGTACATCACCTCTACAATAACAGTAAAATATACTTTGATTTTAGAAATTATACTGACCCACAGATATCACATTTTCCCTTTTTCATTACAAATTTCAGAATTTTCCTAAATTTTTCTTATTATGAAAACCCTCAAAGACTAATTTTGCAAAAAATGTACAGTTTTCTAAAATGGTATATTAAAAAAAATCTCCTTACCATACAGCACTCTAGATTACATGATAAATTAGGAAAAACTCCATACCTTTCCCCTGCGTCCATTTCCTCCATCTTGGTCTTCCCATTGCCAATCAACTCCTCGTACCACCCTGGCACCTGCAAAAATTCCTCTGGCTGTAATCTTCTTAGATTTTCTACGAGACTCTAACAGAACCCTAAAAACAAAATTTTTATTTTCAAGTTAATTACCATACAAAAACATTGACATAGGTAAAAAGTATATTATACTTGTTAAGAGAAAAGTAATGCTATATTATCGATATTACCAATAGGCAAATTTAATTCTCAAAAATGTTAAGTACTTTGTCAAGGTCACAAAGATAAAAGAAACAGAGACAAAATGTAAACCTAGTCTAATCACTTCAGGTTTCAGTATATTTCTTTACTGCTTTTTATGACAAATGCAAATCCCTTTATAGCTGCCATACAAACAACATAAATCAAGACTAAGAAAAATAGCACTTACTATAAGGAGGAATAGCAATTAACATTTGACTCAGACTTTGAAGACAACGGTTAGTGGCAGGACTGTTATGTGAACTGGCTAATACAAAAGCTTGTCAAGAGGATGCAACTTCATCTCCGTTTTAGTCAACAGTTGTCAAGAACAAATTTAAGTGCTTGGCAGGAAGGGTTGTTAATCTATAGACTACTCAAAGTTCTTTGCATACAACCCAAATTTGACCCCACCAAACTGTCACCAAAGCATTGCATGACTTACTGAATGCAATAGGTAACAACAACAAAAAAAAGTCACAGTTATCTGGCCCAGCTTTCTTTCCCAGGACTGTATCTATCTCTAGTCTTCTAGTTTTGTTTTGTTTTTGCCAGTCCTGGGCCTTGAACTCAGGGCCTAGGCATTGTCCTTGGGCTTTCTCAAAGCTAGCGCTCTATCACTTAAGTCACAGCACTACTTCCAGCTTTTTTCTATGTACGTGGTACCAAGGAATCGAACATGGGTCTTTGTGCATTTTAGGAAAGCACTCTACCACTAGGCCAAACTCCCGACCCCAGCCAGGGTTATTTTTTATTTTAATTTTTAGAATTTTATGCCATTGTTCTATATTTACTTTTAGTATGCCCCTATTATTCTTTAACTTTAATTGTAAGCAAAAGACAAAAATAACATATTCAAAATTCCTCAAGAAATGGTGCTGTGGCTCAACTGGTAGAGTGCTACCCACCCAGTTAATAAAAGAAACATGATGTGATCTATCTATTCTAGTTGTTTCTCTGTAACTTAGTGTACTCTTGCTTCTATGGGTAATACATTCACATAAAGGTTCTATTACCTAAAGTCCTCACCCATTAACAATTAATACTACTCAAATTGCTTTTCTTTTGGGGTGCAGGGTACAGGAGTGGGCCTAGTACCCAGGGCTTGAACTCAAGGTCTTATGCTCACACTCAGTTTTGTTGTTGTTGTTGTTTCACTTACAGCTAGTACTCTACCTAAAGCCAAGCTATCTTATCCAGTCTTTTGGCGGGTTAATTGGAGATGGTGTCTTGAGGACTTTTCTGCTCAGGCTGGCTTCAAACTGTGATTCTCAGCTCTCAGGTGCCTGAGTAGCTAGGATTGCAGGTGTGAGCTACCAGCACCCAGCTCACTGCTCTTAAGATATATAATACGTATTTCTTCTATCATAGTCCAAACTATCACATGATAATCACTGGTGACCCATTAGTGTCCTTTCACTAATCAGAACAGTGTCTAATTTATATACAAATCACAAATAATACCTGCCACAGGTTCTTATTAACTCCTGTTAATCAATCAATAGGCCTTAGAGTTCATCTGGTAGCAGTTAACAGACTAGAAGGCAGAATGAGAAGAAAACAATCAGCCTCTCTGCAATGTTCTTCTACTTCCAAATTGTTAAATGCTGTTAAATCCCCATGCTAGAGAAGGAACAGCCGATATCATCTTGCAAAAATGTGTATAGTTCCTCCTTTAAACAATTCCTCTCTCACTACTCAACAAGCCTAATCTATGTTTAGCCTGTTTTTTGCTACCTCCTGATACTAATCCAAAACTATTGATAGCTATCTCCTAATTCTGTTTTCAAGGCCAATTTAAAAGTCTGAATATAAACAAGGAGTCACAACTGAAGAAAAAATTTTTTCACCTACCGCTCACTTCCTGGTGTAGTAATTCTGTAAAAGCGATGCCTTAAGTGATGCTTATCTCCATGATAACACACTGTGCATAAGTCATAGTTTGTACACTCTGCACATTTCCACCGAATGCCAATGATTGGTTGTTGGCGGCAGGTATCACACATAGTTCCATCATGCTTGATGCCTATTAAAACAAAGACATACATACTTACATTGCTTAAAAGTAGTTATTTGTATATTACCAAGGGGGGGAGTAACTGCGTTTGATAAAGAAGGGGAAAGTCATATACCACATATTCAAGACAACAGATCTAAAAATTATAATCAATACAAGTTATAAACTAAACATGTTCTCTCCATTTTTACTAGTAAAAATACAACTAAGAAAAGAAAAAAACAAAAACAAAGGTAGCACTACCTTGCTGTCATCCATAAACTGAAATTTAGGTTCATTGAAGAGAAAAAAAACAAGTATTCTTTACCTCTATATAAAACTAGAAGAGTGTAAAACTATAAGACTATAAGACTGTAAGACTATAAAAACTCAGAAAGCTTTGGAAGAATTTTAACCAATTTCCAGGCAAACAATAATTCCAGAGAAAAGAAAATTTTATCTTCTTGGCATCATTGTTCTTTTCCCACAAATACTTTCATTTTACAACCACAGGAGTAAGGGACAATATACCTGTCTTTTGTGATATTAATATCACTTGCTCAGTGATTAACACTAGATTTTCTAAACAGATTGCTTGTGGCCATCAGTGTTTATAAACACACCCTGGATAGTCAAGCTAAATGTTGAACAATAAGCAAGGACTATTACCATATATAAGTGACTCTCTAGACTCAAGTTCTGACTATCATTCTATCTTTGTGCCCTTGAAAATGTCACTGTGGAAAACCCATTGTACAACTAATATATGCTAACCAAAAAAAGCACTATTTGCATGTAAAATATTGGTACTGGTGTCAAAATAATACTGGATTTAGATAGACCAATATTAACAAGGCTATACTTGCCAAGTAGGAAAAGATATTCATAATAAAGTATTACTTCTAATTTTCCTGAGAGAAATTACCCTTAATTAGAAGTAAATGACCTCTTCATTCTCAGAACTTCAGCTCCTTTTGTAGAAGCCCATATGTTCTGTAAAAGTAGACAATATGTTCTAAAACTCAGGAATGTGCTTTATATGCAAGAACTATAACATTCTACAAGAAGCAATATACTGTAACTTCCTGATAAGAAAAAATCTATTATTCATTTTCTACATCCAGGTACCCAGATTCCAAACATAGAGGCAAACAAATACAAGTTTGTGTTTGTATTCAAGCGAGGAAGAGGACTACAGGAAAGGAGGGAACAAAGGAGAGAAGAAAGAAGGCAATGAGCACTAACAGGAAACTGAGGTACATACATACTCGACTACAAAGGTATGTATAATACCCCTACAACAAATACGTTTTATGAGCAATCTTTCTATATTCTATTACATACGTCCTTGAGTGCAGAGACAGGGAAGATTATGGACTTTGACGCCTACTGGTTCATTCACAATTATTTTCCTGCTCAAATGTGTCTCTTCTTTTTTCGGGGGGGGGGGGGGGGGGAGGGACGCGGCGTTAAATCTGAGGCTCCAGCTCTGGGCCCATACACTGTCCCTAAGCTTCTGTGCTCAAGGCTAGAGCTCCACTTACAGCTGTTTGTGGATAATTGCCCAGAATGGTTGCAAACCAGAATCCTCAAATCTCAACCTCCTGAGTATGACTAGGATTAGAGGCATAAGCTACTGGAGCCTGCCAAATATTTCTCTTTTATAATGTAAAGAAAAAAAACATAACTAGAGAAAGTCAACCTATGAGAAGACTGAAAAGTCCAAGTAGGACAATGGTAGTTCAAACTAGAGTAAGGATAAGAGAGATGTGGCAAACCATCTTAGAGCTATTCTGAGATTTAGTGGTTACAGACTATATCAAGTGTAGAAAGAATAAATGAGAAGGTATAATTATCTTTCAAGAGAAAGCAACAGGGAAGTATTTGAGATATTCAGGAATAGGTAATTAAACAGTACGAGCTGCAAGAAGGGCCAGGCATGGTGGAACATTCCTATGTTCTTAGCACTCAGGAGGCTAGAGCAGCAGGATTCTGTGTTCAAAACCAGCCTAGGCTACACGCAAGATCATGTCTCAAAAAAACCAACCTTAAGAAACCAACTTTAAGAAAAAGAAGCTCGCTGAGGCTGAGATCTGAGGATCAAGGTTCAAAGCCAGCCTGGGCACAAAAGGACCTGAGACTCATAAGAGTCCAGAAAGAGAAGTGGGGCTTGGCTCAAGGGTAGAGTGGTAGCCTTGAGTTCAAGAGCTCAGGGACAGTGCCCAGGCCGAGCTCAAGCCCCATGACCCACAAAAAAAAAAATAATAATAATAATAATAATAAAAAGCTCAGAGACAGTGCCTAAAAAAGGAAAGAGAAAAGAAAAGAAAGGCTCCATTCAGCAGTACATCTACTAAAATTTAAACAATATAGGGAATATCATCAGGATAATCCCAACGTAAGGATGATATGCAATCCTATAAACATACGGGGAGCTGACTAATCTTTTAAACTGTTCAGTGGCCACCTTTTGGTTATTGATGTGTCAAAGACAAAAATTAGATAAAATCTCCTTCCTGGAAACAAAACACAGCAAACCAAACAACCAAGAAGAGAGCCACTAGCTAAAATAACACATAATTTATAACTGGGGATATGGTAGAGCACCAAATATATACACTCACAAGTTCCTGTGATCAATGCCCAACACAAAACCAAATCAGAAAAACAGAAAAGCTTCAGAGAATTGATAGATACAAAGTAAAGCATAGTGTTCAAGAAGAGGGTTCATGTTTTAGCAAGAAGACGGAAAGACTCAGAGATTAAATTAGTGCCAGACTGGAACTGATAACACCAGACATGATTTCTGGTCTATATATTTATATTGCCACATTGTGTTAAAAGCAAGGTTATGCGATTTAGGACTCTCTTTCTCTAACTCACTAGTTACATAATATTTAAAATCAATTTAAGCTACTCTATTGCCAATATTTTAAAAACTGAGAAAGTACTTCCTTTCATATGGATGTTAAAATGATAAAGAAGTGAACACATTCTGAAGTGCTTTAAAACAAAATTAAGTATCAGGAATTATACTCCATTAATTACTTTTTGAGACAGTCTCACTATTTATCTCAAGATGACCTCCTACTATGGTTCTCCTGACTTCTAACTCTAGACATGTATCACCAGCCCAGCTAATTTAGCTTTAATATAAATTTATTAACTGTACTGGTGTATTCATCATATACTTAAATAATTTAGCAAAATCACTACACATACAAGATGAATTATGTGCTATTTATACCAAAATCAAAAGTTCTCAATTTTTCAGGGCTCAATTATTTATGTGTAAATTAACCTCATTTTAACACATGATCCACTTTATGATGCTCTTACTACTACTGTATCCTAGAGCTGTTCTCCCAGGAGTTACACTTTTCTTCTTCCTTTCATTTGATTTTTTTCTTTTACTCCTGAGCTGCTAAGAAAAAAAAAATTATGTGCCCATAAATGACCTACCACCACCAAATATTAATAATGATGTTTTCTATACTTCAGCAAATTTAAGTCTGACTACCAATTATGGAAGTTATCATCAGCCATGGACCAAAAGAACCACACTCTAAATGGACTGTAAAATATCACTGATTTATAGCTAAACAACTCAAAGTTATCAATATTCCCTAGTATTTTATGCTTCAGTCTTTTAGAATATATATTAAGAGCTGAAATGCAATTGTCACCTATTTATTGTTCCCATCTGGGAGTATAAATCAACATGATTTGGCGAGCCAGGAGTTTGGCCTAGTGGTAGAGTGCTTGCCTAGCATACACAATGACCTGAGTTCAATTCCTTGGTACCATATACACAGAAAAAGCCAGAAGTGGTGCCGTGGCTCAAGTGGTAGAGCTCTATCCCTGTGAAAAGCCCAACCAAGGACAGTGCTCAGGTACTGAGTTCAAGCCCCAGGCCTGGCCAAAAAAAAAAAAAATAGATTTGGTTCTTTAACCTCAAAAAGGGAAAAAGGACAAGTACTCAGACCACAAACTAATCATCCCTTGAATGAATAAAACTTTCCCATCTTTTCCTTTAAATCACTATTATAATCAATTTCATGTAATGTCTATTTTGGAATAATAATCTGTAATTCTATCATTCTTGCACTCAACACAACCACTGAAACATTACAAAGCTGAAAGCTATTCTACCTCTCACAAGGGTAAGATTTTAGGGAGTAGCATCTGAAGCCTGCCAACAGATGAAGATCTTGAAGACCTCTCATGATTCGGCTGTCATGGCTCAGGGCTATTAAAATAATCCTAAATTTTCATAAAACCACAATTTTTAGAGAAATAAGAACCACAGTACATTTTATAAATTTTTAATTCACAGATTGGACAACTGAAATAAATATGTACCTGGCTTTCTCATATTGTTATCTGATATACTGTATATATATTTATTTGTTTATTTGAAATAGGATAGGAAAGGGGGAAAACAAGATGAGGGAAGGGGGTGAGGGGAGGGAAATGAGGACAGGAACATGAGAAGGGGTATCAATGTTTGTGAAGTAATGCACCTATCTGGGGAATGTAACTGTAATCCTTCTATTAATTACAATAAAAAAAGAAAAATATATATATACACCAGGCTTTCTATCAGGATTATACATTGATTATATCACTGCAAAGCTGACAATGTGTTAAAAATGAAGCCTGCCAGATTGTACCTTCTGATGAAGCAGTGCCGATCTATATCTTATTTGACAGGCTCTTACTAGGACCACTGCGGGGTATGATCTACTTCCTTGCACATTGCACTTGGGTAGCCATTTATAATTGCTTCAAACTATTAGAGGAAGTAACAGTAGCTAAGGTCTAAAGATAAGGCATACAAGCTACTTGGTTACCAATATGCCTATCTCCCAAACCCTCAAGATGCACACCCTACAAATGCACTAAAGCTCTGAGCACAAGAGGCCTGGCTACCCTCAAACAGCCCCAGAGGAGAGATCAAACAGAAAAAAACACTAGTAACTAATGAATGCCTGAGGAACCCTGCCTACACTAGCCCCCTACTGCTTGACTCTGCTAGCTGAAGTCCAAGCCATGGTATAGTAGGGACAAGCCCATTCGTGATATGTCCCATTCTCAACCCACTAGAGCCAGGAACAGCATACACAGCATATTAATTGCTTTATTTCTTTTAATTTGTTATCAACCATAATAACTGCAACAAATGAAATATGTTATGACATTTGAAGTTCTCTAAAGTACAATGTACCAAAAAACAAAAAAGAGATCAATATTATTTTAAAAAGACCCAACAAAAGTCAGGGCTCAGTGGGTTATACTGCCAATCCCAGCTGTACAGGAAACTAAGATCTAAGGTATCACAGTTCCAGGCTAACCTAGGCAGAAAAGACTGTGTGAAAAAGCCAAGTGAGAGCATGGGTCCCTAAGTTCAAGCCCCAGCTACTGGCCAAAGGGGGGTTGGGGGAGAAAGGCTGAATATGATGGCACATGCCTGTCATTTTAGCTATAGCAGGAATCATAAAAACAAGGTTCAAAGTCTCGACCAGCCCAAACAAAAAACTGAGATCCTATATCAAAAACAACTAGAGTTGGGGCCGGGAGTTTGGCCTAGTGGTAGAGTACTTACCTAGCATGCACAAAGACCCGGGTTCGGTTTCTCAACACCATATACAAAGAAAAAAACTGGAAGTGGTGCTGTGGCTCAAGGGTAGAGCTCTAGCCTTGAGAAAACCCAAGGACAGGCTCAGGCCCTGTCCTAGGCTCCTAACTAGAGTTAGGAGGGTGTAAAGGGGAGCACAGAAATGGAGGGACAAACAGTGAACAAATGCAGCAGCAGTACTCACTAGACACTATGTTGAAAATGAACTATGCAACTCCGGGAGGGGACGGAAGAGAAAAACTGGCAGAGAAGTTAGGGGTAACACATTGTCCAAAAAGAAATGCACTCAATACCTGACTTATGAAACTGTAACCCCTCTGAATTTCATCTTTATACCAACAATAAAAAAAAAAAAAAAAGAAATGGAGAAGAGTGAAGGAAGGAGTGGGTAGGGTAGGGACTGGTGTAAATGTTGAAAGGGATGATGGGAAGGGATGACATTAATCATGCATTGTATTCATAAACTGCTTTGATAAATGATAACTCCTTTGTGCAACTACTTAAAAATAATTTTAAAAAAGAAGAAAAAACTTGGGGCCGGGAGTTTGGCCTAGTGGTTAAAGTGCTTGCCTAGCATGCATGAAGACCCGGGTTCGATTCCTCGGTACCACATACATAGAAAAAAGTCGGAAGTGGTGCTGAGGCTCAAGTGGTAGAGCTCTAGCCTTGAGAAAGTCCAAGGACAGTGCTCAGGCCCTGAGCTTAAGCCCAGGACTGGCAAAAAAAAAAGAAGAAAAAACTTGTGCCCAAAAGGTTAGAAGCATGTCTCAAGTGGCAGAGTGCCTCAACGACAAGGGCCTAAATTCAAATCCCAGCCCAATGAAAAAAAGAACACTTGTAGCAAACTGCTGAGGATGAGTTTGATGCACAGATGAGAGGCGCTTGCACATTTTGCTCTCTGTGCTTCTGAATTATTTGAAATTTTATTAAAAGTATATTATTTTATATTATTTGAAGTCTTTAATAATTAGAGTGTCCTAAATGGGGAGGAGTAAATGTTCTCTAATACTTCTCCATTTCTCCCTACTCCAACTCTATTACATTAAAGTAAATCACGGCTAGCCGGGAGTTTGGCCTATGGTAGAGTGCTTGCCTTGCATGCACAAAGACCCAGGTTCAATTCCTTGGTACCTCATACATAGAAAGAAAGCCTGAAGTGGTGCGGAGACTCAAGTGGTAGAGCTCTAGCCTTGAGAAAGTCCAAGGATAGTGCTCAGGCCCTGAGCCCAAGCCCAGGACTGGCAAAAAAAAAAAAAAAAATAGTAAATCACTGCTAAAACTTTCAAGAAAAAAAAAAGGTGGGGGGAGGTGAGCATGGCCTAGTGGTAGAGTGCTTACCTAGCATGCACAAAGCCCTGGGTTTGAATCCTCAGTACCTCATACAAAGAAAAAGCTAAAAGTCACACTGTGGCTCAAGTAATAGAGCTCTGGCTTTAAGAAAGCTCAAGGACCTTGCCCAGGCCCTGAGTTCAAGCCCTAGGACTGGAAAAAAAAAAAAAAAAGAATAAAAGAAAAGAAAAAGGAAAGGAAACATCAGTTTTGTCTTTCAAACTAGCTTGAAATAAAAATATTGTTTTACTTTGGTACTAGTGGCTCACACCTGTAATCCTAGCTAGTCAGGAGGCTAAGATCTGAGAATGATGATTCAAAGAAAATGTGAGACATGTAATGCCAATTAGCTACCCCAAAAATAAATACAAACAAATATATATACATACATACATACATACATACTTACAAGCTGGAAATGGAGTTGTGGCTCAAGTGGTAGAGCACTTATCCTTGAACAAAAGAACTCAGGAATAGTTCCCAGGCCTTGAGTTCAATTCCCAAGATAGACTAAAAATAAAATCTCAGTATTTCGGTTCATAGTGAAGATACATTAAGGAAAAAATACAAGATCGTCAGAAACTGATTGACAAACAAAAATAAATTGCCATTCCTCCTGTAAGGAAACATTACAAATGTTTCAAACATCTCAAAGTACCTTGACCCTACTAGCAATTTTTTTTTTTTTTTTGCCAGTCCTGGGGCTTGAACTCAGAGTCTGAGCACTGTTCTTGGACTTCTCCTCAAGCCTAGCGTTCTACCACTAGAGCCTCAGCACCACTTCTGGCTTTTTTCTAGGTATGTGGTACTGAGGAATTGAACCCGGGTCTTCATGCATGCTAGGCAAGCACTCTACCACTAGGCCAAACTCTTGGACCTACCATCAATTTTTTTAAAGATGTAGCTGAAGATACTCAATTGTTCATAATAAGGATAAAAAAAATGAAGAAATGTTAAAAAAAAATATGGAGCTGTTTACAAGTAGATTATGTTAATCCAAAGAGGAAAAGTCTATAGGGCTAACGCCAAGAAAATATGTTGCTGAAGTGGTAAAAGTATCATTCTATCAAGTAGTTTGCAACAAACTACAAGATAACATTTTATCAAAAATTACATCATACATACATACATCATACACAGTGAATCTCTTACTGAATAGGGAGTAGGAAATGTTTCAATTTCTTCTACTTTAACACTGTACACTTAAAATAAATCCTTGCTAGAACTTTCAAAAAAGGAAAATTAGCCAGGCGTGGTGGCTCACACCTGTAATCCTAGCCACCCAGGAGGCTGAGATCTGAGGATCACGGTTCAAAGGCAGCCCAGGCACTAAAGAACCTGAGACTCTTATTCTCAATTAACCACTAGAAAATGGGAAGTGGGGAAGTGGCCCAGGGATAGGGCAATAGCCTTGAGCCGAAGAGCTCAGGGATAGTGCCCAGGCAGAGTTCAAAACCCATAGCCACAAAAAAAAAAACAAGAAAAAAAAGGAAGGAAGGAAGGAGGGAAGGAAGGAGAGAGAGAGAGAGACAGAGAGAGAGAGAGAGAGAGATAGGTAATTCCCAAAGCATGCTAACAGGATTGTCCTTTGTGGTTTTCCAAATATGTTAATTCTAAGGAGAAGGTGGTGAGTAGGAGCATTTAGTATGCATGCCTCTTGAAATTAAAACTAGAAACAAAAACATGAAGGATCTTAAGGAAATATTTACAAAGAAATAGTCCTCCTATGAGTAGCTTTAGTAAGAAAGTAGGTTGCTGCTATCCAGTTTTTTTTAACCCTTACTCTGAGTTGTATCCAACTTACAAAAACACATACCTTTATCCTAATGTCACTTTATCTTATCTTAAGTTGTAGTCTAATGGCAATAACTGTCTTACTAAAAGGAAGCTAATCAAACATCTCATAATTAGTATCAAATATCTTTAAAAGCAAATATCCACAAAATGATCAAGTTTCTGAACACGGTCTAAAGTAGATGTCCAATTTAGTATTGTCCTCCCCCCAAAAAGTAAAATGCACGAGCCATGTCGGTATCAACTATTAATTTGGAGCTTCATACTGAATTGTGCAACTTTCAGATGAGTTAGCCAAGGAAAAGAGACAGTTTCTCCAATGCCCCCATCTAACAAAAAAGAAAAAGGAAGCCGCTGCCCTATTTACGTATTTTTCATTTCTAAGTTCATTTTCAAGAAGTGCAACAATAACATTCATGAGCTCATAATTTGTACAGGCTTTTTCTAAAAGGAACAATTTAAATACACAATGACAACTTTTTTTTTTCAAGCCTACAATTCATGGTTTTAAAGAATACTTCAGGAAAAACATTACTATATACAAAAGCACATCTAAATCCTTTCTTAGTTCCCACAGTTCAAATGCCAGCAAAGCCAGGGAGCAGCTGTGAAACACACTAGCCCTAAGAATGGGGGAAAAGGGAAACAAAGCAACCCACTCCACTACCAAAATGAGCACTATAGAATTTTTAATGAGAATGCAACTGACTCTAAAATGAAGTTGATATTTAAAGAAAACAGAGAAAAAGTAACAAGGCTAGCATTTCACTGATCTCTTAATGATTCTCTCCCCTTATAATATCCAGCCAATGCAATCCTACCTGAAAACATTAGCAAGTTATTCTTTAAATTTTTTATCTCAAAATAACTTAATTCTCTAACTAAATCTATTTATCTTGCTGTAGAATGCCATATTACCCTAGAGAGTAAGTTAGTGCTCTCCTCCTTAGCTATGCTTTATGATGACATCTGCCACCGTTAAATGAACCAGCTGATAATAGCTTTTGACTCCTTCTACCAAAACTTAAATGACAGACCATCTGCTTCAAGTTTTGATAATATCTCACTGAGTTCAACAACTTAGAGGATTTTCAGAGTTGAAGTTGATTAGAAAGTTTACAAAAATAGAAGCACACCACTCAAGATCAATAACTATTACTTCTAAGAAAACCAGAAAAACAACTCAAATTCACAAAGTATTAACTAAAGTAGAAAATTGTTAATTCTCAGTAGTATTCTCACTGCAAGCACCTTAATACATAAAGTACTGCAATATGAAAAAGAATATTTAGACAAATAATGGAAGAGGTGATATTGATCAAGATACATTGTGCTAGTAATCTGACCTACTGAACTGAAACCCCTTTGTATCTAAACAAGTGCTTAAACAGCAAAAGGAAAAACATAAACCACTGTGCATTAACAAGAAAATGGACACATGTCCTAGTTATACAACAAAATGATAAAACAGCAACAAAATTAAACATAAGATTAATCTTTCCATCATAATGCTTACTTTTTTTTTTTTTCTAGTCCTGGGCTACCACTTGAGCCTCAGCACCACTTCTGGCTTTTTTCTATGTATGTGATACCAAGGAATCGAATCCAGGTTTCCATGCATGCTAGACACGCACTCTATCACTAGACTAAACTCCCAGCCCACAGCCCATCAATTTTTTTTTTTTTTTTTTTTTTTTGGTGGATCATGAGGCTTGAACTCGTCCTGGACGTTGTCCCTGAGCTCTTCAGCTCAAGGCTACCAACCTACCCTTCAGCCAAGCCCCACTTCCTGTTTTCTAGAGATTAATTGGAGATGAAGAGTCTCAGGTCCTTTTGTGGTCCATTTGTGCCCAGGCTGGCTCTGAACCCTGATCCTCAGATCTCAGCCTCCTGAGCAGCTAGGATTACAGGCATGAGCCACTGGCACCTGGCTTAAAAATATTTTTTAAAATGTGAGTCATTAGTAATTATTCAAATGTATAATTGTGTTATAACTGTTAATGTCATTCAACCAACCTCAAAATTCTATTTCTGACTTACAAGTTTATTCAACTTTAACTCCAAATCAAATATGACAGAAAACATTTCAGAAATCAAGAAGATTAACCATCTGAGAACTACCTTATTCATCCAGAACTATTAAAACTGTTTAAGTGGTTTAGAGTCTCAACTATAATTAACACTCCTAACAAGAGCAAGGCCTTTCTGACCTGCCAGCTGGCTGGTGCATCCCAAATTCCTTACTCCTGAGAAGTATTATATTAATGAAAATAAGACTACTGTTATTATCAATACAGGCTGCCATGTATTGGTACAAAACCTGATGCCCTACATATATTTTATTAACTTGCCTGAAAATCCTGAAATAGGCATTATTATTCCCACTTATAAATGAAGAAATTGTGGCTCACAGAAATAACTTGCCTTAAATCACACATAGGTAGCAGACTCAAATTCAAATCTAAGTAGGCCTGGTTACAAAGCATGTTTCTTGGGGCTACCAAGTCTCTCTCCCCATCTACTACTGATCTCATTTGAGGGATCATTACATTATCTAGGGCATTATGCTCTGAATTCACTTACAGGATTTAAAGTTTAATTTACTAAATCATGTTCTAATATGCAAATACATTTCAAAATGATATATTCTATGAAAAAAGACTGCTTTTTAAGTTAATTTCAATAGTTTAACAGAAGCTACTACTTCTTACTCCTTCCGACCATGTCCTTTTACTTTTTCCCACTCTAGTTCAGGCTGAACTAGAACTCCCAATTCTCCCACCTCAGCCTCTAGGGGTGCTGAGATTACCGACATCATCCACAAATCTGGTGCCAAGCAATTCTTAGCATGCACTAAGAAAATGTAACCCAAACAGGCACTGGTGGCTTCCGCCTGAATTCCTGAAAGCTGAGCTCTGAAGATGGCAGTTCAAACCAGCATGGGTAGTTAAGTCCTTGAGACTCATATCTCCAATTAACCACCAGAAAACTGGAAATGGAATGTGGCTCAACATGGTAAAGTTCTAGCCTAAGCAAAAGAGCTCAGGGACGGCACCCAGGCTCTGAGTTCAAGCCCCACAATAAAAAACAAAAAACACGGGGCCGGGAGTTTGGCCTAGTGGTTAAAGTGCTTGCCTAGCATGCATGAAGACCCGGGTTCGATTCCTCGGTACCACATACATAGAAAAAAGCCGGAAGTGGTGCTGAGGCTCAAGTGGTAGAGCTCTAGCCTTGAGAAAGTCCAAGGACAGTGCTCAGGCCCTGTGCTCAAGCCCAGGACAAGCATGACTCAAGTGACAAGGAAGCAAAAGGCCCAATTCATATGGCACTATCCTCCTAACCTGCCCTCCCCAAATAAACTAAAGCAAAAGGGCTGAGAGTGTGGTTAAATTAGTAAAATGTTTGCCTGCCTTGTCCCTAGTTTAAACCCTAGTACTACCCAGAAAAGGAAGGAAAGAAGAAAGGAAGGGAGGGAGGGAGGGAGGGAGGAAGAGAAGGGGATAGAGATTCTTACCACTTTAAGTGTGCTTTCTGGCCAAAACTCATCATTTTATTCACAAGCAAAACACCTGCTTAGCTTTATCTAATTCCATTTCATTTTATGGATGAAGAATGAAGATTCCAAGTGGGGGTAGGGGTATAGAAAGAGGGACATGCCTGAACCCAACTTACTTGTGAAATCTTAAGCAAATTCATTTTTCATCATCACTTCAGTCTCATCAGTAAAACGAGGTCTACAAACTACATTTTTATGAGAATAAAATGAAATAAAGCATAAAAACACTTAGTGCCTCACATGGGACCAAAACTTGGCAAATACTGATCTAGTACCATAGACAGGTTCATTTGGTAAAATCAAGAATATCTTAATACTCAGATTCCTGAACTAATGCATTTTTCACTACTTCCTGGAAACATACTGAAGCAGAATAAACACTATAACATTACAACTCTAGCTCTCAATATTTACTATAACTAGCACTAAAAAATTAGCAAAGAATGATGCCTTCAGTGTGAATATATTCCTGCCCCATTTTTTTGTTTTGTTATTTTTTTCATTTTGGGTTTTATGGAAGGCCTTTGTTTTTTTGCCAGTCCTGGGGCTTGAACTCAAGACCTGGGCATTGTCCGTGAGCTTTCTCAAGATTCATGCTCTACCACTTGAGCCACAGTACCACCTCTGACTTTTATTCTGTGTATGTGGTACCAAGGCGTCAAACCCAAGGCTTGGCACATGCTAGGCAAGCACTCTACCACTAGGCCACACGCTCGGCTCTTTTTTTGTTGTTGCTTTTGTTTTGTTTTCTTATTGGGGGGGGTTGTTGGGTTTTTTCCCCCCCATGGGGCTTGAACTCAGGGCCTGAGTTCAGGGGCCAGGTTCAAAATAAAATTAATTAAGCAGTAAAGTCAGTGGTAAGCCTAAACCTGATCAAGAGGCTATCACCATAATATAGCCTTAATCCTCTCAGCAGAATTCCTCATAGGCTTCACTGAAAAACTAGTATTTACAGAACAGTAATTATAGAAGGCTACTGTGGACCTCAAAGTGTACGTCTATAGCAAATATAACGTGACTTTTCTAAAATCTCAAAGTGTAAAAACTTAGTCCCAATCACCTTAAGTTAAGAAGTGGTAGATTGTTACTAAAATTTCAACTTTTAAGCCTATAACCCCAGCACTCAAAAGGGTGAAACATGAGCACTGCAAGTTCAAGGCCAACCTGAGCTGGGCTATATAGAGAGATCCTGTGTTGAGAAAAAAAAAAAGAGCGAGAGAAAGGAGGAGGAGGAAAGAAAACACTTTTGAATTATTTTTTCCCTTAAAATCGAAGAACTAAGTCTTGCTAAATTGTAAATTAACCAGCTGAAACTGGTTCCTTCAGTATGTCCTTATAATCACTGATCACATCTAGAACACAAGGTACACTAAGCAGTAGGAGTTTGAGAACAAAAGGCATTAACAAAGAACCTCATTGTTTTGAACCTCTCAAACATTAACATGTCCTAAAGCTTTTGTGTGCCTAATTAGGCAGATTTGCAGAGTTTTTTCTAATGATAAAAAATAAAGTATTACTATATTCAAATAAGAGCTTAAGAGAGGTGAAATTAAAGTGAGTCTACATAGCCAGGTGGGTCTCTAATTCCTGAGCTCAAGAGATCCTCCTGCTTCAGCCTCTAGAGTAGCTTCGACTACAAGTGCACACCACAGCACCAGGCCCAATACTTTAAAAAAGAAAAATAAAGCGGTACAGTGGTTTGAGGTCAAGACTTCACAATTGCCAGGAAGGCACTCTATCAATTGAGCCACTAGAGCCCCTCTTTGCATTAGTTATTTTTTCAAGCAGGGTTTCATTTAATGCCCAGTCTGGACACAATTCTCCTACTTACGCTTCTCTGGGTAGCTAGAGAATGATAATAAGCACACCCCACTGTGCTTTCCATTTAGTTGGGATAACCGGCAGATCGCACCTCATCCAGCCACTAGTTAAGATGGAGTCTTGAAAACTTTTTGCCAGGGCTGCCTTCAAAATTCAGATCTCCATCTCCACTAAGTAGCTAGGACTGTAAGCTTGAGCCACTACACCCAGTAAAATTGTGAGTCCAATTAACTATTAAAACTATAACTATAAAGTTTAATACTTTTTTTTTTGCCAGTCCTGGGCTTGGGCTCAGGGCCTGAGCACTGTCCCTGGATTTTCTCAAGGCTAGGGCTCTACCACTTGAGCCACAGCACCACTTCTGGTTTTTTGCTACGTATGTGGTACCAAGGAATCGAACCCGGATCTGCATGCATGCTAGGCAAGCACTCTACCACTAGGACAAACTCCCGGCCCAGTTTAATACTTTTTTGTCTTCCTTTTTGATTTTTGGTGCTAGAGATTGAATCCAGGGCCTCATATATGTTAAGTAAATCTTCTACCACCAGAATACAACCCTGGTCCTTGAAGTTTAAATGCAATTTTAAGAGCAAGTTCTAAAACATAAAAGGGATCATGTATTTATGGGGAGGTGGAAGACAAAAAAAAAAATACAAACCAAACCATTTGTGACTAATATACTGATTATTTTACTTTCCATAAAACCAAGAAATGTAAAATATAAAAAATCTCAGGGGCTGTCCTTGGATTTTTCTCAGGGCTAGAACTCTACCACTTGAGCCTCAGCACCACTTCCAGCTTTTTCTAAGTATGTGGTACCGGGGAATTGAACCTGGGTCTTTGTGCATGCTAGGCAAGCACTCTACCACTAGGCTAACTGCCCAGTCCCTTAACATTTTTGAAGATTTATACATAGGATGATATTCCAGTCCTAAGATTGAGAATAAAAAGGTAATAATGTAAAGGAGAATGGCTAAGCATTTTTTAACTATTAAATACTATGTATTTACTAAAAAAAAAGTAACAGATTCCTACATGCTTGCATAGAAAGATTTCAAATCAAAAATATGGGGGGAAAAGTGGAAGAACAGTGCGAATGGTATATACTTTGAAAGTAGATAGAGTTGCGTATGTATTTCTCTACAAGTAGATAAGTTCAATGCACAGATATAATTGTCACATTATTTTACTTTATAAAGAATATACTAAATTATGTATAAAGCAATCAGAAAATATGTAAGGCAGAGAAAAGCATGAAAGAAAGCTACAGTCAGCCTTCTGAGTTCACGGATTTAGCCAATCATGAATTTGAAAATAATAGGAAAAAGAAATTGCATCAGTATTTGAATATGTGCATTTTTCTGCTTATTACAGAAATACTACAGCATACAGCTATTTATATAAGATTGTAATGTATTAGGTATTGCAATCCTCTAAAGATACTATGAAGTCTATATGAGGACATGAATTAGGTTTTGCAAATATTGTACCGTTTTATAGAAGGAATTTGAGCATCCTTGTATTTTGGGGAATCTTGAGAGGTTCTTGCACACAATTACCTAAAGATACTAACATGCGGTAAGAGGACATCAGAAAGATTCAAATGACCCAATCACTTTAGAATCCTTAACTTTCTGAAAATTTTCAAAGAATTTTATGTTGATGCCCAGACATAGCACAAGGAACTTTCTGTTCAGATAATATGGAAGTAAGAAGAAAACTAAGAATGAATAAGACAACTGAACTTCTTATGGTAAACACAGGAACATCAAGTTTTTTTAATTAATTATGTAAAAACATTAAAATGTAAAAATCTAACAAATATCTAATATACCCACTATCCAGTTTAAGACCTGAAGCATTACCAAAACAGTTAAAGTTCCTGTTATACTTCCACCAATTATACTCTGCTCCCTTCAGCATCAAAATAACCATTCTCTTAAATTTGGTTTATTATTGCATTTTTTGAATCCTTTACTGTGCATATACATAACTCTAAGACAATGAGCCTTAGTCATTTTGCCTCCAGACACTTGGCAAAGTCTGGAGATACTGTGGATTATTATAAAGATGTTGAGTGCCAAAGCATCTAATATAGACAGGCCAGAGATGCTGTTTTATAAAGCACAGGACATAGCTACAATAAAAATTACCCACTCAGTTAAAAAATATCTACAGTGCTAATACTTTAAAAACCCAGAGTGTACTCTAACCCTGTGCACAACTGTAATCCTAGCCATTAAAGAGGCTCAAATCCAGATGACCAAAATTTGAAGCTAACTCAGGAAAAAAAAAGTCCTGATTCCATCTCCAAAATAAACAGGGGAGAGGAAAAGAACTTATTCTGAAAGATAAATAATACTGTTCTGCACTTTTGCATCTTTTTTTTCAGTACTACCAACCAAATCCAGGACTTTGCACATACCAGCAAATGCTCTACCATTGAGCTACATGCCTAGTCTCAACATAGATTTTCCTCTACAACTTATTTGCATAACATTAACTCTCTCTCCTGTACTACTAGTACTCTATGATAAAAAACACAGATTTGCCGGGCACTGGTGGCTCACACCTGTAATCCTAGCTACTCAGGAGGCTGAGATCTGAGAATGGAGTTCAAAGCCAGCCTGGGCACAAAAATACATGAGACTCTTATCTCCAATTAACCACCAGAAAACCAGAAGTAGTGCTGTGGCTCAAGGGGGTAGTAGAGCAGTAGCCTTGAGCTGAAGAGCTCAGGGACAGTAGCCAGGCTCAGAGTTCAAGTCCCATGACTCACAAAAAAAACAAACAGACATCATTTATTCATTCACCTGTTTATATGCATTAAGTTTTTCTAAATGTTTGCTTTTATATACAACACTTGTGTGATCTTTCTTATACAAACTTCTTTATGTTCCATGAGAAATTCTCTCTATGGCATATTCATTTTGAGTATTGAACCCCTAAGTAAATACACAGACCCTTTGGGTTGTGGTCTGGGCATGATAATACTATTCACCTCTTTCAAGTAGGCATTGCATTAACAGTACAAACATAGTAGTAGGTGAAATTGCTGGTGACTTACATGAGTTTTGTTTTTTTTGGGGGGGGGGATAGGGCTTGAACTCTGGGCCTAGGCCTGTCCCTGAGCTCTTCAGCTCAATGCTACCGCCCTACCGCTTGAGCCACAGCCCCACTTCCTATTTTCTAGTGATTAACTGAAGAGTCTCAGGTCCTTTTGTGCCTGGGCTGGCTTTGAACCTTGATCCTCAGATCTCAGCCTCCTGAGTAGCTAGGATTATAGGCGTGAGCCACCGCACCCAGCTTACAAGAGTTTTAAAATTAATGAGACAAATGAATATTGTGTACCTCCTAATATGATGTACTACAAAGGCAAAATATTTCTATGGTATTGCTACCCAAAACCCATAATCTGAATTTAATCATGAGGCAGCATCAGACAAACTCAATTTCTGGGATAGTCTACATGATTATTAAGTCACTATTTAGGTTATGAAAGACAAAATCAAGGATTTGGCCCAAACTACAGTAGGCTCCTAAATGCAATGTGTGATCTTGCAACAGAAAAAGAACATTAATAAGACAACTGCTAAAATTCAATAAGGTATAGTTGTCTTAGTGCCACTTTTCTGGTTTCAACAATTTAAGTAAGATATTAACATGTGAAGATGAGTAAAGAATGAACAAAATTCTTCCTAGTTTTGCAATTTTTTTAATTTTCTTTTTTTTATTGTAATTAGTAAAAGGGTTACATGATATTTGCCAGATAGAAGGTGCATTAATTCACATACATTGATACCCTTTCACATGTCTTGGTACCCATTACCCTCCCCCCCACACTCCCCACCCGTCTTGGTTTTTATAAACATGAAATGAACAAAATGATTTTTCTACATGTTCTAAATACACCTTAGAGTAAAAACCCAGAAGCAATAACTTGATCTTATTTTTAAATAAGTTTAAAAATAAAGAAGTTGAAAACTGAACAAGAGAAGATAAAAATATGCATTTTATGTGGTCTAGCTATACTGCATGCAGATGTTCTAAGTATTTCCTACAGCTGGAGTGCAGCACAATGGCAGAATACGCTCAAGGCTCTGAGTTCAACCCCCAGCACCAACACAAAGTAAGACATCAGATAAAGTGCTTCACACAAATTAAACATGTTCAATTATCTTAGGAATTAAACTAAGATTCTAAAAATTACTTCTGAACAGTGAATACTAAATTAAATCGTTAATGTGATAGATATACTCCATACAACAAAGACAACATTACTATCCATTCAAGAATCACCAAAGAAGAGATATAAGTTCTGATATTCTATGATGCAGAAAAATAACTATCAATAATAGTAATTCACTGTTTTTTAAGCTAAAAAGATTTTGTATATTTTTTATAAATGTTTGTTTTTTAATCACTGTAATTCAGCAACAATCGCTACTCTAGAAAGACATTTTAATTTCCTCCTTTAACCTATAATTACTGATCCCAAGAATTCCTCCAAATTATTGAGCTGTGGTCAGACTTTAGCCTGTACTAGCATGACAACAAAAACCTAAACGTATGCAGAAATAGGCATATGCATCATACACTGTTGCTGCAAGTATAAACTGGTAAAATGTCTTCAGAAAGCAATCATTCAACATCTACCAAAATGTTAAAAATGTACATGTTTGCTGCAGCAATTCCACTTCTTCAGAAATATTCAGCACATCCACACAAGGATACATGTACAAGGATTTATTTACAAGACGATTTAAAATAAGACCTGAAATACAAATAGTTATCAATGAAGTACTGGTTAAACAAATCTCTGCACCTAATCACTGGAATATTACATAGTCCTCAAACAGTAAGATAAACCTACACCTTTGTGGTAACACACAACAATCACCAATATGAATTAGTAAATGAAAGAAGAAAAAGGGAAGAGGAGATAGGATAACTGATCTCTTATTTGCACTTAAAAGGGGGAAGTATATTTTCTGTATCTTCACATCTGGGCTTGTAATGTTCCGTGTAGCAAAACAACACATGACAACTTGGTAACAATGGCTGCCCAACCTGGTACTTTTATTTGGATCATGCCCGGACATCTTTTTCAAAGTATAAAAAGCTAGGCAGGAAATACAGTTTTGTAAGTTACCCATTCAAAAGCTAAGTTGGTTCATGTTGACTTATTTTTATTGTTGTTAGCAACAACTATAAGCCAGGTAAGATTTGTGTCAAACTCAACCAAATGTCAGAAGCAGCTCATATATAAACTCTGAAAAGCATCCAACTTTAAATATGAACTTTTTTTTCTTACTAAATACAATTCTTAAGAATAAACATGTGAGGCGGGGAGTTTGGCATAGTACTGGTAGACTGTTTGCCTAGCATGCACGAAGATCCAGGTTCAATTCCTCAGTACCACATACATAGAAAAAAGCTGGAGATGGTGCTATGGCCAAGTGGTAGAGCTCTAGCCTTGAGAAAGCCCAAGGATAGTGCTCAGACCGAGTTCAAACACCAGGACTGGCAAAAAAAAAAAAAGAGAGAGAGAGAGAGAGAAAGAGAATAAATATGTATAGGAGGTGGGAAGAAGGAAAGTGAGAGAAAAACATAGGAAAGGGTAACAATATTCAAGAAGTAATGTACTCACTAACTTATGAATGTAACTCTAACCTCTCTATACATTATCCTGACAGTAAAATTTAAAAATAAACATGTGAAAATGAGGGTAAAATAAAACATATTTTGTGCGGTCTTTCAGTATATCATTAAGAGGGGGAGGAGGAGGAGGAAGAGGAGGAAGAAGAGGAGGAAGAAGAGGAGGAAGAGGAGGAGGAGGAGGAGGAGGAGGAGGAGGAGGAGGAGGAGGAGAATCATCATCATCATTATCTAGTATCAGTGGCTCATGCCTGTAATCCTGGTTACTCAGGAGGTAAAACTCTTCGGACCCAGGTTCTAGACCAGCCTGGGCACAAAGTACTCTGGACTTCAACTGCAAAAATAACTGCTATAAAGCATTACTAGAGGTGCGGCTCAAGTGGCAGAAATACCTGCCTAGCAAACCAGAGGTCCGTGTGGCTCCGGTGGTAGAATACCTGCTTAGCAAACCAGAGGTCTTGAGTTCAAACCCCAGTACCACCCAAGTAAGTATGTGTCTATGTATATATAATATGTATAGCCTCCTCACCATAAGAGAGGGGAAAACATCCAGAGTAAACAACATATCCCATTTTAAATGCAGAATATCAAGTCCCTGAATGAATGGGTAGCATTCTAACATCACCTGACTCAGATAAGATACTAATCCGGAAAATGAAATCTTAAGGTGTCCCCACTGACCACCTTCCACTTGCAAAAAGTATCTTTCCCTTTACTGATACACCGATATATATATATATAATTAAAACAATGCAGGTGAATAAAGGATTTTACAGAGCACCAAAAGGACCCTCTGAATTCTAGGCAGCGAGGGAGGAAAAAGCTATCTCCACAAATCTAAGGCATCCAAGGCCCTTTGACAGCTAAGCACCATATGGCAGGGCAAGCCTCCCTTCAGTTATCACTTGGTGGCTGATTAATTCCAATGGCTTATGTGACAGGCCTCCTCCGACCCAGTCCCCAAGGGAGGAGGAAGAGGCGGAGGACTGGGTTGACTCCTCAGTGCTTTGATTCGGTCCTGCAGGCTTGAAAACCTTCTGGTGACCGAGCTATCACCATTTCCCTTGAGAATGGGGGCGGGGAGGGGTCTCTTTTCTGCAAGTTTTTTGTTTCTCCGGTTCTGAACCTGGCATCTCTGGAGGCCCTTGCCCTTCGGGCTCAGGCCGGCCTGGCGTCGCAGGGGACGCGGCGCGGGCGTCTCCCTGGGCCCCGACCCCACGCGCGCGCAGGCCCCGGCCGAGTGGGCGCACTCACCGGTGGGCGCGCTGTCCAGGATGCGCAGGTCGTAAGCCCCCGAGCAGCGGTAGTTGGCGGCGGTGCCGTTGTCCCACACCACCACCACCTCCTCGGGACTCTCGAAGCTCCGCACGGTGCCCACATGGCCCTCGCCACCGTCCTGCTTCCCCCACTTCCAGTCCGGGCCGCGCACTACGCGGGCCCCGACGCCTTCCACCATCACGCGGTTGTTGCGGGAGTTACTCATCGGGGCCCGGGCGGTGGGCTCCGCCGCTGCCGCCGCCGCCGCCGCCGCTGCCGGGGGGCCCGTGAGGGAGTTGGGCCCGGGCCGGACTCTCGGCGCCGGCGGGGGCGGCAGCGAGCCCCGGGGGACGTGGGAGTAACTCACGGGGGCGGCGGCGCGGGCTCCGCGGAGCCCCCCGCCGCGGCCGGGCCGTCGCCGCCGCGCCCCCCGCTCGGACGGGAAGCCGGCCCGGGGCGGCTCGGAGGCGGAGGCGGCGGCGAGAGGACAGAGCGGAGGGGGCCGGGGGCGGGGACCGTCCCGCTTCCTCCGGGCTCCCCGGCCGGGCTACAGCGAGGACCTCCAGGAAACCTCGCTCTCTCCCGGCCGCGAGCGCGGAGAACGCAGAGGGCCGGGGGAGGCTCGCCCCGGGTGTCTGGCGAGGGCCGCGGCGGGCCAGCCGAACGTCCGGCCTTCACCCGTCCCCGGTCCCACGCCCCGGGGCAGGAGGCCGAGCGCCGGCGCCGCCTCCTCCCCGGCGGGCAGCGCGGGTACCTCCCGGCGTCCGGCGAGCGCCCGGGCCCAGGGGCCCCCTTCTCTCTGGCCCCGCGCACGCCGCCGCGCTCCGCCCCGCCACAGAGCCCCCGCCGGACGAGAGCGACTCCACATCCGGGTACGGCCGCACCCCAAGGCCGGAGCAGCCCTTTCTCGGAGTGGCTGCCGGAGAGGGATCGCCAGCAATGCTAGGGCGGGAGCGTTCGCGAGAGGCGCGCGACCGGGAAAGAAAGAAGAAAAACGATCTCTAAGCGTCTTTCCAGGGCCCGGGGGGAATGCGCGTGCGCGAGGCCCCCGTAAAAAAGTGGTGGGAAGTCCAACCTCGGTCTGGAGCGTTTTAGGGGTGGACCCCTCGGGTTGGCTCCGGGTGGTGCGGAGCTTCCCATTGGCTATGAGGGAAGGGGCGGAGCCAGCCTGAAGGCGGGACTAGAGGAAGTGAGGACCGAGGGCCGCTGAGGCTGCAGCTGTGGGATCTGTCTTTTTTAGGTATTCCTAGGTGTGCTGTGTACGGATTCAGGATTTCATGCTTAGTCTTCCTTGGTAACGGGAGATGGACAGGATAGGTAACAGCTCAGATTAAGAGCTACCCGTATTCTCTGCAGATTAAAAACTACAAACCAGAGAGGGTGGTTGGGGATACGATTTTTAGATGAATGGGCTGTGAACTACTGTTAGAGGCCTTTGGAAGGTATGTGTCTATTGCCCTGGAAAGTCAAGGTAGTAAGTAGACTCCAAACCTTGCTTGTTCAATAACTGCCCCTTCCCATGACATCATTCGGCCCCTAGTAGCCAAATGCACTTTGAAAGGAAAATAAGAGGACTCAAAGTGGTTTCTGATAGTTATTACTCAATGGTATTAGAAGAATGATGCGTGTGTGACTGAGGTTAGGGGAGTGAGACCCTGGGGCTTGAACCCTGGGCCCAGGACAGAATCCTTGTGCTTTTATGCTCAAGGCTAGCGCCATTTCCACCTTTCTTGATCGTTAATTGAAGGTAAGTGTGTCATAGACTTTCCTGCCTAGGCCGTCTTTGAACCACAATCCTCAGATCCCAGCCTCCTGAATAGCTAGGATTACAATGGTAAGCCACTCCTATGCTGCAGAAATGACTTTTTAAAACCATTATTTGCATAGCCCAACAAGGATTTATTGTTGATACTGTCTCTTTCCCGCAGAACCCAGGACACAAACTACAGCAGAGTGAATAATCAAGTAGAAGAAAGAAAGAAAGAAAGAAAGAAAGAAAGAAAGAAAGAAAGTGTAAAATGGACCAAGTGAATTACCATGTAGTGAGATAAATTAAGTGCTTTTAATTTTTCATGAAGATAACAAGAAAATACCAACTATGGAGTTCCAAGTGCCAAATCAGGCCAATTTTAAAGACAAGATTTAATTTTCCCCCCTCAGGATAATGAAGCCAATCTCATTTATGTTTCAAAATATTTCACCTAAAAATCTTAAATGTTTATTGCCGAGCCTACTCAACTGTACCTAAGCAATTAAGCACAGTTAAATATTTCTGCTCTACTATTTCTCTGTCTTCAAAATCCTTTCTGGTTTCCTTCCTATTCCAATAAGTTGATTTCATGAATTGCTGGGTTTTTTTAATTTCAGAATTGAAAAATTGAGTTACAGTTGAGCTACAGTATTGACTTTTTAGGGTAAATTAATATCTGTAATATCTTTTTCTTTCTTTCTTTCTTTCTTTCTTTTTTTGCCAGTCCTGGGCTTGAGGTCTGGGTCTGAGCATGGTCTTTGGACTTTCTCAAGGCTAGAGCTCTACCACTTGAGCCTCAGCACCACTTCCAGCTTTTTTCTATGTATGTGGTACTGAGGAATCGAACCCGGTCTTCATGCATGCTAGGCAAGCACTCTGCCACTAGGCCAAACTCCCAGTCCTATCTGTAATATCTTAAACTGGAAAGGACTCTTAAGAGATGATTCAGAAGCTAGGCTGCATGATAAAAGCTTGTAATCCCAGCACTTGGGAACCGAGGCAGGAGAATCAAGAGTTCAGAGCAGCTTGGGCTACATAACTAGACACTGTTTCAACAAATGCAGGGCATAGTGGAATGAGATGATGTAGGCTAGTACTTTTCTTTTTGTTGTTGTCTTTCTTGCCATTGTTCCTGTCCTGTACATGGAACTGTCTGAGAAGTAATGTGATAAGCCTACTTGCTGTCTATCCTTCCACCTGCCACTGCAGGGAATCATCAAAACCTTTGCAATACCATTGTGCACAAGAATGAAAACTTCAGGAAGTGGTGCTGTGGCTCAAGGGGTAGGGTGGTGCCTAGAGCTGAAGAGCTCAGGGACTGCGCCCAAGCCCAGAGATCAAGACCCACAACTAACAAAAAAAAAAAAGAAAGAAAACTTTATATTAGCCCAATCCTCATATTTCCTCATATTTGAAATGTCAAAAATGAGGCTGTTACTAGTTAAATAACTTGTCTAAGAATGCAGAGGCATTTACTTATAACCTGCCTAAGGAAATAGAGTGCATTTTTTTCTTTTTTTCTTTTTTTGGCCAGTCCTGGGGCTTGAACTCAGGGCCTGAGCATTGTCCTTGAGCTTTCTCTAGTCTGGAGCTCTACCACTTGAGCAACAGCACCATTTCCAGCTTTTTCTATATATGTGTTACTGAGGAATCGAACCCGGGTCTTCGTACATGCTAGGCAAACACTCTACTACTAGGCCCAATTCCTAGCCTGGCATTTTTCTTTATATATGAATAATCTTTTAACCATCCATTTCCTCATTAAATGTGAATTTCTCACATGATGGGGTTGCTTAGACTGTTTCAATGCTTTTGTTTTCTGAGGGTCTCCAAATGTTTTTAGTCATATATTTTTTCAGGACAAAAAAAAATTATCAAGGTGCCAGGGATTCACATCTGTAATTCTAGCTAATCGTGAGGCTGAGATCTGAGGATCACAGTTTAAGTACAGCCTGGGCAGAGAAGCCTGTGAGACTCTTATCTTCAATAAACCCTCAGGGAAAAAAAAAAGCCAGAAGTGGGGGTCTAGAGTTTGGCTTACTGGTAGGGTGCTTGCCTAGCATGCACGAAGACCCGAGTTCAATTCCTTGGTACCACATACATAGAAAAGCCAGAAGTGGTGCTGAGGCTCAAGTGGTAGAGCGCTAGCCTTGAGAAAGTCCAAGGATGGGGCTCAGGCCCTGGCTCCAGCCCAGGACTGGAAAAAAAAATGTTTTTTAAAAATAAATTAACAACCACAAACAAAGTCAGCAGAGCTTTTGTTCATCTATCCACACACAAAAAGGGGAGAGTCCATTGTAATGTTACTTGCCCAAGCACTGGGGAGGAGGAAACAGAAGACCACAAGCAAAGAAAAGGAAATGGCAGACAGAGAATGAGAAAAGGGAAGCCTCAAACAGCCACAAACAAATCTTATATAAAATAGGAGAAAAGAGAAAGAAGGAAAATAGTTACTTAACAAGTGTATCATGTTGGTCCTGTCCTCATAAAAGATACATTGAAATTTGGCACCAGTGGCTACACCAGTTAACCTAGCTATTCAGGAGGCTGAGATCTGAGGATCCCAGTTCAAAGCCAGCCTAGGCAGGAAAGTCTGTGAGATTATTATCTCCAATTAACCACTAGAAAACTGGAAGTGGTGCGGTGGCTCAAAGTGGTGGAGCCTTGAGTGACAATACCCAGGCCCTGAGTTCAAGCCCCATACACAGAAAAAACAATAATAATAATGATAAATAAATAATGAAAAAAGATGTTAAGCCAGATGTCAGTAGCTTATGCTTATAACTATAGCTACCCAGAAGGGTGAGAGCTGAGGATTGTGGTTTGAATCCAGACTGGACAAGAAAGTCCATGAGACTCTCGTCTCCATTTAACACCAAAAGACTGGAATTGGAGCCATGACTCAAGTGGTAGAATGCCAAACTTGAGCACAAAAGCTCAGGGACAGTGCCCAGGCCCTGAATTGAAGACCCACTCCCAACATCAAAAAAAGTTATAGGTGCTGAGCCTGGCTGGAAGGCAAGAGAGAAGTAGTCTTCAGGCAGCAGTTGGCTGAGCCAGGTGTTTTAGAAGCGGTTGTGACACACACCCTTACTGCCCCTATGGCCTGGAATTGTAATGCCCAAGCCTATAACTACAATGAAGATTTGGAAGATGATGATCTCTATGGCCAGTATGTAGAGGAGATTATTCATCAACAGCTACTCAGCTTATTTATTCACAACGTGGCAAATTTAGAGATTATGATTATGAAGAACTGAAGACTCTCCCAGTTCTCATTTGAACCACATGAGAGAGTTACTGGGAGATGCTGTGTCAGATGAAACACTGCTTGAAGCCAATTCTGAAGACCATGTTTGATGTACATGCCTTGTCCATGGTTCTGGAGCAAGATAATTGTGGAAGTTGAAGGACAAGAGTGAGAGAGCAATAGCCACAAGGAAGATAGCAAAAGGCCCTTTGCTGCTAGACCTTCAGCTTTTACTTCAACATTGTGTCTTTGTTACCCACTGAGAAGCAGCAAGTGGCACACCCTTGACCTCTATAAGACTTTTCCTTATTGTAGACAAGTTAAAGATAGGACGGACAAAGAAATACGTCTTCTTGTAGCAATAACACCATTTTACTTCAAAGCAGAATCACCTGATGACCTTAGAAAAACTAGTCAAAAGAAAGTATTTATTAGAAAATAGTAACTAAAGGAAAATTTAGTTACTGTTTTATTTTAAATTAGTCTTTATAAGATTATTTCATATTATGGGATTCAAATTATGATTTTTATTAGAGTTGTCTTAAGTCAGTTGATAACGTAAATTGATACTGATTTTTTTTTTTGCCAGTCCTGGGGCTGTCCCTGAGCTTCTTTTTACTCAAGGCTAGCACTCTACTACTTGAGCCACAATACCACAGCTTTTTCTGTTTATGTGGTACTGAGAAATCAAACCCACGGCTTCATGCATGCTGCAGAAGCACTCTAGCACTAAGCCACATTCCTAGCCCTTGTTATGGATTTTTGCACTGAAGAAATGTTTATACTATATCTTCTTGTAGTGATAACTGGTTTTATTTATTTGATAGCCCACAGTGAAACTATATTTACAGAATGCATATGGATATTACAGAATGCATATTCACATATGATATTATGAATTTGAACCTCAGATTTCTTTTTAGGCAATTCAACTTTATAAGCTTTTATGAAGCAATATTTTCTTTAGAAAAGATTTTTGTGGGGCCAGGAGTGTGGCCTAGTGGTAGAGTGCCTGCCTAGCATACACAAAGCCCTGGGTTTGATTCCTTGATACCACATGTACAGAAAAAGACAGAAGGGGTGTTGTGGCTCAAACTGTAGAGCACTAGCTGTGAGAAAGCTCAAGGACAGTGCCCAGGCCTTAAGCCCAAGGACTTTCAAAAAAGGAAAAAGAAAATACTGAAATTCTTTACCTTTGAGAGCAGTTATGGATGTGGTTGAAATACATTATCGATGGCAATAAAGTGAGATCTTTTAAAGGACCACGTAAATACTGGGGTTTTGTTAATATAAATTATTCTTATGTCTTTTTTGACTATTTGTCCTAAATGTACATTTTAGAATAAATGTATAAATGTACAGAAAGTCAATTCTATATACTAAATATGTAAGGTCACATTAGAGTGAATACTAAAACTCCACTCTCTGATGACATTAGAAAAGAAGGAAGATTTAGACACAAAGACTACCCTTCTTTTTCAACAAAGAAAGCATGTGATAACAGGCAGAGAATGGACTAATACAACTATAGGACAAGAGATTCCAAGGGTTTGCAAACTAGGGGAAACTAGGGGAAAAAAAGGAGGAATATTTCCTTAGACCCTTCACGAAGGGCCTAAGGATATGGATATAATAATATTTTGATTTCAAATTTTTGGCCTTTTGAACTGTGAAAGTATAAATTTCTGTCATTTTACTCTACCACAAAATACTTAATTCTGGTATCTATAAGAGCACCATGTTTTGGTGGTAAGTGGTTACAGTACCCTAGGAAATGAATACAAGAAAAAGGCAAGAACATAAGCAGAGATGTTTCTATTCTCATTTCTGTCACTACTCAGAAGGCCTTTGTTGATATTTCTACCTTTCTCTTTTCAGTACACACAGCCCACAGCCCACATCTCCTTTTCTTCTATCAGCACATCAGCAAATCAGAGCTCCCATAGCTGGCAAGTGACCCAAATCTTCATTCCTACAGGACCTCGTTGTCAGTCCCTAGAAGATTGCTGTAGTATGATGGTTAATGTTATGTGTCAGCTTAACTGGACCTGAGGATCTGTATGAGCTAGGACATTTGTCTGTTCTGTTCTTTTGGCTCAAAGTGAAATGTTGGCTCTTAAGTCTCAGGTCTATCTACCAATTGCCCTTGCTAGGACCTAACAGCTGGGTGAAAGTAGTATGCCTGCAGCAAATACTTGTCAGATTATTCTGATACAAAGCACTTTTATGCCAACAGCTACATAGCTGCATGTTCCATTACTGCAGTAAAGAATCGACATCTAGAATGGCAGCTGCAACTGAATCCCCATGTTATTAAATTTACAGTAATGCATGGAACTCCTCTTTCTTTCCATGCATAAATAGGCCAGTTACATAGAAGGTGATAGAAATGCTATTTTTGCAGTTTTGGAGTCTTTGATGTTGGCACTCTGCAATTTTCCTAAGGATGTGGTATTGCTTTTGGCTTTCATTTTGGTCTGAAAAGGTAGTTACAAGGCTCCTATTTGGACTCTTAGTGTAATAGCTTACCCCACAGTTGAGGGAGCCAATATGTGTGTAATTCCAGCTACCAAGAAAATCTATTCCAAGTGTGCCTTCAGAAATGGAGAAAGTCACCTCTAGCCCAGCTACTTAGGAAATTGAGACAAAAAGATTGCTTACATTCAACACTTCCGGGCCAGCTTGAGCAACAAAGTGAGACCTTGTCTAAAAAAACAAAACAAAACAGGGCTGAGAGTTTGGCCTAGAGGTAGAGTGCTTGCCTAGAATGCACAAAGACCCAGGTTCAATTCCTTGGTACCACATACATAGAAAAAAGCTGTAAGTGGTGCTGAGGCTCAAGTGGTAGAGCTCTAGCCTTGAGAAAGTCCAAGGACAGTGCTCAGGCCGAACTCAAGCCCAGGACTGGCAAAAAAAAAACAAAACCCAGAAACTAGGAACTAGAGAAGTAAGCTTAATTATTATGTCATAGAAATTTTTAGTTTTTGTTTTGGTGTGTGTGTGTGTGTGTGTGTGTGTGTGTTTGTGTGTGTGTGTTTATGTGTGTGTGCTGGTATGATGATGTCTCTTAGTTTTTTCACTCAAGGCTAGCACTCTACCACTCACAGCTCTACTTTTAACTTTTTGGTGGTTGATTGAAGATAAGACTCATAGACTTTGGTACATGTACTGGCTTTAAACCATGAGCCTCAGATCTCAACCTCCTGAGTAATTAAGATTACAAACATGAGAAGCTAGGATTATGATCTAGAGTATTATTATCTTTAAGTAGTTGTACAAAGGAGTTTCAATTCAACATACCAAATTATGAGTGTAATGCATCTTGATGGGTGTCACTGCTTCCATCATTATCCTCCATCTCTCATCCCCACCCATCCTCCCAAGTTACCTGTTTCCATTTTCTCATAGGTACATGACTATTATGATTGCATTCATTCACCCTTCTCTCCCCATTCATCTTGGCATTACTATAATGTACTGGAGCTCAAAGATCACTAGCCTCTGACCAATGGACTGCAGGTTTTCTTGGGCCCCACAGCAATTACATTGGGATTCCTCAAAGGAAGATTTACCTTTCCCTAGTGCCCATCAACCTGAAAAAATAACTTCTAGATATTTTGAGAGAAAAGAGAGAAAGAAATAGAGGATACATTTTTTGTATGTTACAGGGGACCCATGGAGTAGCATCTGTCTAGATACTAACAGAAAATCATTCCTTATATAGTGGCTCAAGTCAGGGTGTTGTTTTTGTTGTTGTTTGTTTGTTTTTGTTTTTGGTCGGTCGTGGGGCTTGAACTCTGGGTGTTGTCCATAAGCTCTTTAGCTCAAGGCTAGTATTCTTCCACTTCAGCCACAGTGCCACTTCTGGTTTTCTGATGGTTAATTGGGGATAAGAATCTCATGGACTTTCTTGCCTGGGCTGGCTTTGAACCACAATCCTCAGATTTCAGCCTCTTGAGTAGTTAGGATTACAGGCATGAGGCACTGGACTCAGCTAAGCCAGAGTTCTTGCTTACCACAGCTAGAGTGTTTTCTCATTGTATAGGTCAAAGTGCCATCTGTTTAATTCATTGTGATTAATAGTCACCACCAATGGACAACATGAACCAACTACATGAACTGCATTCACTTTGGCTGTGGTGGTTATGCATGGACACCTGGCCTTTCTATTAGTCTGGACTGAAATCACAGAACACAATAGTGAAATCTACCATCATTCCTCACCTGGAAGTCATCAATAAGCTTCTGAAAAACACCGCCATTCCTTCATCAATGCATTTATTGTTATTGTTATTTGTTAAATTGTAAACAGTAAAAATTTTATCTTGACATTTCCATATATGTATGTAACATACTATGATCATATTCATTCCCACTACTACTCTTTCTTTTCCTCCTCCCCATTTTTTCCTTTCCATTTCCACTTCCCTAGTATTTCGCCTTTAAATTTAATAAACTTTTTTTTTTAGCTTCCACAAATGAGAAAAATCATGTGATGCTTGTCTTTGTGGGACTGGCTTATTTCATTTAACATGATGATCTCCAGAGCCATCCATTTTCCAGCAAATGGCATGATTTCAGTCTGCTTAATGGCTGAGTGAAACTCTACATGGAAATGTTTCTTAACAGCTTAGTCACAAGAATGTCCTCAGGGAAAAGTCTTCCTGTTCAGTAAGCTTTTGTGCTCCTTTCTGGAACACAGACAACAGGAAAGGACTGGAGATTTAGCTCATTGGTAGAAGGATTGCATAACATACTCCAAGCCATAGGTTTGATCCCCAGAGCTATTTTTTTCTTTTTCTTTTTGGTCAGTCATGGGGCTTGAACTCTAGGCCTGGGTGCTGTCTCTGAGTTCTTCAGCTCAAAGCTAGCATTCTATCACTTTAAGCCACAGCTTCCGGGTTTTCTGGTAGTTAATTGGAGATAAGAATCCCACAGACTTTTATGCCTGGGCTAGCTTTAAACCTTGATCCTTAGATCTCAGCCTCCTAAGTAGCTAGGATTACAGGCATGAGTCAATGGCATCCATCTCTATTTTTTTTTTAATTAAATCAGGTAAACTTTTTTTAGCAACTCAACCTACTGCAGGTAAGCTACCAACTTAGTTCACTTTTAGTCAGCCAATCTGTAACTTGACTACAGGTAGTCTTTGAAAACTCTGGTAAGTATTTCCATGTTGCTCTTTGCAGACCATCAATGCTTGATATGTGTAATTCTCTTTTGTTTAGTATTTCAAGAATTCATTCCTACACAGCCATGTATTCTTAAGTCTATATTAATACACATTTGCAAAATTTTGCAGTCTACCACTCATGTGTCACATGAAAAGAAGATGCATTTTAGGTGTTGTTATTGTACAAACATCAACAATAAACACCATTGTATAGCCAGACTACATACCTAGACTATATGTTTTAGTCACCATTGTATATGCTCATTGACCAAAGCACTATTATACAGGAAATGACTTGTTTTGTTTCATTTTTGATCTATAAAACCCCCAATCAAAAAAGAAACCAATTTAAATAAAGTCACTGCAGGATTATCATATAACGAAAGCTAGTCTCTGTAGACATTGGAAAAAGGAATATTTTGGTTAAAAAGAAAACTCGGGGTGGGGAGAGTAAGAATATTATTGTATAATAGAAAAGAATGTCGTACAAAAGGAAATGTACTCATTACCTGACTCATGGAATTGTAATCCCTCTGTATATTAATATTATAATAACAATAAAGTAAATTAATAAAAAAGGAATAAATTATTAATACATGCAACAAATTGGATGGATTTTCAGGGCATTCTGTCTGTTATACTGTACGTTTCCACTTATTTTTCTTTTAAACTGGTACTAGAGTTTGTACTCAGGGCTTTGTGCTCTCTGGTAGAGGCAGGAAGATGCCATTTTGGAGGAACAAGACCCTCACCAGATACAAGTGCTTTGATACTGAACTTCCCAGTTCCCGGTACTATGAAGAATACATTTCTAGTCTTTATAAATTACTGTTTCACAGCTGTCTAAATGGATTAATCTACTATGTCTACTGTAAGGAGCACTTTATCCAAAGTCCTGTGGAGGTGGTGTGCCCAGGGACAGTTCTGTACAACGAGATGTAAGCAGGTAATTGAGTATGGTGCCTGAGATCATTCCTTAAACTGGTATTAGCTAATCTCTTCTATCACAGGCCCTTTTGCCCCTTTTCTTTCCCCTTTGTACCTACCTACAATGTAGCTGAAATGATTGGGAGAGTCCTAAAAGCAACTATAAGAAGCACACACTAAGAAACAGAAATCAGCAGCCTAGAAGAACATTGAAGACATCTTTAAAACTGCTACCACAGCCCTTGATTTACCTGTCTTCAAATTGTCACATGAAAGGAAAATAAAGTCATATCTTAATTAGCTCCCTGCAATCTCTGCCACATCACTCTTTCAACATAGTTAGCCATAAGAAGGACAGATAGACCAATGGCTTTAGGAAGATATGATTAGGAATAGATTTGCAAGACAGAAAACAAATTTGTTTAACTACTTATAAGAAAGTGCTTCTTTCTCCCCTGTATCCTCAAGAAGCCTTATGGTGAGACACAAATCAGATTACAATAATAGACTGGAGAAGGAAGCAATTCAAGGAGAGAGAGATAATGCAGTCTATACTCAGATAATAAGATAATAAGAAAGGCTTTCTTGATAAGAAAGGTCTCATTCTCCTGACCTCAAGAACCATATTTTGTCCATCATATGGTGTGGGTACAGGTAAGTTTGGAGGTAAAAAAATTAAATGAAAGCTGGGAGGTAGTGGCTCTCACCTGTAATCTAGCTTCTCAGGAAGCTGAGATCTGAGGATCAGGGTTCAAAACCAGCTTCAGCAGGAAAGTCCATGAGACTCTTATCTCCAAATAACACCAGAAAACTGCAAGTGTCACTGTGACTCACAGTGGTAGAGCACTAGCCTTGAGGGAAAAAACTCAGTTGCCTTATTTTTTAGAACTACTTTTTAGCACGTTTGCAATGTTTCACATGACCATTCCACACTTATCTATTATGATAAACTCACTTGTTAACAAGCTATTTGAGAATTAATCAGGCAGGGTGTTTTTACAGATGTCAAAGCAGCTAAAATTATTTCTCTTTCCAACTCCAGATGACCAAAAGATTGCATCTTTGCATATAAAGGAAAAGGGGGGAATTATACCACAATTCTACTAATATCATTTTTATCTCAGTCCACCACACTTAGAACCTATGTAGTCATTCCTCCTTTAATTTCTCTATTAATCTTTCCTAACTTACTTCCTTTTTTTCCTTCCTTCCTTCCTGCTTCACACAAGGTATGTTTTTAGCTTACCCCTAAGGAAGGAGAAACAAGGAGCATCACCTTTATGTTCTACCAGTTGTGTTACTGTGGGTAAATTAGTCCCCTCTGCAGGAATATATTCCCAAATGACAATAGTTACCTTGGAGGAAGCAGGGATAATTTATTTCCCTATTATGGATACGACTTGGCTCCTATGCTCTGAGTCTAATAAACACACATTGATGCTGATGGAAAGTGTAAGCAGATTTCTACTGAAAACACCAGTGGTAAGCTTAAAGGATACAGATAGGGAGTGGGAGCTGGAGCCACACACTCAAGTGTCTCTTGACCATTCCGAGCCTTCAAGATAGTCATCTTGGGTCTTCCCTAGGCCCTATCATGGATCCCACATATACGTTCCAAGATGACTTCTTTTTGTTTTCTATATTTTAATTCTTCTCATCTTCAGGATATTTTATATCCAATTCTTAGGCAGAGTGCTCCTGCAAACGCTATATTTCAGTTGGAAACTGGATTGTTAGTGTTAAAGTTAGGGCTGTAATTATTGCAGTAAGATTTAGAACTAAGGTTGGGATCATAGTGGTTTGTCAAAAAAGAACTTAATGACATTTGTGATTTTTTTATAATAATCAATATAGAACTATAACATTTTTCCATTGAAGATAGCCTAAATACCTTTTGATTAAATGTATGTTCTTTGATTTTTACTTTTTTGCCAGTCCTGGGGCTTGAACTCAGGGCCTGAGCACTGTCCTTGGGCTTTCTCAAGGCCAGGGCTCTACCACTTAAGCCACAGCACCACTTCTGGCTTTTTCTATGAATGTGGTACGGAGGAATCAAACTCGGGTCTTCGTGAATGCTAGGCAAGCACTCACGACTAGGCCAAACTCCCAACCCCCAAGATATTTACTTTTGATATTGTTTGTAAATACAGATTAACCTATTATCTGCCTGACTTCTGTTGTTGATTTCCCATGATTTTGAGAGGGGTATGGATATAGAATATATCTCATTGCACACAGAACTGTGCTTTAGCCAAAAATTAAAGAAGATAAGCCAGAAACATTGTTAAGACATTTAATTCTTACTTATAAACCCTAGGGAATAAACATTTGAGAAAGGAAATTATGTAGTTTGAGACTATAATCCAACTATAAAGGAAATATATGTGTGTCATTACTCATACAAATAGAGGCTATAGTAAATAGAGAAGTAATTGAGGCAACTCTAGGAAGGAAAACTGAGTTTCCGCTTCCTCCTTCCTTTCAAGTGGGCTACACTGATGACTCTTCCAAATAGAAGCTTTCAATGGAAGAACCTTCCAAAGGATGAAGGGAGGTTAGCATCTCCAGTGATGACATGTGGCTGCTGGGATATAATGTACTAAGGAAGGGCAATTCTCCCCATAAACACTCTGGCCATGAGGGACACATCACACAAATCTAGATTAAAAGATAATTATAGGATCTTTGACCAGTTTTCTTCTTTAGTGTAAAAGTGATTCACAAGGAGGAGGAGAAGGAGGAGGAAGGAAGGAAGGAAGGAAGGAAGGAAGGAAGGAAGGAAGGAAGGAAGGAAGGAGAGAAAGAAAGGAAAAGTTATCATAGAACATAGGCAATAAGAAGCTGAATGCAGTGGCTCACGCCTATAATCCTAGCTACTCAGGGGACTGAGATCTGAGGATCACGGTTCAAAGCCAGCCTGGGCACTAAAGAACAATTATCCACTAGAAAACCAAAAGTGGAGCGGTGGCTAAAGGGGTAGGGGTAGCTCAGAGACAACACCCAGGTCCAGAGTTCAAGCCCCTCGACCAACCAAAAAAAAAAAAAAAAAAAGAAAAGAACATAGGCAACCAGGAAAACTAAATGCAATTACTACCCTAATTTGGATCCCAGGAGTAAAGAGAACATTAATGGAAAAAAACCCAAAGAAATATGAATTTTACCTAATCATAATGAACCAATATTTGTTTCTTATGGTACATTTATGTAAGATGCTAATGGGTATAACTGGTTAAGACATTTATGGAATCTCTATTCTGTTTTTGTTGTTGATGTTTGTTTGTCGGTTGTAGGGCTTGAACTCTGGGCCTAGGTGCTGTCCTTGAGCTCTTCAGCTCAAGGCTAGTATTCTGCCACTTGAGCCGCAGCACCAGTTCTAATTTTCTGGTGGTTAATTGGAGATAAGAGTCTCACGAACTTTTGTGCCTGGGCTGGCTTTGAACCAGGATGCTCAGATCTCAACCTCCTGAGTAGCTAGGATTACAGGTGTGAGCTGCTGGCATCTAGCCTGACCTGTTATTCTTAGCATATACAAATGGCACAAAATAACATACTTGGATCATATTCATAAATTCACTATGACCCTTACTTATCCCTCTTGCCCCATCCCCATTCCCATCCATTTTGTTTTTACTATTTTGGTTAATCATGGGGCTTGAACTTTGGGACCTGGGCACTGTTCCTGAACTTTTCAGCTCATGGGTAGTGCTCTACAACTTGAGCCACAGCACCACTCCAGTTTTCTGGTGGTTAACTGGAGATAAGATTCTCACGGACTTTCGTGTCTGGACTGGCTTTGAGCCATAATCCTCAGATCCCACTTTCCAGATTAGCTAGGGTTACAAGTGAGAGCCACCAGCCCTGGCATTGTTCTCTTTTCTTCTTTCTAAACGCCATATAATTTATGAGTTAAGACTAGAGATACTTCTTTTTCTGAGTTTCACTTATTTGACTTACCATAACAATCTCTGTATCTGTACTAACTTTACACATATTTCTGTAACTCTAAAATTATTCCAATATAAAATTATTGCAAAGATATATTTTTAATAGTTTACTCCAAAGCTGAGTACTGGAAGCTTATGCCAGGAATTCTAGAAGGCTGAGATCTGAGGATCAAGGTTCCAAACCAGGCCGCCCCCCCACCCCAGAAAAGTCTATGAGACTCTTATCTCCGATTAGCATTCCCAAAACGGATGTGAAGCTGTGGCTCAAGTGGTAGCACACCAGCCTTGAGGACAACTTACACTCTAAATGAATATTTCCATCTTACCTCCAACTTATACCTTTTGTTTATTTTTTAGGACTGGGTATGAACACAGGGTCCTCTGTCATGCTATGCTCATGTCAAATAGCTACCAATGCCTGGCAAGTCAGATATTTTTTATTACACCTAGAAAGCTGCATAGATTCCACAGCCCTTGAAATCTAACCTTCTTGGGCATGGTTATGGGCTACATTAACCAATTCCAGAACAAGAGGAAAGGCGCCAGTCAACATGCCAGAAACTGTTCAAAACACAGCTGCATCCTAGCAGGCATTAGAATTCTTTTCCCTGTAAGTAGTTTCTCCATAGACTGAAGATGTAACATGTACTTACTGATAGAGCACATGATCAGGACCATAGTTCAATCTCCCTCAGCCCCAAAAAGTAACAAAGAAACAAAACCTCAAAATTCCACCCTGTAAGACTTAGGACTTAATGATTTCCTAATAATAACAACAACCATGCCAGTGATAACAAAAACAGTGTTTGTAGGATTGATAGCAAAGTGACATGATACAGGTGGGCTAGCAGTAAATCTTTATGCTCTTCTGTTTTTACAATACATATTTGGAAAGCACTCAGGAGAATTCCAGTAATATACTCCTACCTTCTCTGACCTTGTTGTAACTTCTAGCCAGCAAATTGGTACACTCCTCAGAGGTTTAAAAGATTAAAGCTAAAATTCCTTTTGTGGTTTGGCTTATAATCTTCAAACAACAAAGTTTTCTTTGCCTTTCCCTGAAAATTCTTAATAATAACTTGATACAAAAAGGTGAATAAATATGACACAAAATTTCAAAGGGCGGTGACAAATTTCCCTCCTACCTTTCCTATCCAGTGACCCATTTTCACTCTTTGAAGGCAATATTGTTTTCTGTTTCTTTTGTGTCTTTCTGGAATATTTGGTTTGTGGATAGACTGTCTGTATATTAGTATAGATTTTAAACATGACATATTACACAAATCTTGTGGTCGATTTCTATTTAAAAATAATCTTCTGGGGAGTGAAATTGATCAGAATACTGTATTACATGTATAGAAATGTAACAATGAAATCCTTCTACCCTAGATGATATAGGCGAACAATAAGCAAATAACAAACTAACCTTCCATTGCATCTTACAATAGTTCAGCCTTTACATTAGCTCTATAGCTTTCCTGTAATTCATGCCTTTACCATGAGTTTTATGTTTAAAAAATATAACTGTTTCAGGCCAGGAGTTTGGCCTAGTGGTGGAGTGCTTGCTTAGCATGCACAGAGACCCAGGTTCGATTCCTCAGTACCACATACATAGAAAAAGCCAGAAGTGGTGCTGTGGCTCAAGTGGCAGAGCACTAGCCTTCAGGAAAGCCCAAGGACAGTGCTCAGGCCCTGAGTTCAAGTTCCAGAACTGGTCAAAAAAAAAACCTGTATCACTGTTCAATAAATTTTCACTGTAGTAGTTAAACAGACACATCTAAAGAAAAACACCCTTTTAATAGGTGTCTTACTTTTGACTATTGATTGAAAGCTAAAAAAATTAGCTTATTTAAAATATTTTTCATAACAGATACTTCAGTAGGCAACAGATGAACCACTAATAGTTATTAATCACTGAATGGATTATTGGACATTTTTTGTTTTCTATTAGTATTCTACTGCTAGATAAAAATTACTACACCCAATAAAGGTACTAGTGGCTCATATCTGTAATCCTAGCTACACAGAAGCTCATACTAAAACTTATGATGATTAAAAGGCATCCCAGGCAGGAAAGGCCATGAGACTCTTATCTCTAATTAACCACCTAAAAGCCGTAAGTGGAGCTCTGATTCAAATTATAGTCTGCTAGCCTTGAGCAAAGAAGCTCAGGGACAGTACCTAGGCCCTGAGTTCAAGCCCCAGGACCAACACCCATAATCTACCTCTCTTCCTATACACAGTTACCACAAATTTAGCAGCTTAAAATCTAACAATTTGTGAGTCAGAGATCCAGGCACAACTTGGCTGGATATTCTGTTAGAGTGTCACAAGGCTGAAGTCAGATTGTGTTTTCATCTGGAAAAGAATACAAGCTTGTCCAGGTTGTTGGCAGAATTCACTTCTAGGAAGATAGAAGGCTAAGGTCTCTGCCTCATGCTCACCTTTGGCTAACATTCACCCATAGATCCTAGAGGATGCCTGATTTGTGGCTCTCAGAGTTCATGGCTGCTGGCTTCTTCAAGACAATCTCCAGCTTTCATCTGTTAGATGGCATGTATTACAGGAGTGGTGACATCCATTTCCACTGTGATATTGTATTGGTTAGGATTGAATCACAGGTCCTCCCAGAACTCAAGAGGAAGGGCATCAGAAATCAATGGGGGTTTATCTGAGCACCACACAGTCTCTACATAATTCTGATTTCTCCTTGAAATCAGAAAAGAATAAGGAAATAGACATGGAGTGCCATAAGCATTATTATTTGCCACTTTACAAGGGAAAAAGGATTTGTTTAGTTCTGTTACTGGTGCTCAGTTTCCCAGGTTTTTTTTTAATAATTAAAAAAACAAGCATAGGGGCTAAAAGTATAGTTTGATTGAAAAGGCCCTTACATATGATAGGTAAGTTCCCAGAAATACACACAGCATACAAAGAATGAGAAAGAGAGAGAGAATATAGATAATGTGTTGTTAGAGTTTAAATACTTATAGATATAATTTTAAAAACATTTGAAGTAACTATTTCTTATTTATTTTTGTTTGATTATTATCACAAAGCCAATAAGATTTTGGAATGCAACGCTGTAATTGACAAAACAAGTTTTGGAAAAGTTCAGGGTGAACTCCAGCTCACCCTGCTTATTTGCTTAATTTGTCTGTGGCCTCCCATTTTGGGATCCTTGAATACGAAGTTCCCTTCTTCACAGGGCACCAGTGGCTTGTGCCTGTAATCCTAGATAATCAGGAGGCTGACATCTAAGGATCAAAGCTAGCTCAGACTGAAAAGTCCCCATGAGACTCTTACTTCCAACCAAAACCTGGAAATGGAGCTGTGGCTCAAAGTGGTAAAGCACTAGCTTTGAGCAAAAAATTGCTCAGGGATAGTCCCCAGACCCTGAGTTCAAGCCTCACAAAAGAAGTAATAAATAAAAAATTAAAACAAAAACAAAAAACACCTCTTTTTAGTTTGGAGTTAATTCTCACCCTAGTAAGAGCTGTCATTCATAGAACTGGATTACCAGGAGAGCAGGTTGTTACAAGACCAACTCCTTGCCTTCTCACTGCCACTATAGGAGGGCAAAGCATGATGTCCTTGCCAGATGCAACCAGCTTTCCCAACAAAAGCTAAACTTCTTTGCAAATTACCCACTCTTCACTACTCTGTCACAGCAACAGGAAGTGAACTAAAATACTAGGTCTTAGGTCAAATCTCTTTCAGAAATTCTTCCCTTTAGACAGCAAATTGTAACTGATCAACTTTGTTCTGCCTTGTGCCTGAAGTGGATGGTCTATATTTTAAAACCACGGAGTGAAGCTTGGACAGTAGTTTAAAGGATCAGCTCTTTTTTTCCTCTCAGTTCTGGGGCTTGGACTCAGAGCCTGGGCACTCTCTGCTTTTGCTCAAGGCTAATGCTCTACCACTTGAGCCACACACAGCACCACTTCCAGCCTTTTCTAAATCGCTTATTGGACATAAGAGTTTCAGGTCCTTTCGTGCCAGGGCTGGCCTTAGACCATGATTCTTAGATCTCAGCTTCCTGAGTACCACACATTGTAATTTAAGTGCTTACCCTTTTGCTATTACTAACCACAAAGTCTGTCCTACTTAGCATGGGCCTCTCAATCTTAGTTGGTTGGGTTGAGTGAATGCAACTCTGAGCTGTCATTTTTTCATCTATAATTTGATATCCATAGTTCTACTTTAAGGGATTTGGTTGATAGTGTTTGGAAGGTGTCATAATTCTTGTATATATAATTCTTGTGTCTGTAATTCTTTATAGTAGAGACAGACCCTTTCTATTCATTTGTCAGTTGTGGGGCTTGAACTCAGGGCTTGGATAGTGTTCCTGAGCTCTTTTGCTTAAGATTAGTGCTCCATTTTAAGCCACAATGCCACTGCTGGTTTGCTAGTGGTTAGAAATAAGAATCTCAAACTTTCCTGCTCCAGCTGGCTTCAAACATCGATCCTCAGATCTCAGCCTCCTGAGTAGCTTGGATTACTGGCTCACCTAGAAAGACTCTTACCTTCACTATTTTGCCTGTTTAAGTTTCACCACCCTTCTTTCCTCTGAGCAGGAGGAGTTCATGGCAACACAAAATCAAATCTTCTAACCCTTGCAGATACCTTTAAGTATCCTGTGACTTTTCTCATGTTTCCATAAATAAACCTAAGACAGTCTGCTTCCTAAACGATTTCCTGCCTGTACACTAGGTAATTGGTTTTAATTTCCATAAATTCTAATTCTCTACGTTCAAAACATCGATCAACCATAAATAAGGTTTTAATATTATTGAATCCTACTTCCTATTCTCGACCTTGTTTTATTTTCAGGAGTGGGTCAGCTATCAAGAAGACTGACAAGAGGGATTGGGGATGAGTCTGACCGTCCTTGCTTTTCAAGGCGCACATAGGACGCTTACATTTTTCTCGTCCTGGGGGTAGGGGGATGGAGGACTCTTTTTCCCTAGGTAGTGAGTTCACCTGACGAACCTGCCATTTCCCCCCCTCCCCCAAATCCCGTAAACTGAGGCCCTTTTCCCTTCCCCCAGCATCCACAGCCCACCTCTAGTTCACTGAGACCCGCGGCGGGAAGGATCAAGGTCAAGGTCACTGTAACAGGTGCGGGCCGCGCATCTAGACCGGCCCCGCCAAGTGTGTCGCCCTGGGCCCACTCTAGGGACCCGGGGATTTAGGCCCAGATGCGGACATCCCCCGCACCCACCGGCGCGCCCGTCCGCCGGCTGGGCGGGGCGCGCGGGCCTGGGAGCTTCCTGAGTGGCTGGAGGCGGAGGTGGCTCCGGAAGGCCGGGGCGGAGCCGGCTGCGGGGGCGGCCCCGGCAGAGCCTCCGCCCCTGGCGGCTCTTAGCTGCGCCGGGTTGCGGACGCGGCGCCCGGCAGGAGACGCTCCAGTCGAGGGTGAGCGCGCGCCGCCTCGGCTGGTGTCCGCCCGCCGCGCTCCCGGGCAGGGCAGCGTTTAGCCATGGACCTGCGGATGCTCTCCCGGGAGCTCTCGCTCTATCTGGAGCACCAAGTTCGGGTTGGCTTCTTCGGCTCTGGAGTGGGTTTATCCCTGATCCTAGGCTTCAGCGTCGCCTATGCCTGCTACTACCTGAGCAGCATTGCCAAGGTGAGCCCGGGAGCGACGCGGGCGCCGAGGCGCAGGGCCCGGGCGCCCTGGCCACAGACGGTGACAATCCCAGAGGCGGACGCGGAGGTCGGCGCCGGAGGGATCCCGGAGGGCGCGCGCCGGAGAGCCGGCGATCGCTGACCGCCTGCCTGGGGGAGGGGACGGGGGGGGCGGTTCCCGGGTCCTCGCGGCGCAGAGGGGACTTTGCTGAGCTCCGTGGGTTGGCGCTGCCCGGTAGGGCTGCTCGGCAAGGTGGAGCATTTCGGGGAGGGGGGGGGGGGAACGACCCTCCAGCCTTCTCCCGGCTCTCGCCGCTTCCTCCCCGCGCCCACCCGGGGGCGGTGGGGAGAGGGAGCCCGCGCTGGAAGACGGCTGTGATCGTCAGATCTTGTGGTCAGTTCGTCCAGGAGATGTAATCGGTGGGACGGCGCGCGCGCGCGCGCGGGAGGTCTGGGGTGGAGGGGTCGGTGCGGGCAAGTCAGTGCTGGGTTCAGGGTGGCGAGAAACCCGGTTCGACACCCTCGTTGAAATGCCCTTCGTTTTGTTTTTTTCTCCCGCAGAAGCCCCAGTTAGTCACGGGAGGTGAGAGTTTCGGTCGCTTCCTCCAGGACCACTGCCCCGTGCTGACGGAAACCTATTACCCGACCGTCTGGTGCTGGGAGAGTCGAGGGCAGACGCTGCTCAGACCTTTCATCACGTCCAAGCCGCCCGTGCACTACAGGAAGTAAGTCCTGCTTCAGAAATCTCCAAAAGCAGACTCCCAAGTTTTCCGGGGAGGAGAACCTCCGGGTTGATGAAGAACGGGAAGAGGAGGCACCCGGCACCCCAGCTCCACCTCAGCTGCGGGAGAACATTCAGATACTCACTTCCCCATTTCTCTCCCTCTACCCCAATGGATATATGGCGAGAGGGAGAGAAATGCCTGCAATTGTTGTTTTCCAGTTCGTTGTGCATCTCTCCTTGAAGAACTAAGACCCTTCCGTGGATAGGAGTTTAATTTTCTCATGCAGGGATTAGGGGGGAGGGGGAGGGGAGTGAGAAAAATGTCCAAGGTTAACTGATTTTTAGGGCTTCATATTGACTAGCAAATGGGTTCCTGACGATAATGTCCTTGAGTTGTTGAAGATATCGTCTGTAACATGGTATAGCAGGAGATCTAAATGGTGCCTGTTGTTCATTTTCCTGAGTCATTGAGAGCCTCTGGAGTTCCTGTTGCCGAAAACTTGCAGTGTTTGAGAGAAGTCTGTTAAGCTCTTGCTTATGGTGTGGGAAGTATGATTTAAGAAACAAATCTTGTCCTGTACTCAATGAGGAGACTGCATTATTGAGCTAAAAGAGCTAGACCAGTGATCAGATCAGGTTTGGGCCTTTTTTTGGGGGGGGGTGGGTATTATGACTTGAACTCAGGTATGGGCATTGTCCTTTAGCTTTTTTCTCTGAGGGCTGACATTGTACCATTTAAGGCACAGCTCCACTTCCAGCTTTTTGGTAGTTAATTAGTGAGTGATAAACAGTCTTAGAGACTTCCCTTGCCTGGGCTGACTTTGAATTCAGCTAAGATTACAGCTGTAAGCGAGTGGCATTAAGCCCAGATCATTTTTCTTTTTCTTTTTCTTTTTTTTCCAATCCTTGGGCTTGAACTCAAGGCCTGAGCACTGCCCTTGGGCTATTTCCTCAAGGCTAGCGCTCTGCCACTTGAGCCACAGCACTACTTCCAGCTTTTTTTCTATGTATGTAGTACCAAAGAATTGAACCCGGGTTGTAGTACCAAAGAATTGAACCCGGGTCTTTGTGCATGCTAGGCAAACGCTCTACCACTAGACCAAACTCCCAGCCCCCAGATCATCATTTTTCTTATTCATAATTTCTTGTTATCTGAGCAACCTCAATAAAATAAGTTAGGAGTTAAGTGCTAGATATTTCAGAGTAATGATGAAATGATTATAAGGTAAGTATTAGAATCACTTCTTTTTTTTTCCCTTGTGCTGGGGCTAGAACCCAGAACCTTGCACATAATAGGCAACTAAGTCACACCATCAACACAAAATGCTGAAGTACTTTGAAGTTTATTAATCTTATTTTTATACACTACCATTTACTGGGTCTGCTGGATATTAGTTGTGGTACTAATCTTTATAACATTTTGTAATAAAAGTAAGTCATGAGGGGCTGGTGGCTCATATCTATAGTCCTGGCTACTCAGGAATCTGAGATCGGACAATCACAGTTCAAAGCCACCCTGGGCAGGAAATTCTGTGAGACCCTTACCTCCAATTAAGCTCCCCAAAGCTGGAATTGGAGGTTAGCTTTGAATGAAAAAGCCCAAGGACAGTGCCTGAGCCCTCAAGTTCAAGCCCTAGGACCAACATACACAAAGGGGAAAAAAAGTGATATTGTTGTATGTGTTATTGAATACCGAAGAAAATTGTTTTGAGATGACTAAATGATGTTATATATTTCTAGAATTGAAGCACTACAACTAAGTCAGAACTTGCAACACTTAATAAATAATGCCTTTTGAATTGTTTCTTCCAGTGAACTTATAAAAACTGCAGATGGAGGGCAGATTTCGCTGGACTGGTTTGATAATGATAACAGTACCATTTACACAGATGCCAGCACGAGACCGACTATCTTGTTGTTGCCTGGCCTCACTGGAACAAGCAAGGAATCGTATATCCTTCATATGATCCATCTCAGTGAAGAATTAGGATACAGGTACAAATGAAAGATCCTCTTCCATTTTTCCATTTAACTCTTACTAAGTGAAATAATGTATCTAGATATGTGCTTCAGAAATGCATATAGCCAGGTATAGTGGCTCCCACCTGTAATCCTAGCTACTCAGGAGGTTGAGATCTGAGGATTGTGGTTCAGAGCCAGCCCAGGCACTAAAGAATGTGAGACTCTTATCTCCAATTAACCACTAGAAAACAGGAAGTGGGGCTGTGGCTCAAACGGTAGGGTGGTAGCCTTGAGCTGAAGAGCTCAGGGACATCGACCAGGCCCTGAGTTCAAGCCCCATGACACACACAAAAAAAGTACGTATTGTATCTTGCATGGGTTAAGCAGTATATTACATGAAGGTTTTTTTCCCTTTGCTTAGCTTTTTTTTTCTATCTTCTCTCAGGATGATATGTAGCTGAATCATCATACAAAAAGTGACACTTAGCAGAGTAGGTAGCGGGAAAGCTTAGGTTGAGTGACTAAATAAAATTAGAATCTCTTGGAGAATTGACAGAGTGCTCTCCCCTAAGTGCCACCCCTCCCTCAAGTCTGAGAAGCAGTAGGCTCCATTAGAGACAGTGTTAGAGAGAACAGAAATTACTCTTGAGAGAGTATACCACAGCAGCCTTCCTGTCACATGCCATATTTGGACCTTGCATTTGCTAATCTTGTGCTCCTACCTCCCAATCTAACTGTGGAAATATTCTGAATCAGCTTGTAGGTCATCCTTATCACCTTCCCAAAGTGAGCCAACTAATTTTGCAGGTGCACATAGCTAGTGTCAAGTTGATGCCGCAGCATTTTTGAGTAACCGTTATTCAGTTTAGTCACCAGGTACAATTAATTTTTCCAAGTGACTTAGCAGCTTTAAGTTTCACTTCAGAATCTTAAAGTAGGGTCATTGTAAAAGGTACCACTTTTTTCTGTGCATTAATCATTTTCAGCTGATGATTATTATCATAATCTGATTTATCTTTAGCTTTACATCTTTGATAAGCTTTGTGTAAAAATCTGATGAGGTCTGATGATATCAAAGTTGGGTCAAGCATTAGTGACTCACACCTATAATACTAGCTACTCAGGAGGCTGAGATCTGAGGATCACGTTTCAAAGCCAGACTGGGCACAAAAGTTCCTGAGACTCTTATCTCCAATTAACCACCAAAAAACTGGAAATGGCTCTGTGGCTCAATATGGTAGAGCACTAGCCTTGAGCTGAAGAGTTAAGGGACAAGGCCCAGGCCCAGAGTTCAAGACCCATGACTAACCAAAAGGAAAAAAAAAAATAGAAGGACAAAGTTGATGCTCTACCACTTGAGCGCTACCTCCATTTCTGGCTTTTTGCTGAATAAATGGAGATAAGATTCTTACTATTTGCCCAGGTTGGCTTCAAACCTTATAGCAGACTTGAACTACCCACACTCAACAATAAAAAAAAATTTCAATATACAAGAGGAATTTCATAGTGGATTTAGTTTTAACAAGTTAAGTCTAGTTTCTTCCAGATGATATCTATTCTGTCCATGTACTGACATTCTCTGGGAAACTTTGATGGGATATCCCAGAATTATGGTGTTCCAAAGATTTGCTAAGCAGTAGCAAAAATTTACCATTACTCCATGTTTGAACAACATCCAGTTAGATGTAAAACTTGTTTTGGATTTTGTGCTAAAACTCAAACCTGCTTAGAAAATGCAGAAGAACATAAAGCCTTTTGTACATATTTGAATTGCTGATTCTAGAAACCGTCTGAGCTGGTTCCCAAGACTCAACCAAGAACTCTAATGATGTTGAGGAGCTGTAGCTATAGTGTAGTGGCAGATTGAATGCTTAGGGTAGGTAAGGCACTAAGTTTGTGGTCCAGAAACAAAAAACAAATAAAAGAAAATCTAGTTGAAACTTGAAGTTTCTGAAGCCCCGAAGTTGCCAATGTGTGTGGCTTCTGTCCTTCACTTGTAAAATTTTCCAGGTCTTATTCCCAAGGTCATCATTATACTAGCTAGGTTTTTAGTTCCCTGGAGGTTAAAATTATCTTTCTTCTATTGATTCAGAAGGGGTTTTTTTTGAGGACACGGAATATAGGGAAAGCTCCCACTGGGTACTACAAGAAGATACAAGAAGTCAGAGGAGGGAGAGGCTGGGCCAGTTCATGGGCAGCAGCTTGGAGATCTACTCTGGCTTTAAGGAGTTCTAGCATTGAATCAGTCTGGCCTTGCAAGAAGCACAATCTATGAATAAGGCATTGTCAGAAAACTTTTCAGTGGCCTTTAGACCTAGCCCCTTTTATTTGTAGCTACTAGCACTCTGAATCTAGGTCAGAGAGATTGTATTAGTTCGTTTTCACTGTTTAACAAACTACCCAAATTAATGGCTTAAAATACATGATAAACATATATTAAAATATATTGGGATATATTGCAAACATGCAAGGGAATATAACAGTGAAATCTTCCTCTGTATAACTAATGTAAGTTATTTTTTTTTTGCCAGTCCTGGGCTTGAGCTCAGGGACTGAACACTGTCCTTGAACTTTCTCAGGACTAGAGCTCTACCACTTGAGCCTCAGCACCACTTCTGACTTTTTATATGTATGTAGTACTGAGGAATCAAACCTGGGGCTTTGTATATGCTAGGCAAGCACTCTACCACTAGGCCAAACTCCCAGCCCTGTTATTTTTTTTATGCTAATGACAACAACCACAACTATCCTGCTTACCATTCTGTGGTTTGGCAATTAGGGCTGAACCTTTCTAGTTGGATAGGACTTTGGGTCTTGAGATAGAAAACGTTTGTATAGATACAGGCTTGGGTTTGAAGCCATTGGCAGGGACAATTCTTCTCAGCTCTGAGTGATGTCTTTTTTTTTTTTTTTTAAGGGGTCATGGAGCTTGAACTCTGCCTGGATGCTGTCCCTGATCTCTTCAGCTCAAGACTACCGCACTACCCTTGAGCCAAGCCCCACTTCCCATTTTCTAGAGGTTAATTGGAGAAAAGAGTCTCAGGTCCTTTTGTGTCTGAGCTGGCTTTGAACCTTGATCCTCAGATCTCAGCCTCCTGAATAGCTTGAATTACAGGTGTGAGTCACCACACCTGACTCATCTGAGTGATATCTTACTCACCATTGCACTCAACCTGAGCTTGTTCATTTTGTGGCAGAGATTCTAAGAGTGCAAAAGCAGAAGCTAAAATAATGAAAGGGGGTATCTGATTGAGTTGCACTGTATTTATAAACTGCTTTATTGAATGCCAATTCCTTTATACAACTATTTAAAGATTTTTTTTAAGTTTAAAGATAATCAGAAGCTGCCAAGACTCTTTAGGCCCAAACTGGGAACTTTCACAGTGTTGTTTCTATAGCCTCCTAGGAGTCAAAGCAAGTCAGATGGTTATTCCACAGTGAAAGAGAAGGGAAATAATAAGCCTGATGGCAATGGCTTATGCCTGTTATCCTAGCTACTCAGAAAGCAGAGAAATGAGGATTGACATTCAAAACGAGCCCAGGCAGGAAAGTTGGTAAGATTTCTATATCCAAGTAACTGCCAAAAAGGTGGAATTGGAGCTGTGGCTCAAGTGGTATAATGCTAGCCTTGAGCAGAAAAGCTCAGGGACAATGCCCAGGCCCTGAGTTCAAACTTCAAGATGTGCTCATCATCATCATCATCATCATCATCATCATCATCAAAGGAAAAGAGAGAAAGAAGGGAAATAGATTCTTTGATAGAAAGAGCTACAAAACTTGGAGCCAGGAGTTTGGCCTAGTGGTAGAGTGCTTGCCTAGCATGCACGAAGACCCAGGTCTGATTTCTTGGTACCACAGACATAGAAATAAGCTAGAAGTGGTGCTGTGGCTCAAGTGGTGGAGCTCTAGCCTTGAGAAAACCCAAGGACAATGCTCAGACCCTGAGCCCAAGCCCAAGACTAGCAAAAATTAAAAATAAAAAATAAGAGAAAGCTACAAAACTCACCAGGTTGTTTCAAAGACAATTGAAATAAAAAATAGATATAGATGTTTGGCATAAGGCTGGGTTGAATTGTAAGAAGGCAAAAAAGAAAAAAAAGATCTAAGTCTTTACTACTGTTGCAGGTAGTCTGGCAGGCATCGGGGCTTGTGAAACTTTGTAAAGTGGTGGAATGTACGTGGACTTTGGCATGGGCCTTGGGTTCACATGTGGGAATTATTACTTATGAAGTGATCCTGAGCAGTTAATTGAGTTCCACCATCACAGTTTTCTCATATCAGAACATTTAGTGCCTGAATGAAGTGAGTTGTTAGGAAATGTCTTCCTTAGCTGGGTACCAGTGGCTCATGCCTGTAATCCTAGCTACTCAGGAGGCTGAGATCTGAGGATCATGATTCAGAGCCAACCCAGGCACAAAAGTCTGTGAGACTCATCTCTACTTAACCCCTATAAAACTGGAAGTGGTGCTGTTGCACAAGGGGTACGGTGATAGCCTTGAGCTGAGGAGCTCAGGGACAGTACCCCTGCCCAGAGTTCAAGAGTTCAAGCCCCCAAGACCAATTGGAAAAAAAAAATGTCTTCCTTTTCTTAGCTTCTGCTTTGGTCAGAGAATGACATTGTTTCTATAATTTAGAAGAGGTGTAAGCCAGCTTATACTTAATTGAGTTTGTAGGAATGCCTGGGTGTTGTTAATGTATCTGTTACACAAAAAATGGTATACCTGCTCTTTTGGATCTAGTTATTATTTTTTTAATTGGGTCATGAATTCTGTCAGGTCATCAGGAATTGATTGACACTTTCCTGGTGAGATGATTTTGACATTAGAGCAAATATAACTTCCAGCAAATAGATAGGGATTTATTGTAGATAATAAGCAATTCTTTTCCATATACCGGGAAATAAAAATCACAATATTTTTAAAGTCTACTAACTGATTAATTATTAATACAATGATAACTAGGCCAAAAGTTACAAAAGATAATTAGGAGCAAAGGTGTTGTAAGGTAAGTTAAAGGTAAGCACAGGTTAGATGGGGATATTTGGCTTGCTTGCATGGACGGTCTTCACTGGGAGATTATGTCAGAATGTTCTCTCTTAGTTAGACCTACTTCTAAGAGAGGAGATTGCTGAGCCAGGAAAATTCTTCCTAATTTTATTAATCATTTAAATCATTAACTTCCTGGAGGGTGAGTAAGAAAGGGCAGAAAGCCAGAAGTCTGTTTAAAGGAAACCTTCCTCATGGAAACTAGCGTTCTAGAAAAATGTTGTTTTCTCTAATAACTCACACTAGTGTAATTGATAAAGCTGTTATGAATCTTATCCCTGTGTTCAGGAGTTCAAAAATGTTGAATATCTTTGCTCTTTCCTTTCTTTCAGACAAGGTCTCACAGCCCCAAGCTTGCCTTGAACTTGAGCTCCACCTGCCTCAGCCTCCTGAGAACTGAGATCACAGACACACACCTCCAGCCCAGGTTCTTTTCTAAAACATCACTTTTCAGTGGTGCTGGTGATACATACCTGTGGCTCCTCCCACAGGGGGAGCTCAAGAATCAGGCCAAGCTGGGTGCCATTGCTGATGCCTGTAAATCCTAGCTACTTAGGAGGCTGATATTTGAGGATGTCAGTTTAAAGTCATCTTAGGCAGGAAAATCCATGAGACTCTTTTATCTCCAATTAACCACCAAAAAGCGGGAAGTGGAGCTGTGGCTCAAGAAGCAGAGCATTAGCCTTCTCTAAATTGACCAATACTAAAATTAAAAGAAAAAGAAAAAAGCAGTAATTATGCCAAGTCCTGGAATCATCTTTTACCCTGACCTTTTAAATTCATCTGCCATTATGTTCTGTCCCCAGCTAATGTTAAAAAGAGTGACCCACAGTGTTCACATTAATGCAGGCTAGTATGAACTGTTTTTCAGGTCCCAGAATTGAGTTTTGTTTTTGCATCCCTTTGTCGGCCCTATGTGTGGCTGATTCTAAGAGTTTATGTTGGGAAGCTTGCATTTTCATGTTGGAAAAATCAAGATAATGGCAATTGTGTTTTTAGACTGCACCTAAAACATTCACTCTTGCTGTTTTTTGATAACCAATAAAAAGTTTCTTGTGAAAAAAAAGAATGACCCCTGCAGAATTATATAATAACAAGCTCATTGGAATCTAGGACAGTCATTAAGTATTTTAGTACTGTACAGCGTCAGGACCTATAGTCCCAAGGTGAATACAGTCCAGTTACAGTAACAAAAATATGCAGAAGTAGTGAAGTATATTTTAGAAAAGACCAAAAATGTGGGCTGGAAGTTTCAGATTCCTGAGTAGCTAGGATTATAGGCATGAGCAACTGGCACTCGGCTGAGTTGAGATACTTTTTTTAACATTATAGACTTGCATTTCAAAAGAAGTTCTTACTCTCTTGCCACATTTTTTTAAACTAGAAAGCACTTATTTTTCACTATCACTATTAAGGTGTTTTGTTCATTGCAGGTCCTTCTTATTGATAGCAAGAATGTCATTGTCATTCTTTATATTTTTGAGAGAAACAAAATAGGAGATGTTTTTAAATTGGTTACAGTTTCACTGCTTTAAATATTTCTTTGCTTTTGAGTTTGGCTCTGGGTATGGGAGTTTTATTTGTTTTGTTTTGTTTTTAGCAGGATGGTTTTGTTTTTGTTTTAAAGAGGATGTAGCAGCAATGTATACTATGGCTTTTCTATTAAGATTAGTTTTTCAGGGCTGGAAGTGTGGCCTAGTGGTAGAGTGCTTGCCTAGCATGCATGAAGCCTTGGATTTGATTCCCCAGTACCACAAACACAGAAAAAGTTGAAAGTGGTGCTGTGGCTCAAGGGGTAGAGTACTCGCTTTGAGAAAGCTCAAGGATAGTGCCCAGGCCCTAAGTTTAAGCCCCAGGACTGGCAAAAAAAAAGGGGGGAGGAAGAAAGGAGGGAGGGAGGGAAGGAAAAGAAAGAAAGATTAGGTTTTTCTGTATAATTTGAGGTAGGAGGGATGAAGGAGGTCCACGCTAAGGAGTTGGATTGGGGGCATGATTCAAATGCTGAAGTACGTGCCTAGGAAGCATTAGGCCCTAAGTTCAAATCTCAGGGCTGGAAAAAAAAAAGATCCAGATGCTGGTGGCTCACACCTATAACCCCTCGTTATTCAGCAGGTTGAAATTTGAGGATTGAGGTTTGAAGCCAGCATGGGCAGGAAAGTCTGGGAAATGCTTATCTTCAATTACCCACCAGAAAACTGGAAATGGAGCTTTGGCTCGGGTGGAACACTAACCTTCAGCAAAAGAGCTCAGTGACAGTATCCGGGCCCTGAGTTCAAACTCCTTGACCAACCAAAAAAAAAATACGACTGGTGTGTGTGTGTGTGTGTGTGTGTGTGTATGTGTGTGTGTGTGTGTGTGTGTGTGTGTGTGTGGTCTGACCATTTTCCCCCACATTTTAAGCTCTACCTTAGGTAAGAAACTCCTTTAAATTGACATTCAGATGGCTTTTGTCTCAGTAATTCACTTTTATTGTTAAAACAATTTGGTTTTTCTTGTCTGTGTATGTGTGTGTGTATATATATATATATGTATGTAATATATATAGTATGTATATATAGAGGAATAAGTCTGAGACTAGCTAGATTAAATTATGCACACTAAAAACAGTACAAATTATTTACTGATATTCTGGGTAAAGATGTGGTGGACCTGACAAATAGTCTCATGCTCTAGAAAACTCATAGACAGATATTCTGCTGTGGACTGATACTTAAATTCACGACCTTTCAGGGCTAGCACTCTTATTTTCAGAGTTGGTGTTCCCATACGGAGTATCTGTGCTCAGAACCCCCATCTTCATTAGAAACAAACAACAAAAAAAAGGCTTGTTACTGTTGTAACACAGGGAAGAATAGTAAGTTGGATAAATAGCTTTTTAAATAAGGTCTGCCTCATCTCAGAACCCAAGTCTGTCATGTACTCCCTCTATAGCCAGAAACAAATTATTCAATCTTTCTGTACCTCACTTTTCTCATCTATAACAATGTCTTACACCTCTAAGGACTGTGAGGATTGTGTATAGTTATATATAAAGAATATCAGCTGGGGTCTAGGAGTTTGGCCTAGTGGTAGAATGCTTGCCTAGCATGTACGAAGACCTAGCTTTGATTCCTTGGTACCACATACACAGAAAAAAGCTGGAAGTGATGCTGAGGCTCAAGTGGTAGAGTTCCAGCCTATAGAAAATCCAATGACAGTGCTCAGGCCCTGAGCTCAAGCCCAGGACTAGCAAAAAAAAAAAAGAATTTCAACTAGTACTTGGCCAATGACAAACATTTAAAACTACTGGCTCTGAAATCTACAGAAGAAAATCAGGGCCATTGTCTAGCTTAGGGAAGGCTTCACTATTCTGTTCTGCTGATTTCAAAATCAAGGACTTGCCTAGGCCCTATTACCAAGAAAGAAACCACTCTAAGAATGTATAGAGATAACAGTGGCTGTGGCCAGGCAATGAGTAATGCTGAGCGAAGGAAGGAAATACCTTGCTAAGGCAAGTGGCTCCTGGAATCTGCATCATCCTGTAGTACGTGTCTCTGCCCCTTTCAGAGTTTCCAGCAGTGACTTGTGATATTGCTGTTAACTATGAATACCTTGAAAGTGGAACCCTCAGCTAGTTACATTGGGAATTTAGTTGTTAGAATCTGAGAGAAATAGTAGAGAGCTGGATTAGAATGCACGCAAATGAGTATGTGAACATCAGAAAGCAGCTAAATAAAGTCTAAGACCAGAGGTAATGGAATGAAGAGGGTAATTCTGGCAATGGTGAGATCACTCTTTGAAAGATTTTTTTCTTTTTGGTGGTGGTACTAGAATTTGAACCAAGGGCTTTTCACTTGCTGAGCAAGTGCTTTATCACTGGAGCAGCTATGCTCCCAATATGAAAGAATTTTTTTTTTGCTTTTTTGTTTGTTTGAGGTGGAGTCTTTCCGAGGCTAGACTCCATATTCCTGCCTTAGTCTTCCAAATGCTGGAATTATAGGGGTGCACTACCAAGTCTAGCTTTTGAAAGGTGCAAGGTTTTCAATTTTACCAGATAAGGATTTCTTTAATGTATTTTTTTTCTTATGGCCACTGGTTTTGAAATGTTATGCCTAAGAAATTAGGTGCTTCAGCCTGGAACTGGTGGCTCATGACTTTGTTCCTAGCTACTCAGGAGGCTGAAATCCAAGGACCCCAGTTCAAAGCCAGTCTGGGAAGAAAAGATCATGTGATTTTTATCTCCAGTTAACCAGCAAAAAGCCAGAAGTAAAGATTTGTCTCAAGTGGTAGAGTGCCAGCTTGAGCAAAAAAGTTAAGAGACAGCACCCAAGTCCTGAGTTAAAGCCCCAGAACCAGCATAAGTAGATGAATAAATGAGTAAGTGAATGAATGAATAAATAAATAAATAAATATTTCATTAAGTATTAACTTATTACTTGGCATGGGACATGCCTGAAGTAATATAGGTTCAAACTCCAGTATTAAAAAAGGATAATTTGGGGCCGGGAGTTTGGCCTAGTGGTTAAAGTGCTTGCCTAGCATGCACGAAGACCCGGGTTCGATTCCTCCGTACCACATATATAGAAAAAGCCAGAAGTGGTGCTGAGGCTCAAGTGGTAGAGCTCTAGCCTTGAGAAAGTCCAAGGACAGTGCTCAGGCCCTGAGCTCAAGCCCAGGACTGGCAAAAATAAAAATAAAAAAATAAAAAAGGATAATTTACTGTCAGACTTTTGTTTTGAAATACATAAACTCACAATGTATGACTAGTAAAGACAACTAGAATTATTGTGATTAAATTTAAGAATGAGAAGATCTAGAGGAGTGAAGTTGGATCATGGGGACCAACATAGACAAGAGGAATAACTTCTAATGTTCTACAGCACCGTAGGAACCATTTAAAGTTTCCCAACATAAAGAAATGAGCCAGAACTGCTTATTACCATATGGTAGTTATCAAATATTGTATATATGTATCAAATTATCATTTTGTATCCCATAATATATATAATTATTATGTCAGTTACAGACAAATTTTAAAACTTATCTTTGCTAGTTAAGTACCTGCCACATCAAGATTCCATACTACATACTATATATAGATTATCTTATTTGATATATGCAAAATTCCAAGATACTTGTTTTGAGATAGAATCTCACACATAGCCCAGGCTGACCTTGAACTTGCCAATACATATTATTAACCCCATTTTACCAACCCCAAAGCAGAAACAAGTTGGTTTCATGGTGAATGCCTGTAACATAAACAGATAGATAGATGATAGGCCATTTGCTAAATATTGAGGACCTATTTTTCTTCAAAACTAAAGCCTTTTCCTGTCTTCTTCCTCAGATAGTTCTTCCGTTTTTCCAACTGCCATAATTGCCCCCAAAGTCTAGTTTTTAGTTTTCCAATTTCATGCGACTTAAAATTTTTCAGCCAAAAATATTTATTTAAAGCTATAAAAATAGAAACATACTTAATACCTTAAAAAAAAAAACAACTCTGGGCTTGCCTGTGCTTAGCTTGCTTGGTTGGCACTCTCCCATTTGAGTCACTTTTCTAGCCCTACTTTTCTTGTTAATTGTGGAGCTTGAACTTGGGTCCTGAGCCTCTTTGTGCTCAAGAATAGCGCTCTACCATTCGAGCCACAGAGCCACTTTCCATTTTTTTCTTTTTCTGCCCTGGCTGGCTTCAAACCGCAATCCTCAGATCTCAGATCTCAGGCTCCTGAGTAGCTAGGATTATAGGCATGAGCCACCACCAGTTCCCACCAGCCCTACATTTTGCTGGTCATTTTGGAGACATAGTCTCATAGATCTTTTTGTTTGTGTTGGATTTGAACTACAGTTTCTGGATCTCAGCCTTTTGTGTAGCTAGGGTTGCAGGTGTTGGTACCCAACTTCCAATGTCATATTCTTCCTAACATTAACTTCCTTTCAGTTCCTGCCTACATTTTTGTTGTTGGTCTTTATTGCTTTAATAGTTTATTGAGCATTTATGGTCATTATTATAGGTGAGTGTAATAGAATGAAGCTCGACATTCCTAGAAGCAGAACTCCTTGCCATCTGTTCTTAACCTTACACTTAGAATACTATGTCTATTTTGGTTCTAACCTGTTTTCTGTCATCCTGTCAGCCATATTTCAACAAAGATAATCTATTTTTCCCATGCCTGAGAACATTTTACATGACTTCACCTTATATCTTTGCACATATTTCTCCCTTCTCACATATCCCATACTTCCTTCTAACTGAATCTTTTTTTTCAAATCTTAGTATAAAACTTTTCTAATCAACTATGCCCATTCTGATTTCACAGGGCTTTTTATTATCCATACCATTCACTAGCCATTGAATCCTCTACTGCATAGTGGTATATATTTATTGTTGCTCAACTGAAAATATGGTGCAATAGCTTTTCAGTCTAACTAGATGGGGGCTAGAGACATAGCTCAAGTGTTAGAGCACTTGTCTAGATGCCTGAGGCCTTGAGTTCAATCCCCAGTGACCCCCCCATACATTCAATGAAACAATCAGGCAATCAAACTAGATGATACTACCCTTGAGACTAGAAACTTTATGTTGTAATTTTTTCTCTACTACAGACCGTAATTTGAGCCTTTAGTTCAGTAAATATTCTGTGTAATGAAGTTTTGGATGAACGAATATCATTTTATTATTACTACTCATGTGAAATGTTTACAATTTGATCTGTCAGGTAGTAAGCAGTAACACTTTGTTGTTATTTGAGATCAATACAGTGTGAATGGCTGGTCCTAAAAGCTTCCTTTTATTTCACTATTTACTGATTACTATTTCTATACTTGGGCTTGGAGAACCTTAGAATTGGAAGATATTTAAGACTGTCAGGAAAAAAATCTCTTTATCTTGCAGAATTGGAAATGCAACCTAGAAATTTATTCTGTCCTTATGCACTCCTTACTGCCCAGAGTCTGTCCTGTGTGTATAGTAGGAAAAATCCTATGTATAGACCCTGAGTAGAGTCAAGACTTTCTGGTCTATCCCATGGTAACTGCCTCTTGGCCAAAGGGTAGTTTTGCTCCAAATATCTGAAATATTTGCCAGTATTCGAAAAGGTTGCTTTTTGCATTTTTTTTACTAGTCCTGGGGTTTGAACTCAGGGCCTGAACACTGTCCTTGGGCTTTCTCAAGGCTAGAGCTCTACCACTTGACCCACAGCACCATTTCTGGGTTTTTCTATGTATATGGTACCAAGAAATCGAACCTGGGTCTTCGTGAATGCTAGGCAAGCACTCTACCTCTAGGCCAAACTCCTGGCCTTCTTTTTGTTTTGTTTTGTTTTGTTTTTTGCTTTATTTTCAGTGCTAGGAAATAAATCAGTGCCTGGTAAATGTTAGGGAAGTATTTTCCACTAAGTATATCCCTTTCCCTGGAGATATTTTTGATCGACATATCCGGGATAGCTTTTTGCTGACTTGTAGTTGATAGAAGCCACAGATACCATCCAACATCCTATAACATGCAGGACAGCCCTACTCCAAAATATTATTTTGTCTGAAATGCCTTCAGTGCTACAGACGGAGAAACCCTATGTTATAATAGTTTTCTGCTTTTTATTTAACCTTTATTAGAAGAAACTCATCTGCTTCCCTGTTACATTAGTCTATGTTATGTTATTCTAATGAAATACCTGAAGTCAGGTATCTGTAGAGAGAAAAACATTTGTTTTGATTTGTAGTTCTGAAAGCCCGAAGTCTAAGGGCCATGTCTGGTGATAACTTCATGTTGAAAGTCCCATGGTGACTCAGAGCATCACGTGATGAGAGATAAAAAGTGTCCACCACATGGGCATTCTGGTCTCTTTCATCTGCTCCTAGGACTTAAACTTGGAGCCTGGGCACTTGAGCTACAGTTCCAATTCCAAATTTGTTGTTGTTGTTGTTGTTGTTAATTGGAGATAAGATCCTCAGATCTCCGCCTCCTATGTAGCTACCAGCCCCCAGATCTTTCCTTCTTATAAAACTATCAGTATTCTATGGGATCTCTTACTCTGGTGACCTTATCTAATAACAATTACCCCCCCCCCACCAAATAATACCTCACTTCTAAACACTGGAATAGGATTAACTTTCCAGTCTCTTAATTCCCACTTTGTAGTGGGAATTAAATTTCAACACAGAAATCCTTATGGGACAAACTCAGACCACAGCACCTGCTTTCTACCTTGTTTTGTCCCAGAAAGTCCCTGACGGGGATTTATTCTCTATTTTCCATTTCTTGTTTTGATTTTTTTGTTTTGAGAAGAATATTTAGTTATAAATATGTTGTAAAAATCAGCTTAGCTGACTAATTTTCCTCGTGTAGAGACACCTTTTAAATAAGTTAAGGGGTAAATATTGGAGAGAGCTATTAACAGGATTATCAATGCCTGAAGAATATACTTTGTGGGGTTTACTGTGTGTATATACGTGAGTGTGTGTGTGCATGTGTGTGTGTACGTGCTTGATGGTATTGGGGCTTGAACTCAGGACATGAGCACTGTCTTTTAATTTTTACTCAAGGCTGATACTCTGTTACTTGAGCTTGAGCTCTACTTCAAGCTTTTCGCTGGTTAATTGGGAATAAAGGTCTTATGGACTTTCTTGCCCAGGCTGGCTTGAAATAGAGATCCTCATATTTCAGCCTCCTGAGTACAGATGGGAGACACTGGCACCTGTCTGAGGAATAATCATTTTACAAGCAGCTCCTTTGCTTAATGTGTAATATGTTCCCTCCCTGATTACTGTCACTTTGGCAAAGAGATTAAGTGAGAGAAGTAGGAGAAAGTGAAAGAGGAGGACAAAATGGCAGTGTATTCTGTTGTCTTCTATGGCTGCTTGGCTCCTTCCTCTTTCTCCCTCATTCTTCTGCTCCAGTCCCAGGCTAGAAGTAGCAATGACTGCTATGGATTAAACTTTGTTGGACCAAAGACAGGTGGAGAGGTCAGTTTGGCTCCTCCTCTGGCAAGAGATAACCAGAACTGTCATCCACTTTCCAAAGTTGCCTGCAGGAAAGTACAGATATCTTAGTTTGCACTTTGCAAGAAAATCCCAGGTGTACTGGCTGCTTTTTCATGAGTGTGCAGATTATTTTTTTCTTTTCCCTATCTAGTTCTGAGGCCATTTCTCAGTGGCAGTCACATGGTAACATTGTGTAAGAAGCTATTTTATCATTACTTAAGTGTTTGATCTCTCAAAGGGCTCCTATCTGAGTAGGAGCTTCAACATTCAAGGTCACAGTTCCTGTGTGACTTAGGTGCTTGGTTAACCTAAGTTTTATTTACTTCTAGTCTGTTTTCCTCCAATAGTGAAACAATTAATACACACACACATAATTGACAGGAAAGTAAAATAAGCTATTTGGAGAGAGTGAGTACTAAAGGGAAGAGAGTGATTGAGGGTGAATCCAGGCAAAGCATTTGCATGTATGAAAATAGAATTATATGGGGCTGGGATTGGGGCTTAGTGGTAGTGTGTTTGCCTAGCATTTATGAAGCCCTGGGTTCAATACCACATAAACAGAAAAAGCCAGAAGTGGTGTTGTGTCTCCAATAGTAGAGTGCTAGCTCTGAGGAAAAAAAGTGCAGGGGCAGTGCCCAGGTCCTGAGTTCAAGTCCCAAGACTGGCAAAAAAATTAAAAAAATAGATTATGAAACACTGAAATTGTTTTAAGAACTGGGGAGACTGACCAAGGGATGAGTTTGAATGGGATATATTGCGTGTGTGTGTGGAAATGTCACAATGAAAGCCACTTGTATAATTAATATATACTAATTTTAGAAATTCTATATGGGCTTTTGGATACAAGTATTTCTCTGCAAAATATATCTTGACTAACACCTTGAATTGAGGCATTGAGATGCTAACACCCTGGGAAAAGTCAGAATTGGGCTTATTGTGTAGAGCAGTCCACTCATCATGCTCAGAACCCTCACAGTCATCAGTAGTATCATGAAAGAAGAGATTAAACATTCTAGATACTTGGAGGGATGTGACTGAGAGAACTGAAGTTCAAGGGCACCCAGGGCATACACTTAAAATCCCTTCTCAAGCAATAGCCAAGCTCAGTGGCATGAACCTTTATCTCAGCTACTTGGGAAGCTTAGATCAGATGGATCTTGGGTCCAAGCCAACCCAGATAGAAAAATCTGTAAGACACAATCTGTATGGAAGAAGCTGGACAGGTGGTACTTACCTGCCATTCCAGCCAAGATGGGAATTATAAAATAGGCACAGTAAAGTCTAGGTATGGGCCCAGGTTAAAAATGAGACCCTCTCTGAAAAATAACCAGTGTCAACACCAGAAACCAATGTCTCAAGAGGCTGAGATCTGAGAACAAAGGTTCAAAGTCAGCCCAGGCAGACAAATCTGAAACATCTCCAAATAACAAGCAAAAAAAGCCCAAAATACAGGTGTGGTTCAAGTAGTAGAGTGCCAGTTACACATGGAAAAAGTGGACTGAGTTCAAGACCCTGAATTCAAGCCTCAATGCTGACACAAAAAATAATTAAATGAATGTATGCATAAATACATATGTATGGAGCCGGGAGTTTGGCCTAGTGGTAGAGTGCTTGCCTAGCATGCACGAAGACCCGGGTTTGATTCCTCAGTACCACATGCATAGAAAAATGCTGGAAGTGGTGCTGAGGCTCAAGTGGTAGAGCTCTAGCCTTGAGAAAGTCCAAGGACAATGCTCAGTCCCTGAGCTTAAGCCCAGGACTGGCAAAAAATAAATAAATACATACATACATATATACATACATACTTACATACATGACTAGTACAAAAATTGCCAGAATCATGGTTCTGCAACAGAGCACTTGTCTATTAAGGAGGAAGACTTGAGTTCAAATCCCAGTACTTAAAAAAAGAAGAGAAAACTTTGAGTTCTGGGTGGCCCTCATTTATTGGATAAGTAAATTTAAAAAAAAAAACAGTGATTTGTTTGTTTGTTTGTGTATATGCTAGGACTGGAGCTTAAACTCAGAGTCTCTCACTTTTGCTTGACTTTTTCACTCAAGACTGGTATTTACCACTTCAGCCAAAGGTCCACTTCTGGCTTTTTGGTGCTTAATTAAAGACAAAAGACACATGGACTTTTCTGCCTAGGTTGACTTCAAATCACTGTCCTTAGATCTCAGCCTTTTGAGTAGCTAAGATTACAAATGTGAGTTACCAGTGCCTAGTGTGATGTTTTTAAGTAGCTAGTGGGACATAAATATGGAATGAGGTCTGTGTGAGGAGAGGTCAGAAGAAGAGGGAAGATAGATAGATAGATAGATAGATAGATAGATAGATAGATAGATAGATAGATGGATGGATAGAGAAATAGTTTAATAAAACTCAGTTACAGTGAAAAAGAAGTGAGGAAGAGAAGAATGGATTATAATGGGAAGATAGGCATGTACTAAGTATACTGCATGTATGGAATTATCAGTGAAAGTCCTCATATCCTCAGTGAATGCTAATTTAAAACTTAAATTTAAAACCAGGAGTGATGGCTCATGTCTGTAATCCTAACTACTCAGGAGGCTGAGAATTGAGGATTGCAGTTCAAAGCCAGCCTAGGCACTAAACTCCATGAGACTCTTTATCTCCAGTTAACCACCAGCAAACTAGAAATGGCACTGTGGCTCAAGGGATAGGGTGGTAGCTTTGAGCTGAAGAACTCAGGGACAATGCCCAGGCCCAGAGTTCAAGTCCCATGACCAAACAAAACCCCAATCAAACAAACAAACAAAAAAACACTTAAATTTTAAAAGAATACATTATGATAAAAAATTATATATAAATGTAACATTTTCATGATTTTTTTAGATGCGTGGTTTTTAACAACAGAGGAGTAGCAGGAGAAAGTCTCTTGGTAAGTACATTTAAAAGAATTTTTAAGTTTTTATAAAATTTTAAAGAATAATTTCCAGATTTTTGCTCTCCTCTTTTTTTAGTACTAGTACTGGAATTTGAACTCAGGGCCTGGGTATTCTCCTTGAGCTTTTGTGCTCAAGGCTTGTGATCTACAACTTGAGTCACAGCTTACTTCCAGCTTTTTAGTGGTTAGTTGAAGATAGAAGTCTCATGGACTTGTGCTTGGAGTGTGGCCTAGTGGTAGAATGCTTGTTAGCATGCATGAAGCCCTGGGTTTGATTCCTCAGTATCACATACACAAAAAAAGACAGAAGTAGCACTGTGGCTCAAGTGGCATAGCTCTAACCTTGAGCAAAATGTGTCCAACGACAGTGCCTAGGCCCAGAGTACAAGCTCCAAGACTTGCACACACACAAAAAAAAGTCTCATGGACTTTCCAGCTGTGGGTAACATTGAACTCAGATCTCAATAATTAGGATTATAGGGATGAGCTGTCAGAGCCCAGCTTATTTCCAGTTTTATACTAAAAGCATATTCTTGGATCAAGAGTTTTGCCTAGTGGTAGAGTGCATATTCTTTTTAATTTAAGATAGTTGTTTATGCAAAAATTGTTTATGCAAGTTCATGGTGTTAAAATACAAACAAAAAAAGGAAATTCACAAGACCAATAATTATACACCAGAGAAATATTAAATCTATGTTAACAAAAATGATATTTGTCTATGTATTACATTTTGCTTTTATAAAACTTAATATTCTGGTATAACAACTTTTGTATATATCCTAATTTATGTAATTTTTATTTATTTATTTTTATTTTTGCCAGTCCTGGAGTTTGAAATCAGGGCCTAAGCACTGTCCTTGGGCTTTCTCAGTGCTAGAACTCTAGCCACAATACAGCTTCTAGCTTTTTTCTAAGTATATGGTACTGAGGAATTGAACCCAGGTCTATGTGCAAGCAATCTACCACTAGGCCAAATTCCTGGCCCTAATTTACATTAGTTTTAATGCAAATACATTTTAAAATTATTATTATGTTTAAGTAGTTGTATAAAGGATTTACCATTCAACAAATAAGTTCATAAATACAGTGTATATTGATCCATATCACCCCTTTCATAGTTTTAATTTTTTTTAAAAGTCAAGTAAAAATAAAAATAAGCCAAGTAAAGAGTACATTTCTTTTTGGACAGTGTAACCTCTTCCCTCTCTCCCAGTTTTTCCCTCCCGACTTTACCTATAAATGATCCATCACTGTTCCTTTTTTCTTTTGTTATCTTTTTTAACAGAGCCATCTTCTTGTTTGTTGCAGTGGGTTCTGTGGATTTTTTTTTTTTGCCAGTCAAAACACTGTCCTTGGGCTTTCTCCATATTACAACTCTACCACTTTTTTCTGTGTATATGGTACAGAGGAATGGAACTCGGGGTTTTGTGTTCTGCTAGGCAAGCACTCTACTGCTTTTTATATTTTTATATTTTTCTCAAAGCTGGCCTTGAACCACAGTCCTTCCAATCATAGGATTTCAGATAAGAAAAGATCATTTATATAGGCCACTGGTGCTAATAATTTTTTATGTTTAATGTTGGTCAAGAGAATACACTCATTGATTTAGATAAATATAGCCCCCATCACTCCCATTTCTAGATGGAAGAAATAAGACATAGGAATATAAGAACTTTCTGTAGTCAAGAACTGGCAAAGTCAGGACTCTGACAGGTGATCTGATTATGTGCTTATATTTCTCAACTATTATGCTAAAGTCCGTACTATTTAGAAAAGGGATGGATAGGGAGGAAGTTAAAGACTGGAATACCAGTTAGAAAGCAATTAGTATATACCTTCCCAGAATTTGGAATTTGAAAGCAGACATAGGAGAATAAAGAAGAGAGAACAAAAACATAAGTGGATTCAGGCCCCGTTCTATTAATAAATGTTTGGAGATTAAGTTTCCAATAATGAATTTTTTGGAGATACATTTAAACCAAAGTAAGGCATATAGGGTGTTTTAAATTATCCAGCTGGGAACTTCTAGTAAACAGCTCAGTATACTGGACTGACTCTTGGGAGAGATAAGAGCAAGTAGAAATTGGAGCCACAGAATGGTTGGGATTTCTTGGGGAGAATTTGTAGAGGATAGATTTATGGATAGGCTCTTAGAAAACAATAGACAAGTGTGTTAGTATACACCCACCATCCTCCATTACTTAGATGATGCAAATAATTTCTCAGATGATGGAGGTAGGAGGATTATGATACAAGGTCATCCAGGAGAAGACTAGTTTAAGGAAAATTAGGATGAGAAACTATCTGAAAACCAAATTAAAGGCAAAAGCAGCTGAGAACAAATGGCTTAAAACTACAGTCCTAGCTACTTAGGAGTCTGAGATCTAGAAGATGGTGGGTTAAGGCCAGCCTGAGCAGAAAAATTTTACTAATCTTCATCTCCATTGATGAGCAAAAAACAGGGCTAGAGGCATGGCTCATGCATGAGACAATAGGAATGGGGCATGGCTTAACTGATAGGCAGTTTGAATTCTCTCAAGCTCCATCTTGCCAGGACTTTGATTTCCATACCTAATACTACAAAAAGAAAAGTATATGAAGTTAAGACAAGCTGGGCGCATTGGCTCACGCCTGTAATCCTAGCTACTCAGAAAGCTGAGATCTGAGGATCAAGGTTCAAAGCCAGCTGGGGCACAAAAGGACCTGAGACTCTTATCTCCCTCCCATTAACCTCCAGAAAATGACATGGGGCTTGACTCAAGAGTAGGTGGTAGCCTTGAGCTGAAGAGCTCAGGGACAATGCCCAGGCCAAGTTCAAGCCCCATGATCCACCAAAAAAAAAAAAAAAAAAAAAAAAGACAAGAAAAAGAAAAGAAAATACAGGTTGAGGGCATGGCTGACGTGGTAAGGTAATTGTATGTTGTGAGACTCAGGGTTGAGTCCCCAATATCAGCATTACCCGTAGCATTTGTTATAGTTCAGATCTGAAATACTGCCCAAAGGCAATGTGCTAAAGGTTCAGCTTCCAGTGGAGGGAGATGATAGAGCCATTCATATCAGGACTTGTCAGACCGGAAGACAAAGGTCACTGAGCAGGTATTCCTGTGTGTTTGGCCATCCTTCCTGGCTGCCAAAAGTTGAGCAACTTTGTTCTGCCACACACATTCTCTGTCATGATGTTCTTCCTTAACACAGGTTAGAAACAAGGAAGTCAAGTAACTTTAGCTTTTTTCCTATTCAGGATATTTTGTCATAATGTGGGAAAGCTAACACGGCATTTAAGTCCCTTAGAAATTTACTTTGAAGGAATACAGAAACTCACTCACCACTAAGAATACTTAGAATTATTACAAAGTCATAGTGTTTTAGAACTGTTCAATTTTTTATTTTATTTAATTTAATAATATTTATTTATGTATTTATTTTGTCGGCCGTGGGGCTTGGACTCTGGACCTGCACACTGTCCCTGAGCTCTTCGGCTCAAGGCTACCACCCTACCCCTTGAGCGACAGTGCCACTTCTGGTTTTCTAATGGTTAATTGGAGATAAGAGTCTCACAGTCTTTAGTGCTTCGGCTGGCTTTGAACCACAATCTTTAGCTCTCAGCCTCCTGAGTAGCTAGGATTATAGGCACCACGCCATCACGCCCAGCAATTTTTTTAAATTTTGAAGTTCAAGTTTAGTTCCCATCACTAACCAGCTATGTGAAAGAAGACAAGGCAAATAACCTTTCTGATTCTTTACTTCCTTGAGGATCTAAATAATACTATTGTACACATGCTACTTTATAACGATGTTGAATGTTTACATAGAATGACAAATAGCGAAATGTTTTGTAAAATAAAGCTTTTCATCATCAAAGGCATAATTGAACTGTATTAATATGTTAGATCTTTAGAGAATAAGAACTGTATATTTAATTATAATTAACATATACTGCTCTATATGGATACATACTATAATAAAATTTCAAATCGTTGTCTAAAAGGATACAACTAATTATATTTTTGGCCATTCAATAAAATTGACATAGTTAAATTATTATTATTATTATTATTACCAGTCCTAGGGCTTGAACTCATGGCCTGGGACTCTCTGTGTTCAGGGCTAGGGCTTTACCACTAGAACCTCACCCCCACTTCTGTCCTTTCCTGTTGATGTGCTACTGAGGATCAAACCTTGGGCTTCATGCATGCTAGGCAAGCACTCTACCACTAAGCCACATTCCCAGACCCTTAATTAAAGTATGATCATAAAAATTGATTATAATTTTTTATTCTAAAAGGACAGAATTCTGATTATAGTTTTGTCATTCAACATTTCAATTCTTTCTTAACTTTTGGATCATACAAATTATTATGCCAATGTTAAGGATTAGAGCTTACTTTAATGTTTAGGTCCCCTGATAATTTTCCCTCTTAGAGCTAGGAGCCATTGTTTTTTCTTAGAAGTCTTTTTTATTTGTACTTCTTCTGTTCTAGACCCAGTGTAAGAAATCCCTTAGGGTAAGCATTAAAAAGAACAAAAGACAAAGATCAAACAAGAAGGATCTGTCTCTAACTGAAATGAACCTCAAAGAACTGGCAAAGGTGAAATGAAATGTAGTGGTAAGCAATTTTCTTAGGAGAGGAAGGAGAGCACTGTAAAGTCTTTGCTGAAATACTTTAGAGATGTACTCAGACTGTGTAGGAATTGCTGTGTTCCCATAAGCAAGGTAAGGAAAAAAGTCTGCCACAACAGATTGTTCTCATTTCTTACTAGTCATTGCAGGGGTATGAGAAACACTAAGGCCTTCCTCACAAGGAAATGTGAACCCTGTGTTCCTCTTTCCTGGCTGTTTGCTATTAAAGACAGCCCTTGTCTCAGTAGACAGAACTTCAAATATCCTGCAAGGTTCTGCCATGCTTGGAGGAGATGGAACCTTTTCTTCTGTCCTTGCAGATTAGTTTTCGAGAAGGACCAGGAATGCTGCCAAGCAGTGGTGATCACACTTGTAATCCTAGCAGCTCAGGAGGCTGAGATCTGAGAATCACCATTCAAAGCCACCCCAAACAGGAAAATCAATGACTCTTACCTCCAAGTTACCACCAAAAAGCCAGAAATGGAATATGGCTCAAATGATAGAATATGAGGCCCTGACCTGAGTTTAAGCCCCAGGACCAATTAAAAAAAAATTAATGCCAGTCCCAGGGTTTGAGCTCAGGGCCTGAGCACTGTCCTTGGGCTTTCTTAAGGTTAGAGCTTTACCACTTAGGCCATGGCACCGTTTCTGGCCTTTTTCTATGTATTTGGTACCGAGGAATCGAATCCAGTTCTTAGTACATGCTTGGCAAGCACTCTACCACTAGGCCAAACTCCCAGTCCCCAATTCTTTTTTTAATTTTTTTTCAAAAAGGAATCTAGGAATCCAAATTACTTACAAGCTCCCTATACTACTAATTGATTACTGAATTTAGCTTAGAATTGATAATACACAAAGAACTTAGTGAAAATTGAGTTTGTTGTTGCCTATAGAGTTATCAGACACCTGTGTACCTAGGACCCACAAGGAAAGCCTTCTAGTTGCTTTGGAAAATAGTCTAGTGGTTCCTCAAAGTTTTAACACTGCTCAGAAAAAGTGAAAATGTATGTTCTCACAAAACATGTCCATTGCAATATTAATCCTACCAGCCAGAAGATAGAAACAACCCAGAGATTATTAACAAAATGTGGCCTGTCACATCATGGAATGTTCACATTAAAAACTATTGGGTGCCTATGAACTTCGTAGACATTATGCTAAGAGGGAAGCTAGTAACAATAGACCATATATGAGATTCCATTTATATAAAATATACACAAGAGACAAATCTAAGACAGAAAATAGATTAGTGGATGCCTAGGGTTAATGGCAGAGACTTTCTTTTCAGAGTGATGAAAATGTTCGAAATTTGTGGTAGTAGTAGTTGTACAACTTTAAGCGTATTAAAAACCAATAACTTGCCCGTGGCAGATCATATGATGTATAGAAATGACACATCACTGAAAAGAAAAATTCCTTCAGGCACTTCCTAGTTCAAGTCAAGAGCTATGCATTCCTTCAGGCACTTCCTAGTTCAAGTCGAGATTTGTATGTGGTACCAAGAAATCAAACCCGGGTCTTCGTGCATGCTAGGCAAACACTCTACCACTAGGCTAAACTACTGACCCCTTTTACTCTTATTTTAAGCAGTTACATGAAGGGGTTTCAATTCCACAAGTCAGATTGTGAGTACAGTGCATCTTGGTCATTGTCACCCCTTCCTTGTTCTCCCAGAAGAGAATAGATTTTGGGGTAGCTGTTAAGTGTTCTCACCACACACAAAAAAAGTATGTCAGGTAATACTAATTTAATTTACTCAATTTAGACATCATATAACATAGCTTTATTGCAAAAGATCATATTGTACCAATAAACAATCCAGCAATGTTTATTTGCCAGTTTAAATAAGAATATAATTTTTCTTAGAGAAAAAAAAGAATGTAAATCAATTCAGTTTCTATGTACCCACGGTGGCTTTTCCTCCCTCAAAGCAATACTCTTACTTGAATTTTGTGAAACAAATGATTGAACATAGGGCCTCTGCCTGCTAGGTAAGATTATATCACTTAAGCCATGCCCTCTACTCTTTTTTTTAATTGAAATTAATAGAAGGGTTACAGTTACATTTGCCAGATAGAAGGTGCATTACTTCACACTTTGGTACCCCTTCTCATGTTTTGTCCCCATTTCCTTCCCCCTATCTTGTTTTCCTCCCTTCCCTTTCCTATGTAAAATAAACAAATAATCATATATACAGTACAATATATCAGATAACAAGGTAAGATACTGTAACAATATGAGAATAACCAAGGGACAACAAAAGAGATGAGAAATAACATAGTACATTATGAACAACAATCATACATTATATGGGTCTTGTTTCCATATGCTGGAAGTCCTTTCATTTAGCCTCATCCTATATGGGCTTATGTATCTAGGTTTTGAGCTATTGTAATCCTCTGCTAGGTGAGTCCAAGTTTTGTACTAATTAATCCAAATGCCCAGCCCTCTACTCTTGACAGTAGAAGCAGCATGCTGATTTGCATTCTGAGTCTGGCATTTACCCTGAGCTGGCACTTTGAATGGCTCTGTTTTAGAGGTCTTATAATCTCCTTTTATAGATACGTACATGTCTCTGAAAGACGAATCTGAAAGCTGATTAGGGGAGGAACTCAGAGTGTCCAGGCTAGTGTCTCAATTTTTCAATGGTGGCTTTCAGTCGTCAGGCTGAGAACCTCAGGGAGGAATAAAATGACTCCCAGGAACCATGTCTCCCTCTAATCTCAGCTGCTTTGCACAGATAAGCTCTCGGCTCTGATGGATGGAGGGCATGGCTCAAGTGGGAGAACACCTGCTTAGCAAGCACAAATTCAAATTGCGGTACCAAAATCAAAAACCCAAGGACTCAGATCAGGTCTAGACCCACCTGCTATTGTTTCTTCTAAGTTTTGCCACCTTGGCTTTGCCATGGAGGGAAATTTGTAGATTAGGAGGGATTTGGAGCTCCTTTCCCTCTTAAGCCTATTTGTAAAGGAAGCTTCCAGAAAGAATTCATGCCTGAGGAAGGAGGTCAGGGAGCACATTCTAGTGCCAGTGAGGCCACAAAACACTTTCCCAGCTTGCTCTTTTAGGTACTCCTTTTTTTTTCCAGAAGGGGGAAAAATAATTGAAGAAGCTGAGCTCACACCTGTAATCCTAGCTACTCAGAAGGCTGGGAGGCTGAGATCTGAGAATCATGGTTGAGGCTAGCCCAGGCAAGAAAGTCTATGAGTCTCTCTTTTTTATTTTTGCCAGTCCAGGGGCTTGAACTCAGGGCCTGAGCACTGTCTTTGGGCTTTCTCAAGGATAGAGTTCTACCATTTGAGCTTTTTTCTATGAATGTGATACCAAGGAATTGAACCTGGGTCTTCATGCTAGGCAAGCACTCTACCACTAGGCTAAACTCCCACCCCCTCCATGACACTCTTATCTCCAGCTAACCACCAGAAAACCAGAAGTGGAGCCAAAGTTCCACATAGCAAAAATGCTAAGGGACTGCACCCAGACCTTGAGTACAAGTGTCAGTAGTGGTGAGTGAGTGTGTGTGTGTGTGTGTGTGTGTGTGTGTCTGTGTCTGTGTGTGTGTGTGTGTATGCATGTATGAGATTTATTTTTTTTTATTTGCCAGTTATGGGGCTTGAATTCAGGGGCTAGCTGCTGTCCTTGAGCCTCAGAACGGCTCTCTCGCTGCTATGATTTGTGTATGATGTCTACAATAAGCATAGCCATCTGGAGCATTAGAAGGAATGTGGCACATAGGTCATCCTAGCTCCAGCATTTGCCAGCCTGATTCATGGGGCCCTCTTGTTTTGTAATTAATTATTTTTTAATGAGAAATTTCTCATGCAGATTTAGACACTCTGTCACTTTATATGTCAGCGGCTAGGTGAAAGGATTGCATATTAAGTTGCTGATTTTATTTTATATGTATATCCTTTTTCTTTTCTATGACTTTTTATTTGACTAACTCATTAACTCTTGCAAAAACAAGATTCATTTTCCTAGAGACAACTGGGGCAGTTCACTAGGCACTGGACAAGGGATGAGGGGAATGAAAGCAAACAAATCACACTGCAGAGATCATTTCAAGAGTATCATTAGTCATATTATTTTAAAAAATATTCCCTGTTGAAGTTCTACATCTACACAGTAGTTACAGGGTTCATCTGATAGAATTACCAAATAACTACAGATGATTAAATATTCTAGAGAAGACTATAAAATGAAGCATTCTAAATTCTAACTGTTTTAGATGCATATATATATTTATTTCTTTTTCAGTTTTTATTTTATTGAGAAAAACTCTAAGACTGTAGATGGTTTGATTGAGTGTTGGCTGTGAGGTAACTCCAGTGTTAAGGAAGGATTATGTTATGCCTCTACTGCAGATTAGCAAACTAATCTCTTCCCAGAATAGCTAGGGAGAGTCAGCTACCTGATTAACAGGGTCAATGTTAAACTTTTTCCCCAAGCTAAAACAAAAAATTGTACTGGAAAAAAATTTAATGCTAAAACAGAGGTCTTCCAAAATCAGATAAGAAAATTCTCTTTCTAGGTAAGGGAGAAATCAATTTCCTACTTTTTTCTTTTTGAGCTTTTAGTCAATTAAGAAAAACGATTAGACCAGAATGTATGGAAGTATAATGATATCCCTTTTGTACAATAATGTGTTAATATAAAGAGAGAATTAAGAAATTAGATATGAACCAAAGATAAATATTAAATGTAGATGATGGACGCTGGTTGTTCATGCCTGTAATCCTAGCTATTCAGGAGGCTGAGATCTGAGGACTATGGTTCAAATCCAGCGCGAGCAGGAAAGTTTATGAACTCCAACTAGCCACCAAAAACCAAAGTAGTGCTGTGGTTCATAATTGGTAGAGTACTAGCCTTGAGTGAAAAAGTTTTGAGACCATGCCCAGACCATGCCCAGGCCCCATGACCAACAAAAAAATTAAATATATACTTTATTATTTTCCTTTTATATACAAATATTAGGAATTAATTATATATGACTAATCTCTCCATGCTTGATTTAAAATGAACACTAACAGCTGCTAAAAGGATTGCTGTTTGCTATTATTTTTGTTTTCTAATCATAGTTGTCCTTGACTAATTTGAACAATCTTCATTTGTAATTACTGTCACATTTTTCTATCTGACTTTCACACACAAAAAAGTATGCTCAATTTTCTGCTGGAAAGTGTGTATTGGTAGCTCACACCTGTAATCTAAGGATCTTGGTTCAAAGCCAGCCCAAGCAGACAAGTCTGAGAGATTCTTATCTCCAATTAACCATCAAAAAGCCAGAGTAAAGGTATGGTTCGCATCAGCCTTGAGTGAAAATGTCAAACAAGAGAGCATGAGGCCCTGATTTCAAGCTCTAGTACAGACAGACAGACAGACAGACACACACACACACACACACACACACACACACACACACACACACACACACACACACAACTGCTGGGAGGCTTTTTGGATTTTGTCATTTTTTTTCAGATATCTTTTCCATCTTATCTCTTGAGTTTTCATCACCCAGATGAATCATGCCAGATCTTCATCCCTCTTCTGACTACTTGTGGTTCAGTTTACCTCTGTGCTGAGAGTATGAAAATGAAAGAACTACTACAACAAGAAGTTACTAGTTCCATTAGTAGCCCAAGTAATCAAGAAGAATCTAGTTGTTTGCTTTAAAAGCTGCTAAATTTTATCTTCATTTGTGAAGACAATTTTTTTCAAAGCCTACCAATTCAGATATTATAAAGTCTGTATTATGCCCCAAGTGTCTTTGCTGTGTATCCTGAATGAATCAGTTTTTTTTTTTACTTTAGATAGATAAAAAAGATATCTGTTTTCTCAACTCTAAGATTCCACCTCACTCCAGCTAGAATGGCCAGGATCAGGAAAACGAATGACAACAGATGCTGGAGGGGATGTGGCCAGGAGGGATCACTACTACACTGTTGGTGGGAGTGCAAACTCGTTCAACCACTATGGAAAGCAGTATGGCAGTGCCTCAAAAGGCTAAACATAGAACTCCCCTATGACCCAGCAATTCCACTACTTGGCATTTACCCAACCACCCAGAAACATGGACATACTAAACCCACTAGCACAACAATGTTCATTGCAGCACTATTCACCATAGCAAAGATATGGAACCAACCTAGATGTCCCTCAGTTGATGAGTGGATCCACAAGTTGTGGTATTTGTACACAATGGAATTCTATGCTGCTGTCAGAAAGAACGACATTGCCCCATTTGTTAGGAAATGGAAAGACTTAGAAAAAATCATATTAAGTGAAGTAAGCCAGACTCAAAGGAACTTAGGCTCAATGGTTTCCCTCATTCGTCATAATCAGTAGAAACCTTGGGCTCTACTAGCAGAGATCTGCAATAGAGCAAAATCTTGATACATAAGGACATATAATGTGAAGCTAATTGCAAGGACCTCCAGGATAGTGAAACAAAAGCCATATAATGAATGATTGTTGTGCTTAATGTACTATGTTGTCTCTCATCTCCTTTGCTGTCCCTTGGTTATCTCATATTGGTATAGTATCTCACTTTGTTATCTGATATATTGAATTTATTTGTATTTGGATATTTGAAATTTGATAGGGAAGGGGGGGAAACCAAGACAGGTGGAGGGTGTGGGGGGGGAGGGAAACGGGTACCAAGACATGTGAAAGGGTATCAATGTATGTGAATTAATGCACCTTCTATCTGGCAAATATCATGTAACCCTTTTACTAATTACAATAAAAAAATAAAGCAAAAATAAATAAATAAAAAAAAAGATAAAAAATGATACAGAAAAAAAAAGATATCTGTTTTCTGTTGGAGGCAATCAAATGGCAAAGAGAATTATTTGATATAATTGTACAACTTCTGCAAATTATATTAATCAAATTTTCTCATTTTCAGGCCTGTTTTGTCCCAGTTCTGTTTGATAGGAATTCATTGACTGACAAATAGGGCTTATTACAGAGACACTTGATAGTGTGGACAAAAAACCCAGGCAGAATTGGGAAAGGTCAAGTCTTACCTGTTGTTTGACATTTATTCAAATGGCAGTTGCAACAGTCAACTGTTGACAGTGTAGGACATCAAGCAAATTAAATGTACAAACACCCCCCCCCCACACACACACACACACAACAAGGATGGCACAAGTTCTGGTAGCCAAGAGAACATCAGGACCTCATTGATTTGAACTTGTACATGTGGAGAAAGAACAAAATGCTGAGATGGAAAGAATGCTTGGCCTCCTGTTGTGCAGGCCTTGAACATTTAGTCTGTGCTTAATTCAATACCAATGTTAAGGATTTTCTGCAGAAAAATTTTCATGGTTGGAACTTCAAGTTTTCTTTATGAATTTTTTTTTGCCTGACAGTACACTAGATGGTAGGATTACAGATAGTGATAAGAAAATACTGGAATTAGGGCCAGGAGTTTGGCCTGGTGGTAGAGTGCTTGCCTAGCATACATGAAGACCTCAGGTTCGATCCCTCAGTACCTCATACACAGAAAACTCCAGAAGTGGTGCTGTGGCTTAAGTGGTAGAACCCTAGCCTTGAGAATGCCCAAGGACAGTGCTCAGGCCCTGAGTTCAAGCTGCAGGACTGGCAAAAAAAATACTGAAATTACCCAGTGAATTTGTGATTATTGCAGCCCAAATGAGAAGCAGATAGTTACCATATCTTACTACCCTCTTTCCACTCAGCATTCATATCCATGCCTACCTAAGGTTACCAACTTTGAGCACTTTCTTCAGTAATTAAGAACCTTCTCCAGACCCTAGGCACAGCAGAAGTCCTAGGGAGTTAACTTCCTCTAGGAATAGTCCTCAACCAGTGACTGAAGGGACATAGTGGTAATTAGTCCAACTAACTTGCTACTCATTAGAGATTTTTTTTAACTTTTTCATATATTTTATTGTAATTAATAGAAGGATTGCATATATTCACCAGATAGAAGGTGCATTATTTCGCAAACATTGATACTGTGTCTCATGTCTTGGTCCCCCATTTCCCTCCCCCACTCCCACCCCTCATCTTGTTTTCCCCCCTTCCCTATCCTATTTCAAATAACCAAATATGTATATGTACAATATATCAGATAACAAGGTAAAATACTGTAGCCATATGAGATAACCAAGGGATAGCAAAAGAGATGAGAGATAACATAGTACATTAAGGACAACAATCACTCATTACATGGCCTTTGTTTCTATATCCTGGAGGTCCTTTCATTTAGCATCTTCCTATATGGCCTTATGTGTCTAGGTTTTGCTCATTAGAGATTATTTTAAGCCATGTTCAACATACTCTCCCAGAGTTCCTGAAGAAGATTGAGACCCAGATGTCCACAACTATAAACTGCTTGGAAACATTTTCTTTATTTTTTCTTTGTGATAATATTGGGCTTGCATTTGAAAATTAAGCTGCAGGTCTAAAAGTTTATTAGCCTTATGGAAAAAAGGTAATATCACTTATAGTTAATTAACTAGGAAATACATGTTATATACAGAAAAATGTGAAATTATGAGAAGTACTGAGAGTTTTCACGCAGAGAAAAATGACAGAGGAAATACCACAATTCCATAAAAGGAGGGTTAGGTTTGGTTGTTTTTCATTTGAAATACAAGAACAGTTCGGTGAAGCTGCATGATAGGACATAAAAATTTGGATATGGATGGTGTTCAGGATGAGAGAAAGATAGTAGAGATTTCTATTTTACACCAAGAAGTGGTCAGATCTGGTGAATATAATGTAACCCTTCTATTAATTACAATAAAAATATATTTAAAAAAAGAAGTGGTCAATAAAGCTATGGAGATGGGTAAGGCCTTGAAGAACTAAGTATTAAGGTGGACACTGTTGATCTATGCTTGTAATCCTAGCTACTCAGGAGGCTGAGATCTGAGGATCGTGGTTCTTCCAGCCAGGGCAAAAAAGTCCATAAAACCCTTACCTCCAAAATCAGAAATGGAGCTATGGCTTAAAGTAGTAGTCTTGAGTACAAAACCCAGAGACTGCACCCAAGTCCTGAGATCAAGCCCTATGACTAACAAAACAAACAAAAAACTGAGTATTATACAGGAACAGGTGGCTCATGCCTGAAATCCTTACTACTCACATGGCTGAGACGTAGAAAATTACAGTTCGAATCCAATCTGGGCAGAAAAGTCAATGAGACTCCATCTCTAAACTGGCATAAAAGCTGGAATATAGGCATATCTCAGATAATAGATCTCCAACCAGCTGTGAGCAGAATAATCCAAGAGAGACCAATAGGCATATCTCAAAAAGATACTAGTAGACAATAATTTGTATTTTAGGGATGATTTTTTTTTATCATGGGACTTGAACTTGGCCTGGGCACTGACCCTGAGCTCTTCAGCTTAAGGCTGCCAACCTACCCTTGAGCCAAGCCCCACTTCCTGTTTTCTACAGGTTAACTGGAGATAAGAGTCTCAGGTCCTTTTGTGCCTGGGCTGGCTTTGAACCTTGATCCTCAGATCTCAGCCTCCTGAGTAGCTAGGATTATAGGCAAGAGGCACTGCAACCGGCTAGGGATGAATTTAATTGAATGGATCACTGAAATTTTTCCAGCTACTCATTATTGAATCAACAGATTTATATAGATTACATAATCTTCCTAGAAAGACCATGGTCTGGGAATATTAAAATTAGGGTAGTGCCAATAACTAGTTCCAGTGTTTTTATTGAAGTAATGTTATGATTCATCTCCTTGGTATGAAATTCCAGATCATTTTCTCTCATGATACTTTTCCTTATAGTAGTTTATTTATATGCACATTCACTATATTCTAAAGAGAATTAATCACTCCTCCCAGATCTCAAATAAAGGGTTTTGAATGCTGTTCTGCTCTAAACAAAGCCCTTATTGATGAATTTCACATAAAACCCATTATGTATTGAGGCATAATCAGCTTTACATAATTTAACATGTTAAGTGCCTACTGCAGTGTAGCGGCTGAGGCTAACTAGATATACTGTTAGGGAAAAAAATCAGACTGGCTGTTACCATATCTAAGGTACAGGCCCCTTATTCCTTAACTGTCAGATGCAGTTGGGGATAGAGAAAACAATTCCCTGGTGAGGAACTTGCCACTTTTTAATTGAAGAGGGTTTTGCTCACTGTGTAGCTCAGGTTGGACTCAAACTCATGATTTTCCTGCCTTGGCCTCTAAAGCTGCAATCATATTTATTTTCTTGTTGCTTGTGAGGCTTGAACTCAGGGCCTGGGTGCTGTCCCTGATCCTCTTTTTGTTCAAAGCTAGTGTTCTACCATATGAGCCACAGTACCATTTCCAGGTTTTGAGTGGTTTATTGGAGATAAAAGTCTCACGGGGACTTTTCTGCCCTGGCTGGCTTCCAGCTGCAATCCTCAGATCTTAGCCTCCTGAGTAGCTAGGATTACAGGCCTGAGCCACTGCTACCTACTCTATTTATCTATTTTGTTGTTGTTGGCTTGAGCACAGAGCCTGAGCCTGAGCACTGTCCCTGAACTTTTTTTTCCCCTCAAGGCTAGCACTCTAGCACTTGGAGCTGCAGCTTCACTTCCACTTTTCTGGTTATTAATTGGAAAGAAGAATCTCATGACTATCTTACCCAAGCTGGCTACAAACCAAGATCCTCAGATCTCAGCCTCCTAAGTAGCTAGGATTCCAGATGTGCGCCACCAACACCCAGCCATAGATACTTATTCATTTTTTTTATTTTTTGTGTATTTTTTGTGGGTCATGGGGCTTGAACTCTGGGCCTGCGTAGCTCAAGGCAGTACCCTACCCCTTGAGCCACAGCCTCACTTAATATCATGTTATTTTTTTATTATTTTTTTTCTAGTCCCAGGCTTGAGGTCTGGGTCTGAGCACTGTCCTTGGACTTTCCTCAAGGCTAGTGTTCTACCCTGAGCCACCGCACCGCTTCTGGCTTTTTCTATGTATGTGGTACCGAGGAATCGAACCTGGGTCTTTGTGCATGCTAGGCAAGCACTCTACCACTAGGCCAAACTCCCGGCCCAGAATATAATATTTTTAATGGAAAGTAATATTGTTGAGCTTACCCCACTTGTGTAAGGTGTTCCTTGCATGTTGAAAGTCTATTTTCTTGCCCTGCAAGGTGGCTCACGCCTGTAATCCTAGCTACTCAGGAGGCTGAGATCTGACGATCAAGGTTCAAAGCCAGCTCAGGCACAAAAGGACCTGAGACTCTTATCTCCAGTTAACCTGTAGAAAATGGGAAATGGGGCTTGGCTCAAGGGTAAGGCGGTAGCCTTGGGCTGAAGAGCTCAGGGACCAGTGCCCAGGCTGAGTTCAAGCCCCATGACCCACCCAAAAAAACAAAAAAGAAAGTCTATTTTCTTAGGGTCAACCTGCATCCTGTTGACTTTAAATGGAATCAATATATAATGGAAAATATGAAAATAAGTTATTATTGATAGTATGTGCAAACCAAGGCTGTGCTTTTCATGTTCACGACTTCCGTGTTCTTTTGTTCTTTTATGCAAATAATCTTACCTTTTCATTTGTTGGGCTTTTCATTGCTTCTAGACGCCAAGGACTTACTGTTGTGCTAACACTGAAGACCTGGAAACAGTCATTCACTATGTTCACAGCTTGTTCCCTTCTGCTCCTTTTCTGGCAGCAGGTGTTTCAATGGGAGGGTAAGGTTTTTCTCTTTCTAATATATCTGGAGAGAAGCAGTCCTCCTATCTATCTCTTTCAGAGGACTATAAGCTAGCTAGAGATTTTAGAGAAAGTGTTTGCTTATTTGTATCTCATGGCGTGGTTGAGAAAACAAGGAAGGAAGGAATTCAGGTAATTCAGTAATGAATTCAGGTGTTTGTATGTGTTTGGGTATTGGGGCTTCAACTCAGGGCCTGGGTGCTGTCCCTTACTTTTTTTTTCCTTCACAGCTGGTGTTCTACCTCTTAAGCCACAGCTCTACTTGTGGCTTTTTAGTGTTTATTAATTGGAGATAAGAGTCTTAGGGACTTTTTTGCCTGAGCTTGTTTCCAACCGCAATCCTCAGACATTAGCCTCTTGATAGCTAGGGTTACAGTTGTGAGCCACTATACCCAGCATTCAGATAAATGTCAGGTAAATGTTACTATTTCCCTTGGCTAGGTGGTAGTAAAGGTAGTTTCCTGGGGCCCCAGGGGATGCCTGACCCCCCCCCCCGGAGATGATTTGCAGCTCTCCACTGCATGTTGCCCCTCTGATTCCCTGCATTCAGACTCAGGATTTATATCATAACATCCGTCATTCTAGTTGCAGAAACAATCACTCTCCATGGCAGTGGCCTTTCAAAGTATCTCGAGGTTTACTTTATTTTGATTTGATTTGCTTTGGTTTGGTTTCTGGGCAAATGGAACTGGAATTTTGTTATTCATCTACTGTAGCTGCTATTTTAAACATAATACTGGGGTTTGTGCTGCTTACCCTTACAGTGGGATTTATCTAGAACAGTTATTTGCTGTGTTGATATTTAGACTTGTTTCTACTACTAATTATTATAATTGTATTGAGCTTAAGGAAAATTAACAGTCTTAGCTAGTACTTTATGTGTCTTAAATCTTCTACACCACTATCCAAACCTGTTTTTAATTTAACGTGTTTTTTTTGTATGTTGGATATTAAGCTCAGGACTTCTTGTATGCTAGGCAAATGCTGGACTGCTTGGCTCTATCCCAAACTGCTTTGTAAAATCAAAAAACACTTAAAGTGAAGACTAATATTTTTCTTGAATTTGTAAAGGATTTATCTATCATTTTGGTTTTCAGAGTATCTTAGGAAAATATATATTTGAAAATGAACAATCATTGCAAATGTTGGACTCTGAAAAGTAGGTTTTAGCAAGAGCATTTTAGAGTCTGATAAACATGCATTAGCATGGAAGGTCTGACTTGACCTACAAAAGGAAGACATCAGAATCAATGCAGAAAACCCAGGCAGAATTTCTCAGTTTTGCTTCACCGGCAGAATGTAGCATTTTTCCCCCTTAACATGAGCCCTTGAGGGGTGGGGGAAATACTGGACTTTTATCCCTTAGTCATATAAATTCTTGGCTTCTTTTTTTTTTTTTAAGGCCAGACCTTACATAAACAGACCCAGATTCTTTTCAGAAGCTCCTGGGAAGTGTGTATTCATGCCACATTGAAGCCTTGGTGCCTAAAGGCAGAAAGTGACCGCTGATTTTTTACAGCTGGTTGAATGTTAATGTCATATGAATTATTTGAGTGGAGCACGCTTTCCAGTTGCCTAGCACTACAACACATTCCCAGATGGGCACACCATTCGGGAGCAGTTTTTTCAAGCTTGACAATTGTGTTTTCTTTTGTTTCCCTTTAGAGGTGGAACTGACAAAAGCATGGTCTAGGGAGAATCATATGCTCAGTGACTGTGGACTTGGGTAGTCCCCATGCCTGTGAGGCTAGGTGCCAAGGGCCAGCTTTCAGCCAGAACTGTGTATGGCCAGGGAGCCCATGCCTCTCTAGACCTGGACTCTAGTATCCCAAAAAATTGATAAGCAAACTTTGAAAATTAATTTAAAAAGCTGAATACTATGCTGGGTGTAGTGGCTCACATCTGTAATCTTAGCTACTCAGAAGGCTGAGATCAGAAGACTGTGGTTCAAAGCCTGCTCAGGCACTAGAGATTCTTCTCTCTAATTAACCAGTAGAAAGGGGAAGTGGGGCTGTGGCTCCAGGAGTAAGGTGGTAGCCTTGAGCTGAAGAGTTCAGAGACAGGGTCCAGGCCCAGAGTTCAAGCCCCATGACCAATTAAAAAAAAAACAAAGCTGGATACTGGTGGCTCTGAAGATCACAGTTCAGAGCTACCTCCAGCAGCAAAGTCTGTGAGAGTCTCAACTCTAATTCACCCCTGAAAAGCCAAAAATGGAGCTAAGGCTCAGTTAGTAGAACACTGACCTAGAAGAATAAAGCAGGCCCTCAATTCAAGCTCCATTACCAGCACATATGCACACAACACATACACATACACTATTTCCAAATATGTATATATATATACACAAATATAAAAATATAATAAAAAATAGAGACTCTTCAGCTTCACTAATTAGCAACACGTAATTTGTTTCATTATCATCCTCTTTACATTCTTTCCTAAGGCTATTATCAACTGAATCTCAGACATTATATATTAATATTTCACCTGAGGCTGAAGCTGTAATACAGGAGTAGAACAACTTGATTAGCATGGACCAGGTCTGGATTCAGTACCACAAAATAAGTAGTTCAGTTGGGTTAGTTCTTGGTCTTTGTGCTAAGGTCAAGCGTAGTATTGTTCTGTTTGTTTTAATGTCTGACAAATTTTCATTCGTATATATTAAGTACAGCTTGGAGCAGGGAGGTGGAGGATAGAACAAGAGCTTATTCTGCTGATGCCATCCATCTGCCCGGTATTGTAATATGTAATACTTTCAGAAATGGCACACATATAGGTCTCTCTCTCTCTCTCTCTCTCTCTCTCTCTCTCTCTCTCTCTCTCTCTCTCTCTCTCTCTCTCTCTCTCTCTTTCTCTCTCTCTCTCTCTCTCTCTCATCTCTCTCTCTCATCTCTCTCTCTCTCTCATCTCTCGTCTCTCATCTCTCTCTAGTCTCTCATCTCTCTCTCGTCTCTCTCTCTCTCTCGTCTCTCTGTCTCTCTGCCTGGGTGCTGTCCCTGAGCTCTTCAGCTCAAGGCTACTGCTCTACCACAGTGCCACTTCCGGTTTTCTGGTGGTTAATGGGAGATAAGAATCTCATGTACTTTTGTGCCCAAGCTGGCTTTGAACAGCGATCCTCAGATCTCAGCCTCCTGAGTAGCTAGGATTACAGGTATGAGTCACCGGCACCCAGTTTTGGTTGGTATATTTAAAAGGAATCTCTAAACTTGGCCCTGGTAACTCACACCTATAATCCAAGTTATTCAGGAGGCTGAAATCTGATCATTTTGGTTCAAAGCCAGGCCCAACAGACAAATCTGAGAGACTCTTAACCTGCAAAAAGCCAGAACTGGAGTTGTGGCTCCAGTGGTAGAGCATCAGCTATGAACAAGGCCCTGAGTTAAAACTCTATTACTGGCAAGAATAAATACAAATAAGAAGGATTTCTATTAAACAACCACATCAACTAGAGGTGTGACTCAAGTGGCAGATCAGTATCCTTGAGGAAGCTAAACAAAACAAAAACAAATGAAAAGTAAAAGGACTAGAGGTGTGGCTCAAGCAGTAAAGCACCTGTCAAGTTCAAACCCCAGGACACAAGCAAACAAAAATTCACAGCACCTTTATCACACCTGAACAAAAATAACGGTAATTCCTAAGTGTCATCAACTATTCAATGTGTGGTCACATTTATCCACTTATCTGTGTTCATTTGATTTTATGGTTATAGAGTTCAAGAGCCAGATAACCTTAAGATTTTCATGCTTCTTAAATCCCTTAATTATGATTTGTTCTCTTTTTCCTCTTTTAGATTTTTTTCTTTTATTAAGAAAACGAGGTCCTTTTACTTTTACTGTCAAAGTAAAACAACCATTTGGGGAGAAACTATCAGCTTTACATTGATCCTCAATAATAAATGAAAATGATTCCTTCCTATATGGTGCTGTCTGTTTCTGGATTTTTCTAACTCTGAGTTTCCCTTCCAACCCTGGTAATTTCTGCATTTTATCAGCTGCCCAGCCATATCTGACATCCTACTAGGGCCTCTTAACTTAGAAGTCTAAACATTTTACAGGAGAGGAAGTATTATCCTCTAAATGGTTTAGTGAACCATGGAAAAGTATGCAAGTAGTACCGTCATTAGAGTCATTTTCAAGGGCTATCTTGAGAGATATGACCAATCAATCACTAAATTTACTGTTTCTCCCCAATTTTAGAATGCTGCTTCTGAATTACCTAGGCAAAACTGGGCCCAAAACTCCTTTGATGGCAGCTGCAACTTTTTCAGTTGGTTGGAATACTTTCGCCTGCTCAGAGTCACTGGAGAAACCACTGAACTGGCTGCTTTTTAATTACTATTTGACAACCTGTCTCCAGTCCTCAGTTAATAAGTAAGTCATCTTTAACATTTTTTGTCTGCGAACATTTTAGATTATATAACATTTTAGATTATTCCAACAGGATAAAAATTTTAAAATATAATACTGCCAGTATATGTCTATTTATTTATATGTTATGTGTATTTATACTATTGTATCAAAATATTATCTATATTATAAATGCATGTATAAACAAAACTGTAAGCAGAAACTAAAAATATGGATAAAAGTCATAATGTTTTTGTTTATTCCCAGTGAATTGTCTTATATAACTCTTGAATTAGACATCACTAAGTCTAAATTATTCTAAAAGACTAAAAATAAAAACATCAATATAGAATGTGTTAGGTAAGATTATGGAATGTCTAGATTTTCTACTTGTTCATCTTGTCAAGACCTAATTCTTTCCCAGGAAGTAAGTAATGTATTATGTGCTTTCTTTCTTTGTCACTTGTGGGACTTGAACTCAGGGCCTGGGCACTGTCCCTGAGCTCTTTTGCTCAAGGCAAGCACTCTACCACTGTGAGCCACAGCTCTACTACTGGATTTTAAGTGGTTAATTAGAGATAAGAAACTCACAGGGACTTTTCTGCCCCAGCTGTCTTCAAGTAGTGATCCTCAGATCTCAGCCTCCTGAATGACTAGGATTTGAATTTAAGGTGTGAGCCACTAATGCCTGACTTCAAGTGCCTTTCATCGTTGAATGTGTTGAATGTATAACTACTTATGTACTTATGAGCATGGCCTGGTTTAGAAATATGAGAATGCAATTCACATGCATTGTCAACTCACAGTTTTTTAAATTACTAAAATGGCATATTTACATTAATATTTCTGAAATTTATGTATCTTCTAACAAATTAGCATATTAGAAAAGAACTTAAACCTCTAATACTGAATTGTACCTCCAGTCATATCATTCTACCCCTTGAAATGCACTGATAGGTTTAAACTTTAAATAAAAGTGCAATTAATTCGTGCACGACTCATTGAAAACAATACTTATCCTGAAAGTTGACATTAAACATTGACTTTAACCTTGTTTCCTAAATTACAGATCTTAATTATACATATTGCTAAATATGTTCAGTCATCCTATCATGGTGATGATAAAAAATGATCTTACATGTGGTCACTGAAATGTGGACAATAGCATGGAGAGTGAAATGGGATTTGAATTGAAATACCACTTGAGGGACTTGAGATATAGTTCAGTTGTGGAGTACATGTTCAAGTTCCAGTGAAAAATAGAGACTATAAAAATACATAAATATGGGGCTGGGAGTTTGGGCTAGTGGTAGAGTGCTTGCCTAGCATACATGAAGACCTGGGTTCAATTCCTCAGTAACACATACATAGAAAAAAGCTAGAAGTGGTGCTGTGGCTCAAGTGGTAGAGCTCTACCCTTGAGAAAACCCAAGGACAGTGATCAAGCCCAGAACTTATAAAAAATAAAAATACATAAATATAATAAAAAGATATATATATATATAAATGTATAACCATTTATAAGTACATAAAATGCTTTGCACAAGAAAAATACCAACATTTCAAAAATAATTACGTAGGGCCGGGAGTCTGGCCTAGTGGTTAAAGTGCTTGCCTAGCATGCATGAAGACCCGGGTTTGATTCCTCGGTACCACATACATAGAAAAAAAAGCCGGAAGTGGTGCTGAGGCTCAAGTGGTAGAGCTCTAGCCTTGAGAAAGTCCAAGGACAGTGCTCAGGCCCTGAGCTCAAGCCCAGGACTGGCAAAAAAAAATAATAATAATTACCTAGTGCTGGGAGTTTGGCCTACTGATAGAGTGCTTGTCTAGCATGCATGAAGACCCAGGCTTGGTTCCTTGGTACCACATACATAGTAAAAAGTCAGTAATAGTGCTGTAGTTCAAGTGCTAGAGTGCCACAGTGCTCAGGACTGAGCACTTGAGTTCAAGCCCCAGGACTGGCAAAAAAAAAAAGTATGTAAAAATATAAATTCAAATTTATATTATTATAATTTTTTAATGTCCCCATAGTGTCATCAATTGAAAGCTTATAACTAAACTGAGATCTTTAACCAGACTGACTTATTGGCATCAGCAGGTATAATTCCTTATGAAACAATATTTGTTTATATTACTGCGAATACATGTTAAACTGTATAACTATTTGAAAAAACAAGTGTTTTAAGTCTTCTTTGAGACTACAACAGACACATTTAGAAAGGAATAATACCTCTATCTTGACAACATGTAGGTTTTTTTTCCAAAATAAGCAAAATAAACATTTCCATTTCTTGGTTCATAACAAACAAAAAAGGGAGTTTAAAAAATAATCTCAGCCAGACTCACGCCTGTAATCCTAGCTACTCAGAAGGCTGAGATCTGAGGATTGTGGTTCAAAGCCAGCCCTGTCAGGAGAGTCTAGCCTCTTATCTACAATTGACTCCCAGACAAACAGAAGTGGTATTGTGGCTCAAAGTGGTAGAGCACTAGCCTGAGTGAAAAAGCTCAGAGATAGTGCCCAGGCCCTGAATTCAAACCCTACAACCACCACCAACAACAAAATTAAATTAGTCTTAGGGCTGGACACATAGTCAAGTGATACACCATCTGCTTAACAAGTGCTCTAATTTTCTTCAATTGCCTTACTACTCCCAACAATAATGATACCTCACAATATCATATACGTCTCTTTCTGTATCTAATTAAGCATACATTTTTTACATACCAACTTTGTGCTCTGAGCGAGGTTATTTACTTGTATGATTGAGATAGGAATGACCTTAATTTTTAGTTTTGAAATTCTTTTGTTCCAGGCACCGGCATATGTTTGTTAAACAAATTGATATGGATCATGTCATGAAGGTAGGTGAAAAACTTCATGTAATATTTTAAGTTTTTCCTTTTTATTCCAAGACTCGACAGAATTGGTTTTTGTTTTTCAGGCCAAGTCTATTAGAGAGTTTGATAAGCGATTCACCGCAGTCATGTTTGGATACCAAACAATTGATGACTATTATACCGATGCCAGTCCAAACCAGAGGCTGAAGTCAGTAAGAATTCCTGTGCTGTGCCTGAATTCTGTGGATGATGTTTTCTCACCTAGTCATGGTAAAATTAACATCTATGAATATATTTGTACATGATTTAAATTTTATTCTTCTTTATTTATTTTGCCAGTCCTGTGGCTTGAGCTCACGGCCTGAGAATTGTCCTTGGGCTTTCTCAAGGCTAGCACTCTACTACTTGAGCCACAGCACCATTTCTGGCTTTTTCTATGTATGTGGGGTGCTGAGGAATCAAACCCGGGTCTTTGTGCATGCTAGGCAAGCATTCTTACCAGTAGGCAAAACTGCCAGCCCCATGATTTAAATTTTAAAAGCCCATTCTTTATAAAGAGATGCAGTGATTTTTTTTTTGCCAGTCCTGGGCTTGAGCTCAGGGCCTGAGCACTATCCTTGGACTTTCTCAAGGCTAGAGCTTTACCACTTGAGCCTCAGCACCATTTCTGTTTTTTTTCTATGTATGTGGTACCGAGGAATCGAACCCGGGTCTTCGTGCATGCTAGGCAAACACTCTACCACTAGGCCAAACTCCCTGCCCTTGCAGTGATTTTTTTAAAAAGCCAATTATCTAATGTTTTATATTATGATAAAAACAAAAACTAGTCAAGGTGGGTGCTAGTGGCTCATGCCTGTATTCCCAGCTACTCAGGAGGCTGCTATTTGAAGATCAGTTTACGGCTAACCCAGGCAGAGATGTCCATGAAATTCTTACCTCCAATTAAGTGCCAAAAAAGATAGAAGTGGAGATATAGTTCAAGTAGTACGGTGGGACAGTGCCCAGGTTCTGAGTTTAAACCCCAGAACTGGCATGCCAAGTGTGGGAGTATATCAGACAGGAGGATTCAGGCCAGTCTGAACTACAGAGTAAATTCAAGGCCATTCTGTGCTATGTTTCAAGACCTGGTCCAAAAACAAAACAAACAAACAAAAAACAAGAAGAACAACTTAATTTAAAAACAAAAAAACATGATCTGGGAACCGGTGGCTCCCTGTAATCCTAGACACTCAGGAGACTGAGATTTGAAAAGGCAGCCCACGCAGGAAAGTTCATGAGACTTATCTCCAATCAAGGATTATGAAAGACACACACACACACACACACACACACACACACACACACACACACACACACACACACACACACACACACACCTTAATGCTCATCATGTAGTGTCTGATGTTTCTATCACTCTGAAATGTTTTCAGAATTTCTTTAGTCCCTTATAAGATCCAGGGCACGGGCCGGGAGTTTGGCCTAGTGGTTAAAGTGCTTGCCTAGCATGCATGAAGACCTGGGTTCGATTCCTCAGTACCACATACATAGAAAAAAGCCAGAAGTGGTGCTGAGGCTCAAGTGGTAGAGCTCTAGCCTTGAGAAAGTCCAAGGACAGTGCTCAGGCCCTGAGCTCAAGCCCAGGACTGGCAAAAAAATAAATAAATAAAGATCCAGGACAATGTTCTACTTGTTTTATTAACCTTTCCTTCTTACAAATGCACAGTTCTTTTCTTTACCTTAGAAGAACATTGGCTCTTTTTCCTAGGCTTGATGTAAAAATCAATGTTAATAAATTATTTAATAAAAAAGAAATAATTTTAAAAAACAGTAAAAAAAAAAAAAGAATTTGAAAATTTCCTTACCTGTTAACCTGAGTTAACCTGAGAATGAACTTGAGACTTTAGAAGCATAGTGAGCTTGAGTATGTCAATGATGGGAGCAAATTTAAAGGCAAACAGTTTCTCTGCTGGATATTAAAGAAAGGAAAAATATTCCAAAATTAACTTTTTTCCCTCTTAATTTGAGAAGTAATCTAGTAATCTATTGAAACAATTTAAGATGTTGAAAAGTAATTGCATTGCCTTAAGGATCTATCAGCTAGATTCTTAGGAATTTTCAAAAAACATTTTATGAATAAGGCACTGGTGGTCATGCCTAGCAATTCAGGAAGCTGAGATCTGAGTCAGAAAAGTTTATGAGACTCTAATCTCATTAACTACTGAAAAAGCCAGAAGTAAAGCTGTGGCTCAAGTGGTATGGAGCTGTTCTTGGGCACAAAAGCTCAAGGACAGTGTCTAGACCTGAGTTCAGATCCCAGGACTGGCACAAAAAAAAAAAAAAGAAAGAAAAGAAAAGACTTCAGGCCATGGATTACAGATCAGAAAACGAAACCGGAAATTTAAAACTCAGTTTATTTTTATTGAACCAAAAAAACCCAGAAAACAAAAAAACCTTTGGGCGACTGAGTACAGGTCAGAAAATGAACTTAAAACTCAGATAATTATTTAGCATATTTTATTGGATTAAATACTGATTATTTAGCATATTTTTATTGGATTAAAATTGTCTTGTTTTGCTGGGCACGGTGGCTCTCTCCTATAATTCTAGCTACTCTGGAGACTGAGATCTGAGGATCACTGTTCAAAGCCTGCCCGGGTTCTAAAGAACATGAGACTCTTATTTCCAATTAATCCCTAGAAAACAGAAAGTGGGGCTGTCAAGGGTAGGGCTGTAGCCTTGAGCTGAAGAGCTCAGGGACAACGCCTAGGCCCAGGAGTAGGGCGGTAGCCTTGAGCTGCAGAGCCCAAGGACAGGGCTCAGGCAGTTCAAGCCCGGTGACCACTACTACCACCACCACCAACAAAAAATTGTTTGGGGCTGGAAGTTTGGCCTAGTGGTAGAGTGCTTGCCTAGCATGCACAAAGACCTGGCTTTGACTCTTTGATACCACATACATAGAAAAAGCCAGAAGCAGTGCTGTGGCTCAAGTGGTAGAGCTCTAGCCTTGAGAAAGCCCAAGGACAGTGCTCAGGCCCTGAATACAAGCCCCAGGACAGGCAAAAAAAAAAAAAAAAAAGTCTTTTTTTTTTTTAATTCTTTTTTTTTTTTATTTCATTGGCCTTGCTAGCAACAAAAATTTCCCAATGTTTGGATCTGACTCACTAGGGTGAAGTTTAAACTTATTATTTCTTATTATTTCCCAAGCCATTTAAATAGTCTTTCCAAACTGAAAATAGTGTACAATTGTCTGCAGTCTGGGAGACTGGCAGCCAGCATGATTCACATGACTCATGCTTTGTTCTGATATGACTGTAACTATCAGTAACAGATACTTCTGTGTAGGGATTGGGGAAAACTAAGCAGTAGTGTGTATGCTTAGCATTCATGAGGGTTCAGGCCTCAGCATGAATACAGATACAATCATTGTTTGTATTCTAAGCATATGAAAAGAAAGAAAATAAGGCTGAGGGCTTGGCTCAAGTAGCAGAGCATTTGCCTATCAAGCACAAGACCTTGAGTTCAAACATAGGTACTAAGAAATCAAATCTGCTGGGCACTGGTGGCTCATACCTATAATCCCAGCTATAATCTTAGCTACTCAGGAAGCAGATCTGAGTATCAAGGTTTGATGTCAACCCAGGTAGAAAAGCTTTTATCTCTAATTAGAGGTAAGAGAAAAAGCTAGAAGTAGAAATGTAATTCAAATGATAGAGCACCAGCCTTGAGCAACAAAGCTCAGTGAAAGCACAAGGCCCTGAGTTCAAGCCTCCTTACTGGCACAAACAAAAAAAGCAAGAAAAAAAAAGAGAAAACCTTTAATTCGTGTCCTTTATAAAACTTATTCTCAGGATTGATTTTGTACAACCCATGAAAAGACAGCAATTACTGGTGACATATCTAATATTTAATATAGCAACTTTATTTTCAAAACAAAGTATATTTCATAAGTGGCACTGTGGCTCAAGGGTAGGATGGTAGCCTTGAGCTGAATCGCTCAGGGACAACACCTACGCCCAGTGTTCAAGCCCCACCAACAACAAAATAAATAAAAAATAAATAAAGTATTTTTCTCTAGAATATAAATAAAAATTTAAAGAAGGAAAAATGATCTTCCCTCTTGCAGCTAGAGATAAATACTGTTGACATTTGAGTAAATTTTTTTGTTGCTATCTGTATGTTTTGGGGTTTGTTTGTTTGTTTGTTTTCAGTGGGTTGTGGGGCTTGAACTCAGGGCCTAGGTGCTATCCTTGAGTTTTTTTGCTCACAGCTAGCACTCTGCTACTTTGAACCACAGTTTCATGTCCAGTTTTCCTGTGATTAATTGGAGATAATTTTGTGCCTGGGCACAAAAGGACCTGAGACTCTTATCTCCAATTAACCTCTAGAACACAGTAGGAAGTGGGGCTTGGCTGAAGGGTAGGTTGGTAGCCTTGAGCTGAAAAGCTCAGGGACAGCGCCCAGACCAAGTTCAAGCCCCATGACCCATTAAAAAAAAAAAAAAGATTCTCCTGGATTATCCCTGCCCAGACTGGCTTTGAACCATAATCCTCAGATCTCAGCCTTCTGATTAGCTAGGATTATTAATGTGAACCACCAATATTCATCTTCTATACACTTCTAGTATAAAAATTGTAATGCCTCATTTTGAGCCTTTACATAGCTGCCAATTGGCTTTAGGGATATAACTTCATGTAAAGTTAACCACAAATCATGCATAATAATTTACAACTCCCACAAATGTGCCAAGATTAATTTCTCAAGGCAAGATTCAGGTATATACTTGTGTTACAATTAAATATTGGATTGGTTCTTCTCAAAATGATGGTCCTCTATACATGTGTATAAATATGAACTATTCTAAGAAAATAAGTGGCTTCTATAAATTAGTAAGACTCATTCAACTTAGTCATACTCATTACAATATTTGTTTAATGGTGTGTGATTCATATTTAGAAAGGATGAAGAGTATGTTTTTCTTAATAAAAATGGTAATGATTCTTTTCTCCCCTCCTCCCCCTTTCTACTTCCTTTCTCCTGGCTTTTTCTTCAAGCTATTCCGATAGAAACAGCTAAGCAAAATCCTAATGTGGCGTTGGTCCTTACTTCTTATGGAGGCCATATTGGTTTTCTGGAGGGAATCTGGCCAAGGCAATGCACTTACATGGATCGTGTCTTCAAGCAGTTCGTGCAGGCCATGGTTGAGCATGGACATGAACTCTCTCACATGTAGTTCTGTGCATTATGTCTGAATCACCATTTTAAAGGCAGCTCAGCTTAGTGCACAAATTTTAACCACTGTCTAGAAAGTAAAAAAGCCAGCAGATGGGTGAAGAGGTCCAGAATGACATGCAAAAATGACTTTTTAGGAAAACAAAACCACTTTGTAGCAAGAAATTATAGTTTAGATAGTTACTTATGTAGATGTTATTTTTACTATGCCTTACCAAATATGACCTTAAATAAAGTAGTCTGTATGTACATGGAATTGCACTTAACCAAAACTACTGTGTAAAAAGATTTTAATTCCTCAGGGTTTTAATTTAGGCTAGTGTTTTTTTAGATTACTCATTTTAAGTGACTTAATTGTACCTTAATAATTGTTCAAAGGGTTTTGTTTTACTTGAACGTAAGTTATAAAATGGCACATTCCTAAGGGTATTTATACTTGAATGGTAATGTGAAAACTGAAATAAGATACAATACAAAGCGCTAAATCTTTTATGTGTTCTAACTTTAATGACAAGTGCAACAATATTAGCCTGACCTCTGTACATGCTCTTCTACTTTAATAATATATTAGGGCTGATTTATGTTTTATAATGATTATAATTTACATGCTTATTTTTAAAATAGTATATGTGCATATATATGAATAATATTAAAATCTATTATTTTAAATTGTTTCTTTGCAATTTTTTCATCTGCAAAAAGGAACTGGGAAATAATTATGATAGTTTCATAAAAGAATTAGCAAGAAAACTTGAAATTGTTTCCAGAATATTAGGCTTGCTTCATTTATGCCAATTAAGAATATTTTCAGAATTGAATTCTAGAGGCTTATGCGTCTAATCCTAGCTACTCAAGAGGCTGAAATCTGAGGATTGCACTTTGAAGCCAATCTGAGAAGGAAAGTCTGTGAGATTTTTTTTTCCAGTTAAGTATCCAAATGTCAGAAGTGGAGCTGTGGCTCAAGTGGCAGTGTGCCAACCTTGAATGAAAAAGCTAATGAACAATACCTAAGCCCTGAGTTGAGAGCCATACAGACAGACACAGAGACAGATAATACTTTCTGTAACAAGACACCCAACAGTGGCTCAAGTAATAATATTAAATTTGGGGCTAATGGTATAGCTTAGTGGTAGAATGTATGATTACTTTAGCAAATATAAGATTTGTTTCCCTAGTGTGACACACACATAAACATATGATAGATAGATAGATAGATAGATAGATAGATAGATAGATAGATAGACTGACAGACAGACAGACAGACAGAAAGACAGACAGAAAGACAGACAGAAAGACATATTAATAATCTTGCTAGTAAGTTATCACAGTCTCCTGGTAGGCAAAACATGGCTGTCAGGGACTTCTTAATGTCATCAGAGCAAAACTGTTTCTTTCCCATCTTTATCAGGGTGGCTACTGATCTCCAGGACATAGGGTAGCTGTTGCAACTCCTGATATCACTGTATGTGTGTAGTCCTGAACATTGGGCCTAGGCATTATTCCTGAGGTTGTTTTACTTTGTTTTGGTTTTTGCTCCAGACTAGCAATGGCTAGCAGTGTACCACTTGAGCCAAACCTCCACTGTCTTTTTTTTGTTTTTGTTTTTTTTGGTAGTTGAGTGTCATGTGTTTTTTTTATTTTTCCTGGTCTTGCTTTGAACCACAGTCCTCAGATCTCAACTTCTAGAGTGGCTAGACAGAAGTGAGCCACTGACGCTGACATCATATTTGTTTAGAGAAGGAAATGGTAGGAGTAGGGCCAGACACAGTTGCCTACCCTTTTGGAAAAATGAAAACTTTCCTAGAAGTCTTGTATTTATAGCTAGTAGAACTGTGTCACATGTCCACCCAGATGGCGTGCAAGACTGGGAATACAAGTACATAAACTATTCCTACTATGGTAGACGCAGGTAAGGGGCAAGGGACTGCCAATAGTTGTTGGGCTAGCAAGTCAATAGAGATACCTTCCACACTGTCAATGTCTTTTTTTTTTTTTTGCCAGTTGTGGGGCTTGAACTCAGGGCCTAATCACTGTCCTTGGACTTTTTTGTCTCAAGGCTAGAGCTCTACCCTTGAGCCACAGCACCGGCTTTTTTCTATGTATGTGGTGCTGAGGAATTGAACCTCGATCTTCATGCATGTTAGGCAAGCACTCTTACCACTAGGCCGAACGATTTCCACCCATTTCTACAATATGTATCTCACAATGCAGTCTAAGCTGGTCTTATTTTTAAATCTAGTTTTTTATTGTAATTAATAGAGGGGTTACAGTTATATTCGCCAGGTAGCAGGAGCATTACTTTATACATACCTTCTCATATTTTTGTCTCAATTTCCCTTCCCCCATAGGCTAGTCTTGAACTTGTGAATTTTCTGCCTCAGACTAGCAAGTGCTGGGATTACAGGCATGATCAATTATGCTCTACTCAGATACACATGCATATATATATACATATGTATATATATAGCTATGTACAGGAAAGCATATCAACACAAAACTGTTATGAGAATGCCATTTTTTCGAGAATCCCAATATTATGTCTAAAATTATAATGTGGATACTAATTCTGCTTAGCATTCATGAGGCCTTGGGTTCAGTCCTCGGTGCATGCATACAGCACACACTAGGGTTGTGTAAACCCTACCACTCTTCTAACACTAAGGAAGCAATAATTTATCCCCATACCTTTCTCTTTGTAGTTTTGTTTCTGTAAATTAAATCATACATACCAACTATGATCTTTTTGCCTGCTTTTTCTTCCCCACATGACATTGTATCTCAGCTTCTTATTACAGTGCTGGGCATCAAACTTGGAGGTTAAGTAAATGTTCTGTCACTGTGCCACACCCACATTCCATTTAGCATAATGCTTTAAGGGACCATCCTTATGGTAGAATCTCTCAATTCTGGACTTCCCTGGGGTGGGTGCACAGTATTTTGTGTAGATATGTCACTACATTCATCAGTTGATAGGCTAGGCTGATTGGAGTCATGGCTTACATGATAAGAGTGCCACGTGAACAAGCAAGCCAAATGAGTGCCAAGTCCTGAGTTCAGTCACTAGGATTGGTAAAAAAAAAAAGAAAAAAATAAATAAAAAAGGAAAAAAATTAAGATGTTTATAATCTCCTATCTTCTCCGTGTGACTATGAGCTTACTTCATGTCTCTTTGTATCCTTCATACCTTGACTAGTTCAAAATAATAAAGGTGTTGGAATTTAGTTTTACCAATAAAAACTTTTTTTATATAAATCCAGCTACATGGGAGGCTGAGTGCCACGCTTGGGCTATTTAGCAAGACCTCACATATACACATATAACTCATATATATATATATATGTATATATAGTGCTGGTAGAGTGTAAATATGTGTAAATATTTAGGTCTATTGCATATAGGATGTCAATCTATTGAGTAGAATAAACTATGACACATTCACATATACAGCTCCAGATTTTTAGGATATTTATGATACATTATTTGATAAAACCAAGTTTATTAATATGTATGTACATTTGTATGTGCATATACCTCATTAGTGTCAAATAAAAAAATGCACTGTATATACCCATGGTTGTGAGTTTTATACATTAACTAGAATGGGATGACCATTTTCAAGTGTTGATTCTTTAACCTGCAGGACAAATTATTCTCAAGTTATTTCTTCACACAATAACTACCTCTGAGAAGGAAAGGCTATGTTTGAGTTATTTCTGCAGCCCAAGCAATTAGCACATTGTCAGGAGCATAGTCAAATTTAACTAAGTGAGAAAAAATATAAATACTAATTTGTAAGCCAGCTACCCATTCCAGTAAGTTCCTTTTAAGTATATTCTAGAGTTATTTCTAGCTCTTTCCTCTTCAGTTTGCTGTTAAGATCTATCAAAAGCCTTATCTATAGAGTATTTATAGATACAAATAAATACAGTAGGATTTTTCCCCATTATTTCCTTTTATTCCAACTCACTCTTTCCTTCCATTCTCCAAGCCCGTGTTTCCTTGGTATCTTGAACCCAGTAAACATACACATTTCATAAAACAATACTTACCTGCACTTAATGGTGAAGTATACTCTTATTTTCTGGCATATTCTATTCTATTTTATTATTTTAAGTATATTGTTTTTATTTTCAAAATCAAAGTGAGAAAATGCAAATGACTTGAACTCAAGGCCTGGGTGTTATCTCTGAGCTCTTCAGCTCAAGGCTACCACTCTATCACTTGAGCCACAGTGCCACTTCCAGTTTTCTGGTGGTCAATTGGAGATAAGAGTCTCACCAACTTTTGTGCTTGGGCTGGCTTTGAACCTCAATCCTCAGATTTCAGCTTCTTGAGTAGCTAGGATTACAGGTGTGAGCCACCAGCACCTGGCAAAAATTTTGTTTTTTGTCAGTCACAGGGCTTGAGCCACAGTGCCACTTGCCAAAACATTATTCTTAAATAATAGGATGAATACAAGGAATTAATTAATTTGTAGAAATCTCAGAAGGCTGAGATTTGAGGATTCTAGTTTGAAGCTACCCCAGGCAGAAAATCTGACTCTTATCACCAACAAAAAGCCAGATGTGGAGTTGTGGTCAAGTGGTAGAGTGCCAGCCTTGAGCAAAAAATGCTATGGGACAGAAAACACCCAGGCCCTGAATTCAAGCTCTAGTACTGGCACATACATACAAAAACAATACTGTGCTCAATACTTGAAACAGTGCACTAGGCTCAACCTTAGGTAGTGTGCATACTAAGGAAGTCGGGGAGAGGAGAAATTTCTGCAGCATCTGTGAGTCAGAACATCTGTTAAAACAGTTTGCTACTCTTCAGAACTCAGATGACTTAAAAAAGAAGAAAAAAAGGGCCTCACAGTTAACTCTGAGCTAATATAGCACTTGTCACAAGGTAAGCACTCAACGTTTTAGAACTTAATTGGGAATCAGCAAGGACAATTTGCAAGATCAGGTGACAAAGAACACCTAGAGAATTAGCTATTTTAGTCCAGTTCTCACTGAAAAAAGTGTTTGACCTTAACTCATTCTCAGAGCCAAGCCAAGATACAGAATAGCAGCAAATGTTCTTTTCTAATCACATGTCAGCAAAAATTAATGCAAAATTGTTCTATATAATTGCTTATTGTCTGCTTTGAAATTTTTATTACTAAGTAAAAGATTGATAGCTCTATTTTCACAGGTTTTGTGATTAAAAAAAGCAATGCTTTCTACTTTTTTCATATGTACTATTGTCTGTGAATTATGAAACTGCTATTTGTCCTTATTGCCAATACTGAAAATCATGAAGACATTTTTTTTCTTGCACTGTCCTTCTGACCTAATGTCAGAATTTGAATGGTTATTCTAAAAAGAACTGTGAAAAGCAAGAATACCTGAGTTTTGTGTGTTTGTGCCAGTGCTCAGACCTGAACTCAGTAACCTTGGTGCTCATTTACTCAAAGCTAGCACTCTACCACTTGAACCACAGCACCAATTTCACTTTTCTGGGGGTTAACTGTAGAGATGTCTCAGCCTCCTGAAAAACTAAGATTACAGGCATGAGCCACCAGTGCACAGCTATGAATATTTTTCTAAACAAGATAATATACCCTGTCAGTTAAGACTATGACTCAATATTAATTAGTGGACAATTTGTATATTTTTATCTTCTGAGATTTCCCCCAGAGTCAAATATTAGTAATCAAATCTTGCAAGTAGTGCAACAATCATATCTATTCCATCTATAAAGCATAAATAGGAGAATCAGAGCCAGGTACAAAGCAAGACTCTATTTTAAGAATAAACCAGGCGGTGGCTCACACTGGTAATCCTACCTCTCCAGAAGGCTAAGATCGTGGTTCAAACCCAGACCAGGCATGAAAATCCATGAGACTCTTATCTTCAATTAACTACCAGAAAACTGGATGTGGTGCTGTGGCTCAAGTGGTAGAGTGCTAGCCTTGAGCTGAAGAGCTCAGGACAGCGCCCAGGCTTAGAGTTCATGACCCATGACTGACCTAAAAGAAATGACTGTACTATTAATCCATTTCAAAAATCCAATCCAGGTTGGGAGCATGGCCTAGTGGTAGTGTTTGCACGAAGCCCTAAGTTCAATTCTTCAGTACTACATACACAGAAGCCAGAAGTGGTGCTGTGGTTCATATGATAGAATTCTAGCCTTGAAAAAGCCAAAGAACAGTGCTCAAGCCCTGAGTTCAAGTCTCAGGACTGGCAAAAAAAAAAAATCCTATTCAGTCAGTGTTGCGATATACTGAAAACCTTACTATTAAATAGCTATGAACTACACCCTTGAAGCGCTGGATACTCTATATGCCAACGTGGTCTATAAGTTCATGTGCATTGTAAACAGGTAAGCTAAGTCTTGCCAAATTCAGATTTACATCTATACTATAAACCATAATCATGACTCATCCTGTCCCTACTAGGTTAGCTAGTAGAACTAGATAGGGAAAATATAGCTCAGAGTCCAAGTGCTCTCTTGATTAAAATCTGCATTAATGACAAGAAGCATATAATAGGGAAAAAAACCAATGTCTAAGCATTCCTGCTCCCCAAACTTCATACACTGAACCCTAGATAACAATGTAGTATTGAGGTAGGACCTGCAGGGGCAATTTGGTCACAAAGGCCTCACTTTCATTAACAGAGATTAATGCCCTTATAAATGAGGCTTAAGGAGCTCATTTGAGCATTTCATCATATGAGGACAAGGCAAGAGAATGCCATCTGAGAAACTTGAGTCTTTGCCAACACACATGATCAGCTCCTGCCTTGATCATTGTTAATTTACCAACATCTGGAACTTTTTCTTGTCAGTTGCTGGGCTTAAACAGGGCTTGGGTGCTATCTTGAACATCTTTGTGCTCAAGACCAGGACTCTACACTTGAGACACATCACCAGTTCCAGCTGTTGAGTGGTTAATTGGGAAATAGTCTAAGGGGTTTTTCTGCCCAGACTGGCTTGGAATAGTTCTCCGATCTCAACCTCCTGAGTAGATACAAGTACAGGTGTGAGCCATTGGCGCCAAGCCCCAACATCCAGAACTTTAGACAGTAAGTCCTGTTGTTTATAAATTACCCAGTTATTACTATTAAAAAATAAAACAACTGCAGCACTATTCACCATAGCAAAGATATGGAACCAACCTAGATGTCCCTTAGTTGATGAGTGGATCAACAAGTTGTGGTATTTGTACACAATGGAATTCTACGCTGCTGTCAGAAAGAATGACATCGCTCCATTTGTTAGGAACTGGAAAGACTTAGAAAAAATCATATTAAGTGAAGTAAGCCAGACTCAAGGGAACTTAGGCTCAATGGTTTCCCTCATTCGTCATAATCAGTAGAAACCTTGGGCTCTACTAGCAGAGATCTGCAATAGAGCAAAATGTTGATACATAAGGCCATATAATGTGAAGCTAATTGCAAGGACCTCCAGGATATTGAAACAAAAAGCCATATAATGAATGATTGTTGTCCTTAATGTACTATGTTGTCTCTCATCTCCTTTGCTGTCCCTTGGTTATCTCATATTGTTATAGTATCTCACTTTGTTATCTGATATATTGAATTTATTTGTATTTGGATATTTGAAATTTGATAGGGAAGGGGGGAAAACCAAGACGGGTGTGGGGTGTGGGGGGGGGGAGGGAAATGGGTACCAAGACATGTGAAAGGGTATCAATGTATGTGAATTAATGCACCTTCTATCTGGCAAATATCATGTAACCCTTTTACTAATTACAATAAAAAATAAAATAAAATAAAACAAAACTTGTTGGGTGTTGGTGGCTCATGCCTATAATCCAATCCTAGCTAGAGGATGAATCTGAGGATTGCATGCAGCTCCAGCCAGCCCAGGAAGTAGTCTGTGAGACTCTTACCTTCCAACAAGCTCCAGAAAGTAGGAAGTATTGCTGAGGCTCAAAGTGGTTGAATGCTAGCCTTGAGCAGAAGACCTCAGGGAGTAAAGGTTAATTTTGATTCATAGTTTGGAGGTTCTAAACCATGATTGGCTGGCCCTGATTCTGGGCCAGGAGTGGTGGTGCATCATGTTGGGAGAGAATGGCTGAGCAAAACCACACCTCAGGGTCAAGATGTTCCTTCCAGAACACATACCCCAATGACCTGAAGACCTCCCACTAGGCCCGCCCCATGGCTTAGTTTTTATGACTTCCCAAAGGCACTAAATTGGAGACAGAAGATAGTTACTGGCAATGGTTTAACACTTCAAGAATGTTAAGGCCTAGCTCTCTTAATTCCTTTGGACTTCTCTTGGATGACCAAAGGTAACTCATTATTCCATCTGTTATTATAGGAAGGAAAAAAAGATGGGAAAACTAAAATGTGCAAGCAAGATGAGCCTGTCCCTTTTCTGAAAATTGCTTGCTCTGAAGCCCACCTGAGATATTTTTATTTATACATCACCAATCAGAAATAGGACAATGGGTTTCCAAGTACAAGATAGGCTGGAAAAAATAAAGCTTTTAGTCTAGATACATTTCTGTTCCCCACTAAACTGAGCTGTCAGTAAAAGCAGAAATATTGGTTCAATGGCTAACAGTACATGTTGTAGAACTTATTTAAGCTAAGGTGTTCACAGTTGCAGTTAAATATTTTGTATGACCACACTATAATGTGAACTCAGAGCCTGGGCACTGTCCGTAGCTTTTTCACTCAAAGATGGCGTTATACCATTTGAACCACAGCTCTACTTCTGGCTTTCTGCTGGTTGAGATTAAGGGTCTCATGAACTTTTCTACCTGAGCTGGCTTCAAATCACAATCCTCAGATCTCAGCTTCAGGCAAAAACTAAATGAATGGGGCTGGGAATGTGGTTTATTGGTGAAGTGCTTGCTTAGCATGCAGGCATGAGGCCCTGCATTTAGTTCCTCTGTACCACATAAAATAAATTTTAAAAAAGACAAATCCTATGGCATGTGAATTGTATTTCAGTTAAGCTGCTAATATTCAACTGCCAGTAAAAAGCCAAGCATTTTCAATTTTTTTTCGTGAATTAAAAAAATATGGCTTAGCTGTGTGTAGTGGCTCACGCTTGTAAATCCTAGTTACTCAGGAGGCTGAGATCTGAGGATCGCAGTTCAAAACCAGTCTGGGCACTAAAAAAACATGCAATTCTTTTTTTTTTTTTTTGCCAGTCCTGGGCTTGAGCTCAGGGCCTGAGCACTGTCCTTGGACTTTCTCAAGGCTAGAGCTCTACCACTTGAGCCTCAGCACCACTTCCGGCTTTTTTGTATGTATGTGGTACCGAGGAATCGAACCCGGGTCTTCGTGCATGCTAGGAAAGCACTTTAACCACTAGGCCAAACTCCAGGCCCAAAACATGCATTTCTTATCTCCAATTAACCACTAGAAACGGGCAGTGGGGCTGTAGCTCAAGGGGTAGGGTGGTAGCCTTGAGCTGAAGAGCACAGGGACAGTGCCCAGGCACAGAGTTCAAGCCCAACAACAAAAAAAAGGCTTAAAATCAGTAACTGAGTAAGAACTTTGTTATACTGTAATAATTTGAGGTACACATTAGTTTTCAATGCAGATTCATCTCTGTACTGTAAACTGACTTGGGGAGGGTGAAGGATAACAGTGTCACCAGGTGCCAGTGGTTCATGTCCGTAATCCTAGCTTTTTGAGAGGCTGAGATTTGGGTTTGGAGCCAGCAGGGGCAGCACAGAAAAACAATGACAGTAGTCAGACAGAAAAACTAGGACAGATTACAGGCTCATGCCTGTAATCCTAGCTACTCAAGAGGCTGAGATCTGAGGATCATGGTTCAAACCCAGTCTGGGCACTAAAGAATAGGAGATTCTTATCTCCAAAAAATTACTAGAAAAAAGGAAAGTGGGGCTGTGGCTCCAGAGGTAGCCTTGAGCTAAAGAGCTCAGGGATAGCCCAGGCCCAGAGTTCAAGCCCAATAACAGACAAAAAAACAAAATAAAACCCAAAATGATGGCAGTAAGCTTTATAAGAAATTGTATGAGACATCTAATATACTCCTCTCACTTTACCAATTAAAACAAACCACTCACTAATGATTAGAAAGCAATTTTGCTCACTTAAAGGTCTTTCCCATTTTGCCCTAAAAAATACTTGATAAAGGAGCCACTAATAGCAACATTCCACAGTAACAGGCTTCAACATGGCTCACGTATGATTATCTAGTGGACATCTGATATTTCAACTTCAAAGGGCTTAAAAACTATTCTAATGAGAACTTATAAAAAAGGAAACAAAAAATAGAAACAATAGCTATAAAACCACTAACTTCTGATTTAGGAGAAAGCTAAAAACCTTTAGCTCATAAACAAAAATTTTTTTTTAATCAGTGGGTTGCACACAAAGGAATCAGATGGAAGCAACAAAATGTATACTGAATAAGCATGAAATAAAAAGTCTATATTCTATATATTGTCTTCTACCTTGTTAATTTTTTTTCTTTTTGCCAGTCCTGGGCTTCAGCTCAGGGCATGAGCATTGTCCTTGGGCTTTCGCAAAGTCAGAGCTCTACCACTTGAGCCACAGCACGACTTCTGGCTTTTTTCTATGTATGTGGAACTGAGGAATCAAACCTGGGTCTTTGTGCATGCTAGGCAAGCACTCTACCACTAGGCCAAACTCCTGGTCCCAACCTTGTTAATTTTATGACCATAAGGAACTACTAAAACTTTAATCTGATATAGTCAATAGACAACTCAGTCCCACATTTATGTTTATTTTAAAAACCGACAAACAAACAAAAGCCTGTACAAAAAATATCCCAAATCAATGATCACTTTCAAACAGCAATCTTCAGAGACATTATCGCCTAGGACCCCCTCTTCCTCTGCCACGGCCACGTCCTCTTCCTCGGCCTCGGCCTCGGCCTCTTCCTGCAACTGAGAAAGGAAAGACAAGAAATTAAACTCTCTTCTTTCTTCCTAGTTATTCAGAAGTAGCTAGCTTTGTATCCCAGGCTGGCTATAACACAAGATCCTTCTTGCCTTGGCCTCTCAAGTACTGGATTATATAGGACAGGATTTACAGCAAATTAAATTCTTTTCTGCAGTAATATTACCTGGTCACCAAAAACACATTTCTTTCCACACCCTTACAGCACTTAATTAGCAACTAACACAAAATTTAACTCAACATCTCTCTAATGTGTTAAATCTCACATCATCAATGAAGAACCAAGACCTAGGGAGACAATTACAATACTTGGTTCTACTTAAAATTTGCTAAGAAATATGCTGCTAAGTTTAGAAGTATTTTTATTTTATATTTTATTTTATATTTTAAATTCACCACAACTGAAATATGATTTGGATCTCACACACAAGACAGTTGAAGTGTCAATTGTCAATGTATCAACATGAAGTATCAACTGTATCAGTGGAACAACATGAATCATGTATTAACATTTTTTCTTTATTGAATAAAACCAAAGAGGTAATTGAACTCAATAGTGCTTAAGGGGGCACAAGTGGCAGAGTGCTAGCTTTCAGCAAAGTGTCCAAGGACAGTGCCTAGGCCCTGAGTTCAAGCCCCAGGACTGGAAAAAAGGAAGGAAGGAAGGAAGGAAGGAAGGAAGGAAGGAAGGAAGGAAGGAAGGAAGGAAGGAAGTCAATCCATCCCGACAAGGAGTTCCAGAATTAAAACAAAACAAAGAATAGCTCACATAAATACCCCATCAGGATTATAAACACTATAACCAAACAAGCATAGGAAACTATTAAAAAAACAATCAGGAGTAGAGGTGTGGCTCAAAAGATGAGTAAGAAGCTTTGAATTCAGGGGTCTGAGTGTAGCCTAGCAATAGAGTATTTCACTAGCATGCATGAAGCCACGGGTTAGATTCCTTGGTACCACAAACACAGAAAAAGTCACAAGTGGTGCTGTGGCTCAAGTGGTAGAACACTAGTACTGAGAAAGCTCAAGGACAGTGCCTAGGCATTAATGGGCCAAAAAGAGAAAAAAGAAAAAAAAAGAGGCTTTGAGTTCAAACCCTGGTACTAGTAAAAATAAATACAAAGAAAGATGCTTAAAACTGTTAGAAAAGAAGGTTGGTCAAAAATAATTCCAGGCACGGCTCACACCCATAATCCTAGCTACTCAGGAAGCTGAGATCTGAGGACTGAGGTTCAAAGCCAGCCTGGGCACAAAAGGACCTGAGACTCATATCTCCAATTAAACTCTAGAAAAAGGGAAGTGGGGCTTGCCTCAAGGGTAGGGCCGCAGACTTGAGCTGAAGAGCTCAGGGACAGCACCCAGGCCCAGAGTTCAAACCCCATGACCCACAAAAAAACTACAACAAAAAACCAATTCCTACCCTCTTGAAATATGAAGAAGAAAAAGAACAGAGCCGGGAATTTGGCCTCGTGGTAGAATGCTTGCCTAGCATGCATGAAGACCCGGGTTCAATTCCTCGGTACACAATACAAAGAAAAAAGCCGGAAGTGGTGCTGAGGCTCAAGTGGTAGAGCTCTAACCTTGAGAAAGTCCAAGGACAGTTCTCAGGCCCTGAATTCAAGCCCAGGACTGGCACCAAAAAAAAAACTGGAAGGAAGGAAGGAAGGAAGGAAGGAAGGAAGGAAGGAAGGAAGGAAGGAAGGAAGGAAGGAAGGAAGGAGAACAGTTCTCACACAAAGTAAAAGCAGAACAAAAAAGTAAAGATAAAGAAAAAATAAGGGCTGGGACTTTGGCCTAGTGGTAGAGTGACTGCCCAGCATGCCCAAAGACCTGGGTTCCATTCCTCAGTACCACAAACATAGAAAAAGCCAGAAGTCGGGGCCAGGAGTTTGGCCTAGCTGTAGAGTGCTTGCCTAGCATGCACGAAGACCCGGGTTCGATTCCTCGGTACCACATACATAGAAAAAACCGGAAATGGTGCTGAGGCTCAAGTGGTAGAGCTCTAGCCTTGAGAAAGTCCAAAGACAGTGCTCAGGCCCTGAGCTCAAGCCCAGGACTGGCAAAAAAGAAAAAAAGAAAAAGCCAGAAGTGATACTGTGGGGCTCAAGTAATAGGGTTCTTTCTAGCCTTGAGAAAACCAAAGGACGTGTTCAGGCCCTGAGCACAAGCCCAGAACTGGCGAAAATGAGAAATAACAATATCTAAAACAAAAGGATCTACCTAGTACCTCAAACAAACTAAAAGAAAAAAAGCAACTTTATGTGAAACTGCTTTATTAAGGAATAAAGTCAATCATCAATCTTCCAGTGTGGGGGGATGGTGAGAGACCAGGACATATACCAAGGGACAGGGAACATAAAACAGTGTCAATTTTCTTCTTCTTCTCCCCCTACCCCGCCAATCCTGGGACTCGAACTTAGGACCTGGACACTATCTTTAAGCTCTCTCAACCCTTCACTCTATCTTTGAGCCACAGCACCACTTCCGGCTGTTTCTGTGTATGTGGTACATCAAGGAATCAAACCCAGGGCTTTTTGCATTCTAAGGCAAGCACTCTACCAATAGGCCACACTCCTAGCCCTGCAATCTCCTTAATAAGAAGTAACAGGTACTATAATAAATAATATATGGAATCATGGCAAAGATGAACACTCTTAACAGATTAAGTTCTAGATACACTAGAGAAGAAAACATGAGCCAGGGACCAGTGGTTCATGCCTATAATCCCAGCTACTCAGGAAGCTGAGAGCTGAGGATCAGGGCTCAAAGCCAGCCTAGGCAGCAAGGACCACGACACACTATCTTCAATTACTCACCAAAAAACCCAGAAGTAGAGCCATGACTCACGTGGTAGAGCACTAGCCTTGAGCATAAAAAACTCAGGGACAATACCCACATCCTGAGTTCAAGCCCCATGACAAAACCAAACAATACCCCAAATACATGATTTATTTATAATCCTCCAAACTTACCAGCTTCTCTTTTCTTAGATTTCACTTTTGGTTCAACATCCACAAGTAGTGTATCCAGAGGTAAACTGTCTGGTAGAATAAAATATCGAATGTTATTTCCTCGAATACTCAATGTTTCCAGCTGTACAGGTTCTCTGTTCTTCAGGGTCATTTTCACAGCTTTAAGGTGTGTATTCATGCTGACATCTACACCTAAAAGGGAAAAGGCAATTATTAGCATAAGTGCAATCAAATTATCAGATCACATCTCACACTGTATTTTTTTTTTTTTTTTGCCAGTCCTGGGCTTGAGCTCAGGGCCTGAGCACTGTCCTTGGACTTTCTCAAGGCTAGAGCTCTACCACTTGAGCCTCAGCACCACTTCCAGCTTTTTTCTATGTATGTGGTACCGAGGAATCGAACCCAGGTCTTCGTGCATGCTAGGCAAGCACTTTAACCACTAGGCCAAACTCCCGGCCCTCACACTGTATTCTTTTAGAGTACTGTGGGTTCTGGTAGAGCACAGGGACACAAAGTAGATACAAGAATGTCAATGTAGCTGGGCATGGTGGATCACGCCAATAATTCCAGCTACTTAAGAGGCTGAGATCTGAGGATTGAGGTTCAGAGTCATCCTGGGTACTAAAGAAAGCCAGATTCTTATCTCCAATTAATCACTAGAAAATGGGAAGTGAGGCTAAGACTCAGGGGTAGGGCGGTAGCCTTGAGCTGAAGAGCTCAGGGACATACCCCAGGCCCAGAGTTCAAGCCCCATGACCCCCCAAAAGTCAATGTAAATTAGTAATCTTTCCTTCATAATTTTCCTCCCATGCCCATGCTAATTTTATACAGCTAAGTGTATTTACAGAAATAAATGGAGGGCTAGGAATATGGCTTAGTGGCAGAGTGCTTGCCTTACATGCATGAAGCCCTGGGTCCGATTCCTTAGCACCACATAAACAGGTAAAGCCAGAAATGGCACTGTGGCTCAAGTGGATAGCCTTGAGCAAAAAGAAGTTCAGGGACAGAGCCTAGGTTCTGTGTACTAGCCCTAGTACTGGCAAAAACAAAGAAACGAAAAAAGCCCTGGAGAAAAGCTACCTGTCATACATGCTTAATGCCCATTACCCTCTGGATTTTCAACTCCTGTCCCAGTTTGAATGGCATTAATACCACAATTCTCCAATAGTCTCTAACTTCACTATACTACATATCATCAAGCTATGTTTATCTTTTGTGGTTCAAGTCCTATTGGCCTTGCAGTATTTTTCCTTACCAAGGAACTTAACATCACTTTACTTTCCTTCTCTCTTTCTTGTTTTTTCTTCAGATTGCTCCTCACCTGTGAAGCCTAGGCTAGCCTGGAAGTTGCTGTGAAGCCAAGGCCAGCCTTGAACTTGTTATCCTTTAACCACAGCCTCCTAAGTGCTAGGATTACTGGCATGAATTACATGTGTGTATATATGGTTTAACATTTCTTCTTAAAGGTCTTCTTACACACTACAAGGTGCTGCATTGCTGAGCTGCATCCTCAACCCTTAAAAGCACTTAAAGAAACAAAACACAAAAAGATGGTTACAGGGCTGGGAGGATGGCCTAATAGTAGAGTGCTTGCCTAGCATGCATGAAGCTGAGTTAAACTCAGGGCCTGGGTACTGTCCTTGGGCTTTCTCAAGGCTAGCACTCTACTACTTGAGCCACAGCACCATTTCTGATACTGAGGAATCAAGCCCGGGTCTTCGTGCATGCTAGGCAAGCACTTTACCACTAGGCCAACTCATGGCCCTTAAAGTGCTATGGTTACAAAGTTAGCCAGATTTTGGTTAAGGGATGTACAATCTCTTTTCCCCAATTAAGCCATTATTTTTAGCATGGTGTTTTACAAAAATACAAACTAAGCCTTGCCTCATAAATATACAGTATTTTAGTAGAAACAAATGACTTTTTGAGCCTTCACAAAATTATATTTTAACCAGAGTAACTAAGCATATTTTTTTTACGGAGTTTGTCAGCTGGGCACCAGAAGCTCATGTATATAATCCTAGCTACTCAACAAGTAAAATCTGAGGATCAAGGTTTAAAAACTGTCTAGGCAAGAAAGTCTGTGAGTGGGGCCGGGAGTTTGGCCTAGTGGTTAAAGTGCTTGCTTAGCATGCATGAAGACCCGGGTTCAATTCCTCGGTACCACATATAGAAAAAAAGCTGGAAGTGGTGCTGAGGCTCAAGTGGTAGAGCTCTAGCCTTGAGAAAGTCCAAGGACAGTGCTCAGGCCCTGAGCTCAAGCCCAGGACTGGCAAAAAAAAAAAAAAAGAAAGTAAGTCTGTGAGTCTCTTATCTCCAAATAACCACTAAAAAGCCAGACGGGCATCAGCCTTGAACAAAAAAGCTAAGGGACAGTTTAATTCCTACTGGCAAAGACAAAATTTAAAAAAAAAAGTTTGATGTCAAAGGACCAGTTGTGGTAATACCTACCTATGATTCCAATTATTAGTGGTAGAGATGGGAAGATTGTTTCAAGGCCAATCAAGATAAAAAGTAGCAATACACTATCTCTTAAATAAGATACTAAGTTCTGCTCTCCAGGAAGCAGAAGGTGGAGGGGTAAGGATGGAAATCCTAACACGAGTCTGGGGCAAAATCACTACTCTATCTGGAAATAAAGAGAGGCATGGCTCTTGTCTACCCAGTGAAAGGCCATTGAGTTCAAAGTCTAGTATCACCCCACCCTCCCAAAAAGTTAAGGTCAGAAAGCATGACCTTTCTTAGGCTTCCCAAAATGTTCACTATTTCTAAACCTTTCCTCTTTTATTTCTAGGCAAAGGAAGTACTCAGGAATTTCTTCATCAAATATACTCTTGGTACATTCTATCCCAACCTTCTCTTTAGTAATCCTGATTGATATATGTAGGCAGTGAGGTAAATAAAAGACCCCTGAGTTCTCAGTGAGGTTTTTTGAACCTACACTAAGTTGTTTTGATTCAATTTTTACCATACAGTAGTGTGATTATCACCATTGTGAAAACCAAACACAAGTTCAAGGCTGTGTATGTTCACATGAGATACAAAAGATTTCTTACAGTGGTTGTCAATGGATAGAATTGGATTTTTAAAAAAACTAACTTTGCCCCTTCTCCACTTATATGTCTGATTTAAAAAAAACAACAACAACAAAAAAAAACAACTTGTATTACCCTTACAGACAGGTGCAAACAGTAAATCCTCTTTTGCAACCCAGAACTCATTGTTGAGTAAGAATTTTTGGTACATGTAAGAAGGAATATGATTCCTACAATTGCTAGCATTGATGAGGGTTTATTAACTCATGCAGGTTGACTCTGAGAATAAAGTTGATGTAAAAGCTAAAAAACAAAAACTTGTAGTCTCAGGTACTTTCCTTCTTGGGTTGGCTTTGAACCACGATTCTCAGATCTCAGCTTCCTGACTAGCTAGAATTACAAAGTGTGAGCTACCAGCCTGGCTTCTAGAGAGATTTGGATGGGAACTGGGAATGTGGCTTAGTGCTAGAGTGTTTGCCTAGCATGCATGAAGCCCTGGGTATGATTCTTCAGTACCACATACACAGAAAAAGCCAGAAGTGGCAGAATGCTAGCCTTGAGCAAAAGAACCTGAGGAATAGTACCCAGGTCCTGAGTTCAAGCCCCAGGACTGGAAAAAACTTTTTTAAAAAAGAGATTTTTAATGAGACAGCAGTAACACTTCTTTAGATATAGTTATGGTTAGCCTTATTTTGTACTGATTTCCTTTCACAATTGACATTAAAGTTTTGATGGCCAGGCATGGTGGCTCACTGTAATCTTAGCTATTCAGGAGGCTAACATCTGAGGATCAAAGTTCAAAGCCAGCCCACAAAAGGACTTGAGACTCTTATCTCCAATTAACCTTTAGAAAACAAGGGTAGGGTGATAGCCTTGAGTTGAAGAGCTCAGGAACATAGCCCAGGCCAAGTTCAAGCTCCATGACCCACCAAAAAAAAAAAAAAAAAGTTTGATATATTCAAAATCAATTTCAATTTATTACTGTTTTATTTTGCTTTGCTTGCACTGGTTGTCAAAAAATTATTTATAAATTACAATTTTAGTATCTTAGGACATGGGAACACATAGTAATATAGTATTTTCTATCATTTGGTCTGATTCTTTTGAATTTTTACAGTTTGGGGGGAAATTACCTACCATGAGCAAAGGAAAATACTCCCAAAAAGTTCTGGTAACAGTAATATCCTTAGATAAAATTATGAGTGATTGTTGTTCTTAATATACTATGATATTTCTCTTCTTCTTTGTTGCCCTTTGGTTAGTCTTATATTGTTATTGTATCTGACTTTGTTACCTGGTATATTGTATATATGTTTATTTGAAATAGGAAAGGAAAGGGGGGAAACAAGATGATGGGAGGGTGGGGGGAGGGAAACAGGGACAAAAACATAAGAATGGGTATCAATGTCTGAGAGTAATGCACCTACTATCTGGTGAATGTAACTGTAACCCCTCTATATATAACCTTAATAATAAAAAATAAAAATACATTTAAAAAATTATGGTTTGTAATTTCTCCTTCATTTCCCACATATTTCTTACCCAGTAAAATCTCATGTAGAAACCTTTATCCTCAAAAACCTTACAATCTAATAGGAAATATAAAATTGCAAGAAAATGTATTTTGGAAAAAGCAACACACACACAAGCAAGAAAAAGCATAACCTGAACAGTTCTGTGTGATTGTATCAAGTACTGGAGGTAGGGTTTAAGCTCAATTAAATAATTTAGATAGAAAGAATGAGCATCTACATGTTGGAAAACAACCAGAAGAGATTTCTGGAAGAGATGGGAGGGGGAGGGGAGAAACCTCCCCCAAGTGAAACAAACCCCCAAGTGAAAACAAAATTCTCTTATAATGAACAGTTCAACCTTGCAGGACATGGTTGTTGCTCAATGGTGAGTATTTGCACAGGAAGTACAAAGCTGAGTGCAATTACCAGTAGCCCTAAATAAAATAAAAACAGTATAATCATACCTGTAATTGTTCCATGGACCTGTGTTCCATTCTTCAATTCAATGGTTACAGTTTCATGACTCAATTTCATCAAAAATCTATTTAAAAAAACAGGCACAAAATCACAATTTCTCCCCTTTAACAAGCAGAACTTTAGCATATCTAAAGATGTCATCTGAAAGTCTAATTCTCTAAACCATTACACAACTTAATCTCAAATACTTTCAAAGTGCACAAAAAAGAAATTAAGAACTAAAATTGGTTGTATAGGATTACATGCTTAATCATATATAGAAATAAAGAATCTCTTCCTATACTCCTCTGTGGAAGGTTATATGCTTCCACATTCTAATCATATACTAAGATTTACCTTTATACATATTGAATTGTACTTCTACAACATGTAGTTCTCAGCAATTTACATTGGAGATATTTCCTAACAATAAATATTGTTAAAAGCTGGATATTCTATTATGCAGAAATGTCATAATATAGATGTAGATTGACATACTTTTCCTTTTTTTTGTTATTACAAACTTACTTATACAAGCCTTCACCAACACTGGTTACTAATAATCTTCCAAATTTTTGCCTGGACTACAGTCTTCCCAGTTGTGCTTCATGTTGCTAATGGGATAAAGACAGGTGTATATAACAATGCCCAGCCAATGACTAGTGTAAAATTTTGCACTTTTATTCACAAGCTGGCTCCAAAGTACGGTCTTTGCTCCCTAATACCTAGGCTCACAGGTTTGAAAAAAATTCAGTTTCTTTGATGAACTGCCCATTCCTAATAGTCACACACTTCCAATTAAGTTTTTACTTTCTACCAGTTGGCCATTCATCCAAGTGTATGGTTTCTTTAGTCCTACATTTGTCTTTCTTTTTTGAGATTGTCTTGCTTTATGTTGATCAGAATGGTCTCAAAATTCTAAACTCATATGTTCTTCCTACCTCAGCTCTCCAAGGGTTAGGATACATAACCTCATATCAGGATTTTTCTTTTCTTTACCTTTTTTTAATAGCTAAATTTATCAACCCATTCAAAGTTGATTTCTGTACAGTGTGAGGTATTAATTAATCTTTATTCTTTTTCCCAGTTAGACTGCCAGTTGTTTCAATAATGTAAAATGAATAACCTGTTTCTCATTTCATCTAGATTTATTCTCCCCCATGGTTGTATTATGAAATACTGCAAAGAAAGAAAAGTTAAAGGCTTAAGTTATTAAATTTATTCAAATTATTAAATATTGCCATTTCTCCCCGTCCCTTAAAACACACAACTTGTTATTATCATGTGAAAGTTGCAGATATTCTTTCCTCTGTGCGTATGCGTGCACGCAAGTGGGGGAGTAATGTTTATTTACCCGGCTGGCAGAATACTGTAAAGACACAACAGGATCTCACTTCCCAAAGTTTGTACCCAAGCCACAAACTGCTTCCCATCCTCACTGGAACACACCAACATCCAGCTTTACCCATTGTAAATGCCATCTTGCAGAATTTTTCCCTAGGCTGGTCTGGAATCTTGATCCTCCTGTTCTCAAACTCCCAACTAAAATTATAATCATGAGTCACTGGTGTTTGACTCTTGGAATGTTTTGTTTTGAGTGGCTAATATTGAGTGGTATTGTGCTTGCCTAGTATGTAGGATCAATTCCCTGGCACCACATACACAGAAAAAGCCAGAAGTGGCTTTGTGGCTCAAGTGGTAGAGCTCTTGCCTTGACAAAGCCCAAGGACAGCACTCAAGCCCTGAGTTCAAGCCCAGGGACTGGCGAAGGAAAGGAAGGAAGAAAGGAAGGAAGGAAAGGGAGGGAGGGAGGAAGGGATCTCAGGGGGAGGGCGACCTATAGTAGTAGTTCATGCCTATAACTCTAGCTACTGAAGAGGCTAAGATCTGATGATCACAATTTGAAGCCTGCCCAGGCAGGAAAGTCTTAGACATGCTAATCTCCCATCAATCACTAAAAAGCCAGAAGTGGAGCTATGGCTCAAGCAGAGCCCACAACTCTGGGACAGTACCAAGGCCTAATTCAAGCTTCAGGATTGGGGCGCACACACACACACACACACACACACACACACGCGCACGCACACGCGCGCGCGCACAGATACATAATTCTGGCTGTGGAAACATATACATGCCTATTAATCCCAGTATGGTGGAGGCTGAAACAGGTAGATCAATTTTAACTTGTCTAAAACAAAAATGAGAGACTGACAACAAATGCGAAGAATGACACTGTAATCACTGGCCAAGCAGTTTCATGTGAAGTTAAATACACGCATACACGCACACGCGCACACGCACACGCACACACACACACACACACACACACACACACACACACACACACCCTAGTGATTCTACTCCTAATACTGATTGAAGGAAAAGCTATGTCCACAAAAAGGCATGCACAAGAATGTCCAAAATGCCCAGGAGTGCGGCCTAGTGGTAGAGTATTTGCCTAGCATGCATGAAGCCCTGGGTTTGATTCCTAATACCACATACACAGAAAAAGCCACAAGTGGCCCTGTGGCTCAAATGGCAGACCTCTCACCTTGAGAAAGCCCAGGGACAGTAACCAAACCCTGATTTCAAGCCCAGGGACTGGCAAAAAAAAAACCTACAAATAAAGAAGATAAACATCATCAAGATAGACTGCATCAAACTATGAAAACAAAACAAGTAAACCTGCAGAAATTGTTTTGGGAGTGAGACCAATTAGGATATACTGCAAATGTGTAGAAATAACCATTAAATATCCCCTTCTCTTATAACTACTGTAAGCGAATAAAAAATGTTTAACAACTCAAAAAACTGAATCACTCCAAAACTAACCTCCAAAGTAACAACCATCCCATTAAAAAATGGGCCAAAGACTTAAAGAGAGTCTTCTCTGAAGAAGAAACAAAAATGGCCTATAGACACATGAAGAAATGCTCAACATCTCTGGTCATAAAAGAAATGCAAATCAAAACAACTCTAAGATTCCACCTCACTCCAGCTAGAATGGCCAGGATCAGGAAAACGAATGACAACAGATGCTGGAGGGGATGTGGCCAGGAGGGATCACTACTACACTGTTGGTGGGAATGCAAACTCGTTCAACCACTATGGAAAGCAGTGTGGCAGTGCCTCAAAAGGCTAAACATAGAACTCCCCTATGACCCAGCAATTCCACTACTTGGCATTTACCCAACCATCCAGAAACAAGGACATACTAAATCCACTAGCACAACAATGTTCATTGCAGCACTATTCACCATAGCAAAGATATGGAACCAACCCAGATGTCCCTCAGTTGATGAGTGGATCAACAAGTTGTGGTATTTGTACACAATGGAATTCTTTGCTGCTGTCAGAAAGAATGACAGCGCCCCATTTGTTAGGAAATGGAAAGACTTAGAACAAATCATATTAAGTGAAGTAAGCCAGACTCCAAGGAACTTAGGCTCAGTGGTTTCCCTCATTCGTCATAATCAGTAGAAACCTTGGGCTCTACTAGCAGAGATTTGCAATAGAGCAAAAGGCCATATATAAGGCCATATAATGTGAAGCTAATTGAAAGGACCTCCAGGATAGTGAAACAAAAGCCATATAATGAATGATTGTTGTCCTTAATGTAGTATGTTGTCTCTCATCTCCTTTGCTGTCCCTTGGTTATCTCATATTGGTATAGTATCTCACTTTGTTATCTGATAAATTGAATTTATTTGTATTTGGATATTTGAAATTTGATAGGGAAGGGGGGAAAACCAAGACGGGTGGGGGGTGTGGGGGGGGAGGGAAACGGGTACCAAGACATGTGAAAGGGTATCAATGTATGTGAATTAATGCACCTTCTATCTGGCAAATATCATGTAACCCTTTTACTAATTACAATAAAAAAAAAAAAGCCTAAGAAGCAAAAAAAAAAAAAATGTTTAAAAAAAAGAATGTGTAGGAGCTGGGAGTTTGGCCTAGTGGTAGAGTGCTTGCCTAGCATGCACAAAGGCCCGGGTCTGATTTCTGGATACTACCTACATTGAAAACAGGTGGAAGTGATGCGGAGGCTCAAGTGGTAGAGCTCTAACCTTGAGAAAGTCCAAGGACAATGCTCAGGCCCTGAGCTCTAGCCCAGGACTGGCAGAGAGGGGGAGAGGGGAAGAATGTCCAAAGTAGTTTTAAACAAAAGCCTACAGTGTTTAAACAAAAGGGAGTACTAGCAAGCAAAAAATGAGACAAAATAAACCTAGGAAACAAATTCCTGATGCCTTCCATTGTAGATGAATCTCAAAAAAACATGCTGAGTAAAATAAATTCTATTTTTTTAAAAAAGGTACAAACTGCACAGTTCCAAATATAACAAATAGTAGTGTGGAAAAAATAATCACTGGCAAAAGAAATTGGTTGTCTCTGGAACCAGAGGCTGACTGCAAAGAGCTTGAGGAAATTTTTTTTTTAGTTAAAAAAAAAAAAAAAAAGGATGGTAAGCTGGGGGCAGGGCTCATGCCTATAATCGGAGCTACTCAGGAGGCTGAGATCTGAGAATTGAGGTTCAAAGCCAGCCTAGGAACTAAAGAACCCGAAATTCTTATCTCCAATTAACCACTAAAAAATGGGAAGTGGGGCTGTGGCTCAAGGGGTAGGGCGATAGCCTTGAGCTGAAGAGCTCAGGGACAGTGCCCAGGCCCAGAGTTCAAGCTTGATGGGCTCGAAGTTTGGCCTATGGCTGTTTGCCTAGCACTCACAAAGACCTGGGTTCGATTCCTTGGTACCACATACATAGAAAAAGCCAGAAGTAGTGCTGTGGCTCAAGTGGTAGAATGCTAGCCTTGAGAAAGTCAAGGGACATTACTCAGGCCCTGAGTTCAAGCTCCAGGACTGGCAAAAAAAAAATGACATGTATGTATGTTTGTTTGCACTGCGCTATATATGCCTCTTCCCTTGCCACCTCAAAGATATGTGTTTTGAGAAGGGTTTGAATTAGAGTGATGTGTAAGGCTTTCAATGTTGGGAAATGTACACTGCATTTCATTGCAAAATTGCTTTTCCTGAAAAGAGAATATAAACCCAATGCACTTCAGGTCCTTAGTTCAACTCTCATCACCACAAACACATTTAAGGAGGATAAACTATTAGTTGAGTCTCCCCTCCCCCAAAAGGAGTCCAAATCTAAATCATGACAGGAATGGAAGGGTTTCTCACCCCATCTAGGGAACCAAACAGATTCAATACATTATCTGATGAATCCTTTTCTATGTAAATCTTTTCTTATTATAAGTTACATACTAAATATACAGAAAACATGGTATCCTTTCAACATCAAATTTACACTACATAGAACACAAAAAAACCCAAACAACTGGATGATGTGATACTAGGTAAAATTGACCAAACTGGCCATTTTTCATTTGTTAGGAAGATGAGCATTAAGACTGCCCCCCAGGTTCTGAGAGTAAGGACAATGTTTACAGTTCCAACAAACTGAGATAAAGCCTGTTGAAAAAGTCAATTGAAACTACATTACATAAAACTTCAAACTGTGATTTAAACTAAGCAGGTGGAGAAACTGCAAAAAAGTACTTAAAATTCGGAGACAAAGTTATACTTCAAATCAAAATGAAGGTGACTGGGAATGTGGCAGAGCCCTTACCTAGCGCTCTGGAGGCCCTGGCCCTGGATTTGATCCCTCAGACGGTAGAACATGACTAAAATTAAATGCCAACTTGAGACTGTCACCTCCAACACCGCATTTATTTCCTTCCGTTATTTCAAACACACTATCTTATCTATTCCTTTGGTCTCAGCCACTAAACAAAGCTTCAAGACAGGAGGACTCTTTCTTTTAAAAAAAAAAATCTATTATCTGTATATAGAACAAATAAAAAGTCAACAATCCTGACTCCACAGGAATGATTCTAAACATGTATCCAAATTGCTGGCTTACTAATTGTAGCCTTCAGCCCTCTGCTACAAGTGACTGCTCAGCCCCAAAGAAAAACACGAAAGCCAAATAGCTGGTTTGTAATTAAACACTCATATAATAAGTTACCGACTTTTTTTTTTTTAAAGTAACATCTTCTGCACCGTTCTGGAAGAATGTAAGTGAATCCAGAGCCTACTCGAACCGGAAATGGGAGCTCGAGTACCATCTCTCAAGTCCGAGGCATGCCAGAACAACAGCAAACCTCACAAATCAGCGTATTCCCTCTCCCACTTAAAAGCATCGAACGAGTAGGTGTCGACATTTCCAGGTAAAGTCACGCAGCGTCTAAATTCCCTTTCTCGGGGAGACCAGCGTCGCCGGGCGCGGGAAAAGAACCGCCCGCGGACTCGCACGCCGGGCGGGCCCCTCTCCGGGTCTCTAGACGCCGGTGGGAAAAAGCGGCCCGCCTTCCCCTTTTGCATTCGCGAGACATTCGGAAGATCCCGGCTCCAAAGCCCACGCCCTGGAACCCAGGGCGCCGCCACGATGGGAACAGGAGCGACGGGCGCAGGAGGCCGTTAGCAGGCCGCACGCACGCGGCTTTCCCGCCTCTCCTAACTCGGGCGGCCCAGCCTCCCGCGTCCGCCCAAACGCCTCCCTTTTCGGCCTCCAGCCCGCGTAAGGAGCCCGTTTACCTTACGAGCTTCATCCTAGCCGCACGGCCACCGCTTCGCTCCGGGTGTATAGAAAAAGACCTAACAATCTGAGCAGAAGTATGAATGGCCGGAAGGGCCTACTCTATGGGCGAGGGGCGGAAAGAGCGCGCAGACGCCTGCGGACGAACGGCGTTTCCGCCCAAGCCGCGCTCGCTTCCGGCCGCGAGGTCTCGCGACAGCGCCCTCTAGAGACCGGAAGACTGCCTTTGCGACCACAGAGGACGGAGATTTGAAGGCTTTAGGTCCAATTTAGGCCTGGCACCCTCAACTTGCCACATAACAGCACCAGCAGCAGCTTCCTCTGAAACAAAACGCAGTCTGAGAGAAACCTGAAGGAGTATTCTAAATCTGCTCCAACACCAGGAGCCTTGGCATTTACTTAAGGTACCTGAAAAAAAAAAAAAGATTGCTTTCAGGTCTAAGCTGAAACTGTTCTGCTTTCATGTTACTCAGCTATTAATTCAAACACTTCCCTCTGAAGCCTACTTGTGCCTTGGCTTCCAAGATATCAGGGACAACTGTTCTTCTGCTTCTAAGCATCCTTGGAATGCTTTTCCTTGGCTTATGAACCTGTTGTATATTGGAGTGCTTCTGGGCTTCCTGCTCTTATTCGTTTATGGTTACGTTTTTGTTTTTTTTTTTTTTAGACTATCTCCCCAAAACTTTTATTTCCAATCAGAAATCTTGGATGTTGTAAGGCATTTACAGAAACCAAAAGGAAAATTCAGATTCAGTTGTTCTGGGACCCCCATTTTAAACAAGGAATTCAGTTAATGAAGATGCCCCTAGTCCATAGATCACAATTTTAGTATCAAGGTTGCAATGAATAAATTGGAGTACGGCCTTCTCAACATTTACCCCTCAGCCTTTACAAAGTTCCTAACATTCTTTTGGTGGCCCATGTGATCTTAGTGATGCTGACTCTACCCTTTATATAAATGACCACATTCCATTACTTGACCACTATTGCATGGGTACAAACTAACCGATCAGACTTTTCATGGAATGCTTTACTCTGTTGATTATGAATGGAATAGTAGGCCAAGGAGCTGAGAATCTTCTTAGAACCAGGAGGGGAACCATTCTTAAAACACAGGATTTTTAGTTTTAAATTGTTATTATAAAAGTGATGTGGAGGCCAGGAGCGTGGCCTAGTGGTAGAGTGCTTGCCTAGCACACAGGAAGCCCTGGGTTCCATTTCTCTGTACCACATACACAGAAAAAGCCAAACGTGGCACTGTGGCTCAAGTGGCAGAACCCAGCTTTGAGCAAAAAGTATTCAAGGACAGTGCTCAGGCCCTGAGTTCAAGCTCACAGGGCTAGCAAAAAAAAAAAAAGTGATGTACATAGGGATTATAGTTACCTTGTCCTTACCCCTTCCCTTGCTCTTTCCTAGTCTTTCCCTCCCATCCCCACCCACAAGTTGTATAACATACTGTCTAGTGAGTACCACTTATGCATTTGTTTACCCTTTGACCCTCTATTTCTGTGTCTCTTTTACTCCCATATATATATACACACACACACACACACACACACACACACACACACACACACACACACACACACACACACACAAAACGAAAAAACAACTAACAAAACTTCATGTTGGCCGGGAGTTTGGCCTAGTGGTAGAGAGCTTGCTTAGCATGCATGACTTGGGTTCAATTCTTTAATACCTTGTACATAGAAAAGCCGGAGGTGGTACTGTGGCTTGAGTGGCAGAGCACTAGCCTTGAGGAAAGCCTAAGGACAGTGCTCAGGCCCTGAGTTCAGTCCCCAGGACTGGCAAAACAAAACAAACAACAAAAAAATTTCTTGTTACCATTTCCTGGAGTTCATTTCTTTAAATATTTGTTATATTTCACACATATAAAATATAAAATAATATAAAATAATATAAATAAAATATATCTTATATGATCAGAGGCACATTTTGGTCTCACTATGTGTAAATGCCTAGAGCTTAGCCAGGCACGGTGACTCATGCCTGTAATCCTAGCGACTCAGGAGGCTGAGATCTGAGGATTGAAGTTCAAAGCCAGTCTGGGCACAAAAGGACCTGAGACTCTTATCTCCAATTAACCTCTAGAAAATAGCAAGCGGGGCTTGGCTCAAGGGTAGGGCAGTAGCCTTGAGCTGAAGAGCTCAGGGACAGTGCCCAGGTGGAGTTCAAGCCCCATCTCTCTCTCTCTCTCCCTCTCTCTCTCTCTCTCTCTCTCTCTCTCTCTCTCTCTCTCTCTCTCTCTCTCTCTCTCTCTCTCTCTTCTCTCTCTCTCTCTCTCTCTCTCTCTCTCTCTCTCTCTCTCTCTCTCTATCTCACACACACACACACACACACACTGCCTAGAGCTTTGTATAATTTATCATATCCTAGGGTATTTTAGATCTAACTTCTGCATGTGAGAGAGGTTGGCTTACCTCACTTAACAGTGATTTGTTCTAGATTCATTCATTTCCCTGCAGATGACATACCATTACTCTTTCTAATAGCTGTGTTAAATTTCACTGTGTATAGGTAACCACATTTTTTAGGGGGTCCACTCATCTATTGTAGGGCATCTGGGCCATTTCTGTAACTTAGCTATTGTGAATAATGCAGCATTAGCATGGATGTGCAAGGACTGGATTTAAAATAAACTAAAACTGGGGCCAGACACAGTGGCTCATGCCTGTGATCCTAGCTGCTCAGGAGGCTGAGATCTGAGGATCGAGGTTCAGATCCAGCCCAGGCACTAAAGTCGTGAGACTCTTATCTCTAACCTCCAGAAAACTGAAGTAGCACTGTGATAGGGTGGTAGCCTTGAGCTGAAGAGCTCAGGGACAACGCCCAGGCCCAGAGTTCAAGTCCCACAACTGACAAAGAAAAAAAATAATAAACTAAAACCTACCAGGTGTCAGTGGCTCATTCCTGTAATACTACTCAGGAGGCTGATATCTGAGATCCCAGTTCAAACCCAGTCTGGACAGGAGACTCTCATCTCTAACTCCCTAAAAGCTAGAAGTGGAGCTGTCGCTCAAGTGGTAGAATACCAGCCTTGAGCAAAAAAGGTAAGGGACAATGTCTAGGCTCCAAGTTCAACCCCCAGTGCCAGCACAAAAACAAACAAAATTTCATAGTGATATTTAGCTAAAAATAACTAATGGGAAAGGGAGAAAACTAGGTATACCTGACATCTTGGATGCCAAAAAAGAAAAATTAAATGTTGCTGAGATTTTGAATAAAATGAAGGTAGAAAGTTTGTCTTAGAGCTCAGTCCCAGGATGAGTTGTTTTTTTTTCTTTGTCATGGGACTTGAAGTTTGGGCCTGGGCGTTGACCCTGAGTGCTTCAGCTCAAGGCTACTGGTTCTACCTCTTGGCCTGGGTGTTGACCCTGAGCGCTTCAGCTCAAGGCTACTGCCCTACCCCTTGAGCCACAGGACCACTTCTGTTTTTTTGGTGATTAATTGGAGATAAGAGTCTCACAGACTTTTTAGTGCGTGGGCTGGCTTTGAACTTTGATCCTCAGATCTCAGCCCCCTGAGTGGCTAGGATTACAGGTGTGAGCCACCCATGCCCGGCTGAGTTTGAATTTTTAACAAAGAAGTTTATTTTCTCATAGGATAGATCAGGAATAATAAGTTATAGGAGCCAGAAGCAGGAATTCAGAGTCAAAAACTGTATTAATGAATAGCTTCGTTAAAAGCATATAAGCATTATTTTCTTTGTTTTAAGCCTTCACTTCACAATAAGTTACAACATTTAGTTTAAAAATCAAGAAAAAAGAATAGCTCTTTCCTTCTGACCTTGTCTGCTTGCCAAAATAGTGTATTCTGGGAATTGAGCAAGGATATCATAAAAGAAAGGCATATATCTAGAAAAAAATTCTTGGGAAAATGACTCCCCTGGGAACAAACAATAAAAAAAGTTTTTGCACAGAAAAATACTTATAAACATGGATGGATACTTGTCTGAAAGGGAGTATGTTGTTGAACCCTTCCTTTGTTAAAAGAGATAATCAAGCCAGGTGCTGCTGGCTCAGGCCTGTAATCCTAGCTACTCAGGAGGCTAAAATCTGAAGATTGTGGTTTGAAGCCAGCCTGGGCAGGAAAGTCCATGAGAAGACGCTTACCTCCAATTAACCCCCAGAAAACTGGAAGTGGTGCTGTGGCTCAAAGTGGTAGAACACTAGCTTAGAGTGATAAAGCTCAGGAACAGCACCCAGACCCTGAGTTCAAGCCCCACAACCAACAAAAGAAAAAAAAAAGGGACACCCAAACATTAATGTCATGATAAACAGAATGAATGAGTGGATTGATCTATAATCTGCAGGCCACATTGATAAAAGTATAAAACAAGAACGACAATATATACCAGAAGTCAGACTAAAGGGGAGCAACTTAAGGTGAATTTGAGCCAACCCTTCAATTGACTTTTTCACCACAAATACAAATACCCACGAACTTAACACACTCATCACATCTGTTAGATGTATCTGCACCCATGCTTAGTTGTTTACTTGCTACCTTTCCTTTGCTTTATTAACCAGAATTTCTTTGTCTGTACCTTATTGTGTCCTAAAAGTCTTTTTGACAACAAAAAGAGCCTAGTACCGAGGGCCAGGCAAGAAGTCACCTTCCTTTTGGATACCTCCTCTCTGGAGTATTGCCAGTTCCAGTAACAATAACTTGTCAGCCTTGACATAGCAAGGATAGAGTAACAATGTGAAAAACTTTATTTGCAACTTGTAGGGTCAGTCTGGCATGAGATTATCCTGTTCACTGTTTTTTTTCTTCCTGGAGCTTGAACTTCTGGCCTGGGCCTATCCCTGAACCTTTTTGCTCAAAACTATCACTCTACCACACCTTCATTTCTAGCTTTTGGTGGTTTATTGGAGAAAAGAGTTTCAAGAACTGTCTTGCCCAAACTAGCTTTGAACTGTGATCCTCAGATCTCACACTTGTGAATAGTTAGAATTAAAGGTGTAAACCACTGACACAAGCTATAAGTTAGCAGAGATTTTGAATGCCTTTGGTATTTAGATTTGTCACAAAGAAGAAAAAGAACAAGGAAATAAGAATGTAATATGTGAGGCAATATGACTATCCCATTATTGGTTTTTTAGACATATATTTCCTAATTATAAACAAATCCAGAAAAGTACATCCTATAGTCTGAAGCCATTGGGGGAAACAACTGAAACATACCCAGGAAATTACAATCAGGAGTTTTAATTTAGGAAGAGAAGATACAGTTGTTAGTATAGGGATTGTGAGAAAAAAAATTCACCACTTATAGAACCATACTGTTGATTCCTAAGATGTATCATGCCAGTCATAAAATTTGTTCCTAACATGGGTACATGCAAAATTGAATCAATCAGAACTTTCCTTAGTACTTTTTTGGGAACTCTTAGAAACAGAGACCTCTGTTGCTGGACATTGGTGGCTCATGCCTATAATCCTAGCTACTCAGGAGGCCGAGAACTGAGGATGGTGGCTAGAAGCCAGGTAAATCTGTAGACTCTAACCTCCTATGAGCTACTCAAAGGAGACAGGAGTGGCACTGTGCCTCAAGTGGTAGAGAATTCATCTTGAGTAAAAAGCTCAAGGACATCCCCCAGGCCCAGAGTCAAGCTCCAGGAACACACACACACACACACACACACACACACACACACACACACACACACACACACACACAGAAACAAAAGACAAAACAGAGACATCTCATTTCATTAGACCCAATTGGAGTTAAGTTCATATAATCTTTGTCAAGTTGTCAGGAGAACCTACTTGAGAATAAAGCTAATACAAAGAAGGAAACTAACCTTGGTGATGTCCTGCTGACATAATTTATGCTTCAAGTTTTATAATAGCTTGAGGTCAGCTACTCCCCTGCAGCTCTTACTTATGGAAGCAATATGTTTTTTTTCAAATATGGCTTAGGCCAGGAGTTTGGCCTATTGGTAGAGTGCTTGCTTAGCATGCACAAAGACCTGGGTTATATTCTTTGATATCACATACAAAGAAAAGCTGGAAGTGGTACTGTGGCTCAAGTGATAGAGCTCTACCCTTGAGGAAAGCTCAAGCCCCAGGACTGGCCAAAAAAAAAAATGTTGCTTAGTTTCAGCTGGATTTAGTTTTTTTTTAATTTTTTCAAACTAAGGAGATATTTGGACGATCACTTCTAAATAATAGTTATCTGAGAAAATACCTATGTCTTGCAAATACTAGTTCCTTTCTGAACTGACACTTTTCTTCCTGTTGTGATTATGCTCTTCCACAGCTCTGTGTTACCTCGTGGATGATTATTTACAAAACTTGATTTTTAAAAATTCTTTCCTGGAAGAAATCAAAAGTTCAGTCAAGGAAGAACTTTTACTCAGTTAATCATGATTTTTTAGTGGACATTCAAATCAAGTGGAAAAAGAAAGCTCATTGGCAGATGGCTCTAAAAGAAAACTACTAGTAGAAGGCAAAACAAATATTGCCAAATGTGATATTACAAAGTAATTAGGATTTAAACTATGAAATGAGATCTTGAATTAATGAATTAAAATATTATTCAAAATGATAATGCTGAAACAAGTTTTTCCCCAAAGGTTTAGAAAACAATTGCAGATTAATTAAATTATTTTGTGTGTGTGTATGGTGCTGGGCTTGTACCACAATTCCAGCCCTGCCTCTTGCTGGTTAGTCTCATCTTTTTTTGTCAGTCACAGAGCTCATACTCAGGGCTTGGATGCTGTCTCTGAGCTCATTAACTCAAGGCTAGAACTCTACCATTTTGAGCCACAGCTCCACTTCCAATTTCTGATGGCTAGTTGGAGATAGGTCTCTAGATCTTTTTCTGCCCAGGCTGGCTTTATACCGCAATCCTTAGATCTCAGCTTCCTGAGTACGCAGAAATACAGACATACAGACATGAACCACCCAGCTTCATAAGACTTTTTTTTTTTTTTTGCCAGTCCTGGGCTTGAGCTCAGAGACTGAGCACTGTCCTTGGACTTTTCTACCTAGGCTGGCCTCAAACTTCAATTATTCTGATCTCACTCTTCTGAGTATCTTGGATTGCAGACATGAGCCACTTGGTATTGGCCTTAAGTTAATTTTTTTTATTTTTTCAGGCAAAATCTCACTATGTAACTAGGCCCAAGTCACCATGCCAGGCTTCAAATTACTTTTTTAAAAAAATTAAAATAAAAAAAAAACATACTAGGGACTGGGGTAAGTGCGACTGCAGTGGGCAGGTGTTTACAGTAACATGGAGAATGTTCTTACCTATGAATACCAAATCCATAAAATCTCTTTAGCAAAGTCTGTGAAAAATCAGTTGTCAGAAAAACAGCAGGCTTGACATTGCCAGTTTTGATTGAGCGTGACTTCAAAAGAGGAGGGCAGGAAGGGGCGAGTCCACGGATAATCATCTCTCTTCCAATTGGAGAATGGCCCAAGTATGGATGGGAACAAGAGAAAAGCAAATGTTTCAAGACAAGAGCCCTAAATCCTAGATACAGAACCCCGAGTTCTATCTTTAGAGGTTCTGAAGAGCCCAAGCTTTGAATATCCGCCTGGAGTAAATCTAGTAGGCCAGTATAATTGCTAGGTCATCGTCGTTGTTCTTTTAAGTTTTTGTGCCAATATTGATGAACTTGGGACCTGGGTGCTGTCCCTGAGCTTTTGTGCTCCAGGCCACAGTGTTCTACTACTCGAGTTTTTTTTGGTAGTTAACTGGAGAGAGATCTTTAACTGCCCAGACTGCCTTTGGGTCGTGATCCTCAGATCTCAGCCTCCTGAGTGGTTAGGGTTACAGGCGTGAGCCACCGCGCCCCGCTTGCAACCTTCCTTTTGAATATAGGTTCCCAAGAACACAGATCGAAGTACCTACAGTGCTTGAAATTTACAGGTAACAGTTGCAAGCGTTTCAGACTTAACCACCCCACCCGGAGGTCTGGGTGGTTTGATTCCCGATGACCACAGGAAGGGCAACCGACCACCGCTAGGGGGCGCCGCTCCTGCCCGCCCGGCGCCCACCCGCGGAGACGCGCACGCGAGGCCTCCCACTGCGCCTGCGCTGACGGTGGACTTGGGCTCTCCGTTCTCCGACGCCCAGCCGCTCCAGCCCGGGTAAAAAATTGCGTGACACACAGCGAGCGTGGCGGCCATCTTCGTCTTCTGCGCGAGTCAGCTGAGAGGATTGGGTGTGGGGAGGGGAAATCGAGGAGTAGCGCTGCGCAAGCGCACCCTTGACGGTCCCAGGTAACTCCCATCTGACGGGCGAGGCGTCGACGCCGTCGCCGGAAGTTTGGCGTTCGCGCTGCGAGGAGGCGGCGGCCGCGGCAGAAGCAGCTGTCTCCCGGTACCCGGATGTGAGGCGTCCGGCCGGCACCGAGTGTGGGATCCACGGCCGGGCCGGAGGGAGGTAGGCGCGCGCCAGTGACGGTCCCTGCGCCCGCGTCCTCCCCCGGAGAGCGCGGGCGGCCGTCCTTCCTGTCCCTCCCTCCTCCTGGTCGCCGTGTCTCGCATGCCTCTTCCTCATCTGGTCCCGGCGCCTGGCTGCCCGGGCCGGGGGGTGGGAAGCTCGGGGACGCCGTCGTCCGAGGTAGGGACTGACCTGCCCGTCGCGGTCCAGGACCCCGTCACCTGCTGCTGCTGGCCCGGGGCTCCCCAGACGGCTGCCGAGGCTTCCCGAGCCAGCTCCCCAGTAGCGTGCAGCCATTGAGACGGCCGGGCTGCCCCGGGCCTGGTCCCGGCCCCCGCTCCCCCGCTCCCCCCCGGGCGGCCCGAGGCCTCTGCGCCCCGCCCGCGGATGCGGGTGCGCCGGTGCTCGTGTGTGCACGCGTGGGGCGGCGCGCTGTGGGTGCGCGTGGCGTGTGTAATCTCGGTTTCCCAGCGGTGGCCTGGGCCCAAGGTCATGGGGAATTTGGTGCCGGGGATGGGGGCGCTTGGACACAGGTAAAGCCGCTCCGGGTTGGAAGATGGGCTCTCCAGGGTCGCCCTGAAGTTTCAAGCGACTGAGAGCTGGGAGCCGAAGGGAATCGGGTCTGCCATTTTTACCGCTCCGGGAGATGATGATAGGGGCTTATTTTGCACCGGCGGGATCACCTGTTTAGGAAATGTTTAAGAATCTGGGAATCTCCGCCCTCCGTCGGTAAATGACGCGTGGTGGAGATGGCCGAATTTTACACCGCTGGGAAAGGGGGATGACGGGGGAAGAGGACGGGATTAAACCGTGCTCCTAGTAGTTGTAGCTGAACCTGGAATTGTTTTTGTTAGGAAGTAATTTTTCAGCATTCAGTATCCAAATAGTCGTATGCAATATTAAAAAAAATAAATAGCCCCAAAGAGTGGGGGAAAAAAAAAACAAACCTTGGTGGTGTAAGGTAGGGTGTTTTTGTTTTTCCTTTCCCAGTCATCCACTAAATTAAAACAAACACAGAAAAACTGTTGTCTGAAGCCTAGAATCCTAGCAACTCAGATGGATTAGATCTGAGGATCGCGGTTCAAAGCCAACCCGGGTTGGAAAGACACTTACCTCGAATTAGTCATCAGAAAACTGAAAGTGGGGCTGTGTCTCAAGGCACTACCCTTGAGCCAAAAGCTGTTAGGTACAGCACCCAGACTTAGTTCAAGCTCCCTTCGGCCCCCCCCCCCCCAAAAAAAAATCCCCAAACCGGGTATGGGGCATGTGGTAGAGTATGTGCTCTATTCTCTGCACTAAGACCAGTTTCAGTGGTGAACTTTTCTAATCAGGTGTTAAGTTTGTGCTTTATTACCAACATCAGTGGAAGTTCGTTTTTAACTTGAAAATCTTAAAAAATGTTCACTACCCAAATTCCAGTGGAATAAGAATAGGATGAGAAAGCATTAAAAACGCAGATTCAGGCCTTCTGCATATTAGGAAATGATGAAACTACAACTGTAAGAGAAACTCTTCTCCTTTAGGTCAGTTTGTGACTTTGTAAATCATTTTTTCAACATAGATTGCCCCGATATAGCTTTTATCTTCCTTAGTTATTTCTTCCACTTGTCATCTCTCACTTTGCTCAATTAACAATATAGTTCTGTAGTGAAGTCTTTTTTTTTTTTTTAAACACTCAGCTCATACAAGGATTTTATGCTGGCATTTAAGTTGGTGATAAATTATGCTTTACGGAATAATGAATGCCATCATTGCTTTTCACTGGTGGCTTTTTAGAAAAAGCTTGGCATTTCATTAGAATACAGAGTTGATTGTTTAGTGATGAAAGTGATTCCATAATTCAAAATAATGGTTGTCTTTGTAATAATTTTTTCCCCTGTCATTGTGTGTGTGTATGCTGGTACAGAGGCTTGAACTCAGGACCTGGGCATTGTCCCTGGACTTTTTTTGTTCAAGAATAGCACTCCATTACTTGAGCTCCACTTCTGATTATTTTTGGTAGTTGGAGATAGATAAGTGTCTGGAGGGTTTTCTACCACTGCTGGCTTCTAACCTACATCCTTAGCTTTTAGCCTCATAAGTACTTTGGATTACAGGTTTGATCCACCTGCATCTGTGTTTTTATGACTTTTTTTTTTTCCAGTCGTGGGCTTGAGCTCAGGGCCTGAGCACTGTCCTTGGACTTTCTCAAGGCTAGAGCTCTACCACTTGAGCCTCAGCACCACTTCCGGCTTTTTTTATGTATGTGGTACCGAGGAATCAAACCCGGGTCTTCATGCATGCTAGGCAAGCACTTTAACCACTAGGCCAAACTCCCGGTCCCATTTTATGACTATTGTAAATATATTTATGGTTTTTCTTTTTTTTTTTTCTTTTGCCGGTCATGAGACTTGAACTCGGCCTGGGTGCTGTCCCTGAGCTCTTCAACTCAAGGCTACCGCCTTACCTTTAAGCCAAGCCCCACTTCCTGTTTCTAGAGATTAATTAGAAATAAGAGTCTCAGGTCCTTTTGTGCACAGGCTGGCTTTGAACTTTGTTCCTCTGATCTTTAGCCTCTTGAGTAGCTAGGATTACAGTCGTGAGCTACCACGCCCATCTTAAAGGTATTATTTTTGAAGACAAATCTGCATGAGAGTAATCATGTTGTAGTTCAGTAATGTCTTTCAGACAATAGTGATAATTATGAGACCAATGTTTAGGCTAGTACTGTATCACTTACTAGGCAAATAATATTTTTGGATTTGTTTTTCAATATTTTTGCTTTACAGAATTATCTTGTTTTAAGAGTCTCAGATACTCAAGAAAAAATTGGATGCATCATTCAGCTAGAGGCATCATCAATCAGTTTAACAAGTTGATGAGGATTTTAATTTCCTTAAGGTAAATGGCTTATACATTGATAATTTTGTGTCCTCTGAGGTGATATTGTACCAAATATATTGTGTATTTTTAATATGCATTTTAACAGCTATCTTTTAAGTTTTAGATGGGTAAATGCTTATGTAATAAAACATTTAGATGAATATTTAATGAGAAGCTTTTTCTCATGTGCCCTACAATGTCTTCTAGGAAGCATTGTTATTCTTCTGTGCTTATTGTATACATAAGCATGTGGTTTTCTGTTTTTCCTCTATCTTCCTTTTTTTTTTGTGGGTCATGGGGCTTGAACTCTGGGCCTGGGCGCTGTCCCTGAAGTGTTCAGCTCAAGGCTACCACCCAACCTTTTTTTTTTTTTTTATTAAATAACTTATTAACATTGATTTTTACATCATATTTCAGATGACAAGTTTAACAAACAAGTGTTCAAGAAGGGAATCTCTATATACAATCACTGGCACTTAGTTTTTAGAACTTAATCAAAATTAGGCTAAGGGTTTGTATATCATAGATACATATTAGTTTATGAAATAAAACATTATGTTTATAGAGTCATAGGTTTTTATGTGTATGTAGTTATGTCCATAGCATTGGATGTGCAAATATTGAGTCCTCGCTCTTGTACTGTTTGAATCTAATAGCCACATATTAAGGATACCATGTGCCTTTTGTTCCTTAGGTCTTGACTTGTCTCACTCAACATGATTTGCTCTAGAGTCATCCACTTCCCTGCAAATGCCATTATTTTATTTTGTTTGTTGGCTATGTAGAATTCCATTGTGTGTATACACACACACACACCACATTTTCTGTATCCATTCATCTACAGTAGGGCATCTGGATTGTTTCAATCACCTGACTATTGTACCAACCCTACCTTTTAAGCCACAGCCCCAGTTCCTGTTTTCTAGTGATTAATTGAAGATAAGAGTCTCACATTCTTTAGTGCCCAGACTGGCTTTGAACTACGATCCTCAGAGCTCAGCCTCCTGAGTAGCTAAGGTTTACAGGCGTGAGTCCTGTGCCCACTGCACCCGTCTCCTCCAGTCTTCCTTTTCCCTTTTTATAGAAAGAGTGTGCTGTGTACTCTGATTTATTTTTGTTTACTCATGTTTTGTAGTCATAGGCTCATAATCAGTTTCAGTTCTTTTTGTTGGGCAGGATTATTGGCATAAAATTAAAGTACAATAAACTTTATCTCTTAAAATTAAAATTTGATGAGTTTTGACTGTCAATACTCATGGAAATCACACTCAAGACAAAGGACATTGTCATCATTCCCCAAAATGTATCTTTCTTTTCAAAACCTGCCCTCTGGCAATGACTAATCATTCATTATTTCTTTCCCCACTTCCATAGATTAATTTGTATTTTAAATACTTCCATGAAAAAAAGTAGAACTGACATTGTTTTTAGCTTCTGTCACTGAGTGTGATTGTGATGACCCCATCTTGTTTCAAGTGTTAGTAATTTATTCATTTTATTTGCTGATCTACTTTCTGTTTTGTTGATATGTCACATTTTGTTTTATCCTACCTGACTTCTTTACTGCACAAGAAACTTTGTTAGCTGGGTGTGGGTAGCTCACACCTGTAATCCTAGCTAAATTTAGCAGGCTGAGATCTGAAGATTGAGGTTAAAAGTAAGCTCAGGCAGGATAGTCCCATGAGACTCTTACCTAGTTAATTACCAAAACAGTGGAAGTGGAGATGCAGCTCAAGTGAAGTGCTATCCTTGTGTAGAAAAAGCTGGGCAAGAGCTCAAGGTCCTGAGTTCAGCTCTAACATTATATTAGATTTTAAAATTTCAGGTCTGTCTTGGAGTTCTTAGTTCCATTGGTGTTGGTTTTGTACAAGGTGAGAGTTAGAGGTCAAATGAAGTCTCCTGCAAATGGATAACCAGTTGTGCTGGCACTATTTGTTGAAGACGATTTCTTTTTTCTAGGGTATGTTTTTGGCTTCTTAGTTGAAAATTAGATGGTTATACCTGTGTACTTTTATTTCTGAGTCTTCTATTGGTTTTGGAGTGTATGTATGTGTTTGTATGTGATGTGTCTGTGTCCTGTGGCTTGAACTCAAAGCCTAGGCACTGTCGCTGAGATTTCTTTTCCTCAAGGCTAGTGCTCTATACCATTTGAGCCACCGTACCACTTCAGCTGTTACTGAGTAGTTTATTGGAGATAAGGGTTTTTTTTTTTTTTTTTTTTTTTTTTTTTTGCCAGCCTTGGGCTTGGGCTCAGGGCCTGACCACTGTCTTTGGACTTTCTCAAGGCTAGAGCTCTACCACTTGAGCCTCAGCACCACTTCCAGCTTTTTTCTATGTATGTGGTAGTGAGGAATCGAACCCGGGTATTCGTCTAGCAAGCACTCTACCACTAAGCCAAACTCCTGGCCCTGGAGATAAGGGTCTCACAAACTTCCCTGCCTGGGATAGCTTTAAACTGCAATCCTCAGATGTCAGCCTCTTTAGTAGGCTTGAGCCACCAGCACCTGGCATTGGGTTTATTTTTGTTCCAGTACTAAGTATAATTCAAAGTCTGGTATTGTGATACCTCCAGTAGGTGCTCTTTTTAATCAGAATTGCTTTTGCTATTTGAGATACTTCCATGCCACTCTTTGGATTACTAGTTCTGTTTTTCTGAAGAATGATACTGGGATTTACATTGAATCTATACATTGTTTTTTGACAGTTTGGTCATTTTCATGATACTGATTTGGTCAATTCATGATCATGAGAGTTCTTTTGTCTTCTGTTGTCTGAAGTTTCTTTAGGTTTTCACTAAAGAGGCCTTTTTTCTCTTGCTTAGTTAATATGTAGGAATCACTTGATTTATTTTTATTTATTTATTTTTATTTTGGGTAGATTGTGCGGCTTGAACTTGAGTCCTGGGTGATGTTCCTGAGCTCTTCAGCTCAAGGCTACTGCTCTACCCCTTGTGCCATAGTGCCACTTCTGGTGTTCTAGTGGTTAATGGGAGCTAAGTGTCTCATGGATTTTAGTGCCCTGGCTGGCTTTGAAATGCAGTCTTCTTATCTCAGCCTGCTGAGTAGCTAGGATTTCGTAAGCCACCATGCCTAGCTTTATTATATTTGAGGCTGTTGTGAATGGAATTGTTTTTAAATTTCTCAGACTGTTTGTTGTTGTTAGATAGGAAAGCTGTTGATTCTTGAATGCTGGAGAAGTGGTTTTGCACACTAGTGAGCCCACCTCCTCTTCAGTACTAATAATTGAAGTCATGGCCTTGTATTTGCTAGGCAAGGGTTCTGCAATGTGAGCTACATTCTCAGCCCTCTTTTTATTTTTTTGAGAGCGGTGGGGAGAGGTGGGGACAGTGACATGGTAGTGACAATTGTCCTAGTGCTTGAACTCAGGGTCTAGAAGCTGTCCCCGAGTTGGTTGTTGTTGTTGTGGGTGGGTTTTGTTTTTTTTTTTTTTTGCCAGTCCTGGAGCTTGAACTCAGGTAATAATACTGTTCTTGGGCTTTCTCAAGGATAGAGCTCAACCATTTGAGCCACAGCACCACTTCCAGCTTTTTCTATGTATGTGCTACTAAGAATGGAACCCTGGTCTTTGTTCATGCTAGGCAAGCACTCTACCATTAGGCCAAACTCCTGGCCCTGAGTGCCCCCCCCCCCCAAGATTAATGCACTTCTGTTTCCGCTTTTTTGGTGGTTAATTGGAGATAAAGTCCTCACAGACTTTCCTGCTTGGGCTGGTTTTGAACGAAGATCTATCCTTAGCTCTTAGCCTCCTCAATAGCTAGGATTTATAGGTGTGCACCACTGATGCTTGACTTTATTTTTAGAGTAGGATCTTAAATTTTTACTGGGGCTGGTCTTGGACTGTAATGTTTCTGTTTGTGCCTATTTAATAGTTGAGAACACACCATAGTGTGTTTATTGGGTTTATTGGTTTATTTGGGTTTCTTGGTTGAGATAGGGCTTTTCTAATTTTGTTCCAGGGTTGACCTTAAAAACTCTCTCATTCTCTGTATCTCAAGAAGTTTGAGGGTCATTTGTTTACCTTATAGTAGGCGTAAGAAAATCTTGTAATCTATTTTGGTAAATTTTTTTTGTGTGTGTGTGGATCATGGGTCTTGAATTCTGGGCCTGTGTGCTGTCCCTGAGCTCTTGAGCTCAAGGCTACTACTACCCTACCCCTGGAGCCACAGTACCACTTCCAATTTTCTGGTGGTTAATTGGAGAGAAGTCTTATGGATTTTAGTGCCCGGGCTGGCTTTGAACTGGGGTCCTCAGATCTCAGCCTCCTGAGTAGCTAGGATTACAGGCGTGAGCCATGGCGCCTAGCCCTAAATGTTCTTTTCTTTGGTAAAATGTTCTTCTTCCTCCCCTTTCCCCTTTGTTTAAAAACATAAGCTCAATTAAAAAGTCTTGTGCTTGCTATGTAAATGCTCTACCACTTGAGCTATTACTGTCAGCCCTTTTAGATTTGGTTCAGATAGGATCACACACGTTTTGTCTTGACTGGCTTGGACCACAGTCTTCATCTCTGCCTTAAACAAAATACAGTACACACATTATGCTATCACATCGGACTTTTAGATTAGGTCTTGATAACTTTTGTCTGGTCTGACTTTGAATTATGATATTCTTACCCCTAAGCTCCATAATAGCTAGGCTTATAACAATGGGCCATAGTCTTTTTTCATTTATTATTAAAATACTAGTTTCTGAGCACCTGGACCTTCATGGATGGTTCTTTTAAATTTTTTTTTTTGGCCAGTTTTGGGGTTTGAGCTCAGGGGTTGGGCACTGGAGCCACAGCACCACTGCCAGCTTTTCCTGTGTGTATGGTACCAAGGAATTGAACCCAGGGCCTTGGGTATGCTATGCAAGCTCTCTATCACTGGGCTACATTCCCAATACGGTTCTCTGAATTGTCCTATCTTTTTCTCCTATTGCTCTTCCAATAGTTCTTTTGGATTATTTACCTGAAAGTGTTTTTTTTTTTTTTTTTTTTTTTTGCCAGTCCTGGGCTTGAGCTCAGGGCCTGAGTCCTGTCCTTGGATTTTCTCAAGGCTAGAGCTCTACCACTTGAGCCTCAGCACCACTTCCGGCTTTTTGCTATGTATGTGGTACCGAGGAATCGAACCCGGGTCTTCGTGCATGCCAGGCAAGCACTTTAACCACTAGGCCAAACTCCCAGCCCTGAAAGTGTTTTTATTAATGTTTTATCTGTGAATATTCTTAAGTACTTGTATTACAGTAGAGTTGGCCAATTTTTAGGTTTTGTTTTCTGTTTAATTTGTTTCTTCAAAGTCAATCTTTTTGCACTTTCTTCCATGTTGAGATATTCCTCTTGTGATTATTTTGGTTTCTATCTAATAAAGTATAGGCTTGGCTAGCAGTTTGTAAAAGCCTGCCTTGAGTAGGCAAAGAGGGCTATGGGGTAAGTTTTAGCCATCAGTATGTGTATAGCTGTGTATTTATTGACGGTATGATACTTCTGTCCTTAACATGTGCCTATTGTTGAGTCTATAATTAGTTTTATCCTTTGTAGATAAATTTACCTCCAGAGGCCAGTATTTTGGGGATTTAATAGTTAAATGCAATCTGAAAGTGTGTGTGTGTGTGTGTGTGTGTGTGTGTGTGTGTGTGTGTGTGTGGTTTGTCTGTGTGGTTTGTCTGTGTGTCCTGTGGCTTGAACTCAAAGCCTGGGCACTGTCCCTGAGATTCTTTTTCTCAAGGCTAGTGCTCTACCACTTGAGCCACAGTACCACTTCCAGCTGTTACTGAGTAGTTTATTGGAGATAAGGATCTCACAAACTTTCCTGCCTGGGCTAGCTTCAAACTGTAGTCCTCAGTGTGTGTGTGAGCTACATCTCCAACCTTATGAATTTTTAATATTTTAATCTGTATTCCTTTTGGAATCTAGTACTACCAACCCTTGACTTTTGATGGGGCATATAATTCAAATAGAGCTGTTTCCCAGCCTTTCTGTTTCTAGTTCAGGTTTTTTGAATATTAGATCAGTTATTTATCCTCTGTCACTCCTTCCCGTTACATCTCTTTCTGTTTATACTTTTGCTTTTTTTTTCTTTTTTGTCATGGGGCTTGCTTGAACTCTGGGCCTAGGTGCTGTCCCTGAGCTCTTCAGCTCAGAGCTAGTACTCTGCCACTTTGAGCCACAGTGCCACTTTCGGCTTTCTGGTGGTTAATTGATGGTAAGAGTTTTTTGTGCTCTGGCTGGCTTGAACCACTATCCTCAGATCTCAGCTTCCTGAGTAGCTAGAATTACGGGCATGATTTACTGGCACCTGGCTGCTTTTGCTTTTTTAAATTTTTTTATTTTACTTTTTGCCAGTTCTGGGTCTTGAATTTGGAGCTCAGGGACACTATCCCTGAGCTTCATTTGCTCAAGGCTAGTCCTCTGCCACTTGAGCCACAGCACCACTTCTGGCTTTTTCTGTTTATGTGGTACTGAGGCATGCTAGGCAAGTACTCTACCACTGGCCACGTCCCCAGCCTTTTGCTTTTTTGGATTTTGAATGCTAGTTGACAAAAATGTTCATGACCAAATCTACCTTCTTTGTGTTGTATCTTTTACTTATGTATTTGTAACTTTTCCCTCAAAAGGTTTTACTTTTGGCTAATTATTTTTTTAGTGGGGAGCCTGGTACAAGGGTTTGAGCTTAGTATACTTTGTTAGGCAAAGCTCTACGATTTAAACTACATCTTCAGGAATGTAATGTATTTTTTTTTTTTAGTTTAAATTTTTTCTCACAATTTAAAGTGGATACATACTTCACTGGATTCATATATATATTTCAAGGCAGAAATACTAAAATATTTTATATAAGGCAAGGTATGAAATGAAAAAATAAGACAAGTTGTAGTATAGGTCTATTATTTGATTCATGAAAGATGAACATTTTTATCCTTTTTTTTTTGGTCAGTCATAGCTATCTCTCTACCACTTTGAGCCACAGTCCATTTCTGGTTTCTTAATGATTAATTGGAGATAGACTTTTCTCCATGGGCTGGCTTTCAACCATGACTTCAGATCTTAGCTTCCTGAATAGCTAGGATTATGGTGGTCATCTTTTTTTTTTTTCTTCTCCTCCATTCATGGGGCTTGAACTCAGGGCCTGGGTGCTATACCTGAGCTGCTTTTGCTCAAGGATAGCATTCCACCACTTCAGCCACAGCACCACTTGTGGCTTTTTTTGTTTATGTGGTATTGAAGACTAAAACCTTCATGAATGCTAGGCAAGCACTCTACCACACTAACCCACCTTTCCAGCCCATGTTTTGTCTTTTTAAACATTGAAAGATGCTTTCTCTTTTAGGTGCTGTGTAATGTGTTAAGAACAGGTTATAAGGAATGGTTTTATCAGATTTTCATGAGTTATGGTGGCTGAAACATCAGTTCTGTCTTGTGGGAAAAGAATTGTAAGTATACTGATTTTCAGCAATTATATGATCTTATAAAACAAAATATTGATTATAGGAGTACATTTAGGATGCTTCATTCTGTTAATCTTAAGTATATAGTCTAAATATTTCAAAAGGAAATGTTAGAATTAATTCATATTATTTGGATCATTTCTGCAGAGTATTAAAATGACTACTATATTGTAATTTAATTTTTATTTTTAAATTTTTTTCAGACATATCAGCACAAAAGGAAGTCTATATTAGTAGAGTACTTTATTAAACAAAGGAGATTAAATAAGAACTACAAACCAACTTACTCAGCAGACAAGGAAAGAAACGTGTTAATCATAAGACATGTTTCAAATGAATCTGAGTCCAGTAACTGTAGACTTCAGAAGAAAAGAGTTTTCAAAAATTTTGTCAAAACAGACAGGTCAGTGATAAATAACTTCTCCAGTAATAGAGTTAGGATTGAAACTAAAAATTAATTGAAGCATTTTAACAATAATAAATCTGAATTAAGTTTCTTTTCATTTAAAAATTATGCAAATGCCAAATTAGTTAAATTTTCTTTAGAACATAAAGCAATCATCTTTCAAAGTTGATTCCAGTTTTTCTCGTGTCCTAAAAACCTTACTTGAAGCAAATTAGTACTTTTGTTGAAAATGTGTATCAGCCTAAGTTAAAGTTGGTTTTCACAGCTTGCTTCTCTGTAATAGTATATACTCAACATTTTTACCTATCAGGACACAGGCTGTCCTTTCAAAAACTACTCAGAAATAGAAGACCTTACTCAGGAATAATGTCCATTCAGGAGAAATCAAGAGAAAATTCTTCCAGTATTACTGAAGAAAGTAAAGACCAGAATTTAGAAATAAACATTCAAGGTTCTCAAAACAGTCCAGCAAAAAAATCAGGTCCTGTGGAAGCTATAAAGTCACTGGCTAAAGCTCCCAGTGAAAGTAAAGTAATTCAATGTGAATTGGGAACACGTATGACTACACGGTCAACAAAGGCTGCCTCTAGTGATAAAGCCACTAAATGCATCAATAAAAATACGGTACCTGTGAAAGGAAATTCACAAGAATCTACAAAAAATAAATGTCAGAATAAATTAGTGCATCAAACTAAATCAAATGAGCATCTTAATCGGAGATCTCAAAGATTACTGCAGTTAAGAGAGTGTTCAACAAGGTCTTTGCGCAGTAGAGAAATTCAGGGTCCAATTCAAGCAGTTAAACAGTGTGTACCCATAACAAGGAAAGAACACTGTAACAGTATTCAAAATAAGTCTAATAAAGTTAAAATAAATCAAAAACATGTGAAAAGGAAAGTGCTGGAAATAAAATCAGATTGTAAAGAGTATGAAAATTCAGTAACTAATGAGATAGTAAATTCCCCTAAAGCAAAAAAACTCAAAGTAGAACATGGGACAGTTCATACTTGTAGTTCTCAATGTACACAAGGATCTGAAAAGTGTCTTGAGAAAACTACTAGAAAAGAAGAACTAAAACCTGTGCCTGTAACTTCTGAAATAAAAAGATCAAAAGTAGCTACTTCATTGGTCTCTAAAAAGAATGAACTGAAGTCAGCTCATTCACAAGTGAATACTAGCACAAAATCCCAAAAAAGTCCACAGCCATCAGTGCCTGAACAAAGTATAGATAATGATTTGGAGCCAACAGGAAAGAGCAAACGTGGTAGCATTCTCCAGCTTTGTGAAGAAATTGCTGGTGAAATTGAGTCAGATACTGTAGAAGTAAAAAAGGAATCATCACAAGTGGAAATTATAAAGGAAGAGAATCTTACAGAAGTAAAATCAGAAGAAACTGATGTTGAAAGACAGATACCTCATCAAAAAGAAACAAATCAGGATGTGCAATGCAACCGTTTCTTCCCCAGTAGAAAAACAAAACCTGTGAAATGTATACTAAATGGAATAAACACTGCAACAAAGAAGAACTCCAACTGGACTAAAATTAAGCTCTCAAAATTTAATTCTGTGCAGCAAAATAAAGACTCTCAAGTTTCCTCTAAGTTGGGCATATTGCGAACAAATTTTTCACCACCAGTTTTAGAAATGCATCATTCTGTGACTCAAAGTACATTTTTAGAGGCAAAACCACATGATAAAAATGTAATTTGCCATCAGGAAAAAATGAAGGAAATTAAATCTGAAGTTAAAATGAAAGAAGTTAATATTATTAATGATATTACAGTTGAAACTAATAAAACCACAGAAAGGGCTCCTGAAATTTTGGATAATCAGATAAAACCTTCTGACTCACCTTTGGATAATCAGATGAAACATTCTTTTGAATCAACATCAGATAAGGTAATCAATTTTCATTATGTTCAGTCTAGGTGCCTGAGCACCTTTTATTTCTTACTAAACTTCACAACATTTTTAGTTTAAGAAGTAGACCATAAAATTATTGATCCAATATTACAGAGATTGAATTACAGTGGTTTCTTTCGTTGTTTACCTTGATGTAGATGCTGCTTGTGTTTTCTTTTTTTTTTTTTTTTGGCCAGTCCTGGTCGTGGGCTCAGGGCCTGAGCTCTGTCCTTGGATTATCTTAAGGTTAGAGCTCTACCATTTGAGTCACACCATCACTTCTGGCTTTTTTTTCCGTGTGTATGTGGTACTGAGGAATCGAACTCTGGTCTTTGTGCATGCTACTCTACCACTAGGCCAAACTCCTGGCCCTTGTTTCTCTTTATTCTCACTCTTATGGAATCTTCTAAATCCTAGATTTTCATTTAAGCCTAACACATGATAGATACACTTATGTTTTCTCCTGATTAAAACATACTACCTAGTGATTAAAGTGTGAAACTTAAAAACACCATCTAGATTTCATCATCATGTCAAAATTAATTTTAACTGGGATAAAGCAACTTTTTATACCATCTGATGAAATTTAAAAGTTCAGCATCTTCAAAAGAATATTTTTTGTTTGATTTTGTAGCTATTTTGTTCAGTTAGCAAATTGAAATGCCTGAGAGGTATAAATCACTCTTAATGTTTAAGAATAAAATTGTACTGGCCAAGAATTTTTGAATGTCTATTTACTTGCTTGCCTACTTTTATTTCTTGGCAGTGCTAGGGATTGAATCTGGATAATAATGCTTGATAGGCAATCCTTACCACCTCTGTACCACATCCTCCAACTGAAGAATTTTGAAATCAAAGCCATGCTTTTGGCTCACACAAGTAATCCTAGCTACTCAGAATCTACTTGATCTGAGGATCAAGGTTCATAGCCAGCCTGGGCACAAAAGGAGGACCTGAGACTTTTTTTTTTGCCAGTACTGTGGCTTGAGCTCAGGGCCTGAGCACTGTCCTTGGGCTTTCTCAAGGCTAGCATTCTACCACTTGAGCCACAGTACCACTTCTGGCTTTTTCTATGTATGTGGGGTGCTGAGGAATCGAATCCAGGTCTTCATGCATGTTAAGCAAGCACTACTAGGCCAAACTCCTGGCCCTCAACCTAAAATTTTTTGTTAGGAAATCATTTGAGCGAAATTTTGAGTAATTTGAAGTTAAATTCGAGAAACATTTGGGTTAGGAGCAAATTTGAGTGAGCTCAGGATCTGGGCTTCATGCCAAAAGCTATGAAAATAAATCAGTATATAGGTTGAAAATCAAAACTGAACTTAGAAGACATATCATTTGCTACTCTTACACAAATGGAAACATCAATTAAAAAATAATTATTTAACAGCTGGTGTCATAGTTCATGATCATAATGTACTATAGGCTGATGCAGAAGAATTAAGGGGCCTGGACTGCATAGTGCAAACCTGTCTAAAAAACAATAAGAAGGGCTGGGAGTTTGGCCTAGTGGTAGTGTGCTTGCCTAGCATACATAAAGACCTGGGTTCGATTCCTTGGTCCCATATACATAGAAAAAGCTGGATGTGGTGCTGTGGCTCAAGCAGTAGAGCTCTATCCTTGAGAAAGCCCGAGGACAGTGTTAAGGCCTTGAATCCAAGCCCTGGGACTGGCAAAAAAATTAAAGATTAAAAAAATCAAAGGAAAAGACAATTGAGGATAGTGATGGTAATTGGAAAGAATTAGTAGGAGTAATAAGTTATGGGGCTCAGAAGTGAAGTTCTTGCCTATTTGATGTCATAGGCCCATTCTTGGCATTAAAGGAAAAATACAGCTGTAAACATCTTGCAGCACGAAGTGGCTTTTGTTTAAAATTGTCTCCGTGCTGAACGTGTCCTCTCACAAGTTGCATAAATGCCTTTCAAAACCTAAAAGGAGTTGGATACTAGATCGTTCACATCTGTAATCCCAGCTACTCAGAAGGCTGAGATCCACAGGATTTCAGTTTGAAGTCAGCCTAACAGAAAAGTTCATGATATTTTGTATCCAGAATAAGCAACAAAAAGCTGGTCTGGAGGTAAAATTCAAGTGGTATAGTCCAGTAAACAGATCAGTGAAGTATGATGCCCTGAGGCCTTGAGTGCAAACCCTGCTTCTTTAAAAAAACAAAAAAAACAACCAATCAACAAACAAGCAAACAAAAAAACTCCCGAACTCTCAAAAGGCAGTTTATAAAAAAGGATAAGTCAAACCCATTTCTTTGGACTAACTGTCCTAGGCAGGAGATGTTTACTTGGAGCACATTATCGTGGCTCTGTATGACATTTGAAATGTGTTTTGGGTTTGTGTAGTTTATTTATTTACTTATTTTTACCAGTCTCGGGGCTAGAACTCAGGACACTGCCCTGGAGCTTTCTCAAGGTTAGTAATCTGTTTGTACCACAGCACCACTTCTGGCCTTTTCTGTGTATGTGGTACTAAAGAATCAAACCCAGGGCTTCATGCGTGCCAGGCAAATACTCTATTACTAGACCAAACTCCTGGCCCCTCCCTTCTGTTTTATTTGTATGTTTTTGTGTTTATGAATGCATAAATAATGCGTAGATGTGGTTTTTTTTATTGGATGTAATTAACCCATTGTGTGTACATATTTGGAACTTGATTTTTTTTTCTTTTTTCTTTTTTTTTTTTGTGGGTCATGGGGCTTGAACTCGGTCTGGGCACTGTCTCTGAGCTCTTCAGCTCAAGGCTACTGCCCTACCCTTGAGCCAAGTCCTACTTCCCCTTTTCTAGAGGCTAATTGGAGATAAAAGTCTTAAGTCCTTTTTGTGCCTGGGCTGGCTTTGAACCTTGATCCAGAGATCTCAGCCTCCTGAGTAGTAGCGTTACTGGCGTGAGCCATAGCACCAGGCTCTGGAACTTGATTTTGTGTAGTCAGCACAAAATGTTTTGATATTTTCCTCTATTAAAGATTTTTTTCCAACAATATTAACAAGTGCTCACTATTACAGGTATTCCAGAAATATGATAACTTACCAGTTTGAGACATATTTCAGTGCCTGCATCTAAGCACGGGTTACAGAGGAGGCATGATTTTTCTTTTTCTTTTTTTAAAAGTGGTTCTGCAAAAGGGTTAATATTCCATGTGCAGTTATGATTGCAATACTTCTTGGTCAGTTTCACCCCCCCCCCTTTTTTTGGTTGGTTTGTAGGGCCTGGACATTGTCCCTGAGCTCTTCAGCTCAAGGCTACCACCCTACCCCTTGAACCACAACCCCACTTCTCTTTTTTTTAATGGTTAATTGGAGATAAGAGTCTCAGGTTCTTTAGTTCCTGGACTGGCTTTGAACTGTGATCCTCAGAGCTCTGCCTCCTGTGTAGCTAGGATTACAGGTGTGAGCCATGAAGCCCAACTATACCCTTTTTTTTTTCTCCCCCATTTTCCCTCTACCTTCCCTACTCTCAAAGTACATAGTACTTTTAAAATAATGTATATTGACTATAAAGACTGAATTGGCTCACCTTTCTTCAGTCCTCTGTTCTATGTTTGCCTTCTAGAATATGTTTGTACTTTCTTTTTTTTGTTGTTTTTGTCAGTTGTGGGGCTTGAACTCAGGTAGCCACTAGCACTGTCCCCGAGCTCTTGTATAGTGCTCTGGCTGGTTTTGAATCTTGATCCTCAAATCTCAGAGTACTCAGATTTACTGAGTGTCTAGGATTACAGGTGTGAGCCCCCAGTGTCTGGCTCTGATATTTGTTTTGATATACAGTGTGCTTTTCAGAAGTTATAGTTTTGTATTCCTCTGTGTATACCCTCCTTTAGTCATTTTGCTTGTGTGCGAATGCATAGAGCCCTATATATGTTACCATGCATATTTGTGTTTTAGATCTTGCTTCCACTTGTGTGAGAAAACATGAGTTGCCTGGCTTACTTCACTTAGCATGATTTATTTTAGGTCTATCCATTCCCCTGCATATGAGATGATATTCTTTCTAGTATATGAGTGAAATTCCATTGTGTATATGTACCACTTTTTTTTTTTTTTTTTTTTTTTTTTTTTTTGCGGGTCATGGGGCTTACACTCTGGGCCTAGGCACTGTCCCTGAGCTCTTTGGCTCAAGGTTACCGCCCTACTCCTTGACCCACAGTCTTCTGTTTTCTAGTGATTAATTGCGGGTAAGAGTCTCATGTTCTTTAGTGCCCGGGCTGGCTTTGAACTGCGATCTTCAAATCTCAGCCTCCAGAGTAGCTAGGATTACAGGAGAGAGCCACCAGGCCCAGCTTTGTACCACATTTTCCTGATCCACTAATTTGTCTTAGGGCATTTGGGCAATTTTCATAATTTGGCTATTATGAATAGTACAGCAGTGAACATGGATGTGCAAGTATCGTTATTGTATCTTGACTTGGAGTGATCTGGATAGAGTCCCAAGAATGGTATGGCTGGAATATAGGTAGCTCTATGATTAATTTGTAGAGGAATCTCCAAACTGCCTTCCAGACTGCCTTCTTAATATATGAGGTCTCTCTTTAGTTCCTTTGCCCATTTATTATTTGGATTATTAATTTGGGGGTGGTTTAGTTTCTCTCACAACTTTGTATATTAGGGATAATGTATAGCTGTCCTATCACTTCTTTGATTAGGCTTATTCCTTTTTTTTTTGAGGATTTTACAAATACGTTTGTTTTCACCATTACTGATATGTAGACATTGGTTTTTGTGGTTATTGATCTGCTCAAGAAGCTTAAAAATGGAGCTGTAAGGTCAGTTAGGTATAGGATCTTGTCATCTGCAAATAGGGTTGTTTGACTTCTTTCCCTATTGAGTCCCTTTTATGTCTTTTTCTTGCCTTATTGGTTTGGCTAGGAATTCCAGTATTATATTTGAAAAAGGAATGGAGAGTGTGGGCCTACTTGTCTTACTCCTGATTTTGAAGGAAATGTTTTTAGGATCTGGGACTTGGGCCTAGTGATTCAGTGCTTGCCTAACATGCACGAAGACGTGTGTTCGATTCCTCAGTATCACATAGAAAAAAGCTGGAAGTGGTGCTGCGGCAAGTGGTGAAGCCCTAGCCTTGAGAAAGCCCAAGGACTGTGCTCAGGCCCTGAGTTTAAGCCCCAGGACTGGCAAAAAACAAACTAAATGGTTTTAGTTTTTCATTATTTAGTATGATTGTGACTGTAGTCTTTTATCATATGTGGCCTTTATTAAGTTATTCCTAGCTTCTCCAGAACTTATGTCATTATTGAATTTTGGGCTTTATCAGAGCCCCCCCCCCCTTTTTTTTTCCTATTTCTTTTAAGGAGATTTCTTTAAGAGGTTTTCTGTGTTTCCTAAACACGAAGAAGTGAGATGACATGAGTTAATAATAGTCATAGTAGCTTTTGTCAATGATTGTCTTTATTGTAAAATAGTTTTTAATATGATGTAAAGTATCATATTTCTCAACCACAATCCTATAAATTCAATTAGCCCCATAATAAAGGCAAAAAAATGGAACTTACAGGTTACTTCAGCTCAAGGCTACCACCCTACCCCTGGGCCTGGGCATTGTCCCTGAGCTCTTCAGCTCAAGGCTACCACCCTACCTCTGGGTCTGGGCATTGTCCCTGAGCTCTTCAGCTCAAGGCTACCGCCCTAACCCTTGAGCCACAGCCTCACTTCTCTTTATCTAGTGGTTAACTGGAGATAACAGCCTCAGATTCTTTAGTTCCTGGACTGGCTTTGAACTGTGATCCTCAGATCTCAGCCTCCTGAGTAGCTAGGATTACAGGCATGAGTCATGGAGCCCAGTTACAACCTCTTTTTTTTTAATCCTCCATTTTCCTTCTACCCTCCCTATCCTCAAAGTACATAGTTACTTGCCTGAGTAACATTTTAAAGTATGGAGTGTCAATTTAAAGTGGGTTTGGCTGCCTTCAGGACTCAGCAGGATTTGTATTTGGGGAAAGTAATGCAAAAAAAGGCACAACCAATACAATATTGAAAACTTTGTGCTGGGTGTAGTGGCTCATGCCTGTAGTGGCCAGCCTGTTCCCTAAGACTGTGAGACTCTTAATCTCCAGTTAACCACCAGAAAACCGGACTGGCACTGTGGCTCAAGGGAAAGGGCTGTATGTAGTCTTGAGCTGAAGAGCTCAGGGACAACGCCCAGGCCCAGAGTTAAAAGTCCCACTTGTGTGTGGGGGGGGAGTTTGTGTGGCCACTTGTATGTAATGCTCTTTCTGTGATACATTATTGGTATCAATAGTACTGAGAAATGTTAATGACTAATAAATTGAGGTAGCCAATAAAACTTTCATGAGTTCTTGGTCTAGACTTTTATTATCCAGACAATATGATTTTTTTTTTTTTTTGCCAGTCCTGGGGCTTGAACTCAGGGTGTGAACACTATCCTTGGGCTTTCCTCAAGGCTAGTGGTCTGCCACTGGAGCCACAGCACCACTTCTGGCTTTTTTTTTTTCTATATAGGTGATACTGAGGAATCGAACTCGGGTCTTCGTGCGTGCTAGGCTAGCACTGTACCACTAGGCCAAATTCCAGGCCCAGAGTTTTAAGGTTCCATTTTTTTTTTTTTAAGGTTCCATTGTTTATGGTCTGTTTTTAAAATCAGTAATTTACTACCTTCCTATTAATGTGAATACAATCATTAATAACATGTTATTTTACTTTTTTTTTTCTGTTACTTTTGTATATTCACTAAACAAAAGAGTTCTAACTGGGTGCCATGGACCATGCCTGTATTTATTTAGCTGAGATCTGAGGATCATGGATTGTAAAGTTGACACTGATCTCCAGCCAAAAGTGAAGCTATATGGCTCAAGTGTTAGAGTGTTCTCCTTGAGCAAAAAAGCTTAGGATTGGAATCAAGCTCCAGGACCAGTACAATAAAGACAAAGTCACCAAAGAAAAGGTTCTAGTCATGTCATGATCACTTTAGCAATCACAATAGACATACATACAAAATGTTTGCCTTTTATTTCTGTTTTGAATGTTAATGGGATTGGTAGTAAATGCTTATTAGTTACTAATTGTGTATATGCTTTGATAAGATTTTAGCTTAGAGGTCCTTGGGAATAAAGATAAGTATGATGTGATTATTGCTCCTAAGAGCTATTGATAAGTCAACTAGTTCTAAATAGTTAAAAGGGGTTGAGAGAGATATAAACTGATATATGAAGAAGGTTAAGAAAAACTGAAAGCTTCATTGGAAAATTGAATTTTGAGTAATGAGAATTTTTATTAGATATTCTAGATCATGACTATAGAAACGTAATTTTAAATTTTACATAGCTGCATTAATGGAGCAAAAAGAAACAGGTAAAATTCATTTTAACATTTAATATGTGGGTTCCATGCCCCCCTCCTCCCCAGTCATGGGGCTTAAAGGCAGGGCCTCGTTACAGTCCCTGAGCATTTGCTCAAGGCTAGGGCTGTACTACTCAAGCCACAGGCACTACTTCCAGCCTTTTCTGTTTATGTGGTACTCAGAAATCGCAATATGGGACTTCATATATGCTAGGCAAGCACTCTACCACTAAATCACCTTCCCAGCCCACTAATATGTGCTTTATATATCATATATTATATTTAAATCTATCAGACCATACATGTACAGTGGTATGCCTGTCACACAGGCTATGATTTCTACATCAATTCTGAAAATTACATTTTCTTCAAAATGCTATCATTTCAACATCAGTTATAAAAAATTACATTTTTTGGTGGTACTGGAGTTTGAATTTAGGGCTTGCACCTGCTTGCTCTGTTAGTGCACTACCACTTGGGTAGAACATCTGGCTTTGAACCAGATGTTTTAGATCTCAGCTTCCTAAGTAGCTAGGATTATAGACAGGTACCTGGTTATAAATAATATACTTTATGTGTGTGTATGTAAGGGAGAGGAGAATGTGTGTGGTTTAAGTTTTCAAAGTCTGACATGTGATTATGCTTATAACACTTCTCAAGTCATACTTTTCAAGTGCTCACGTGACATTCACAACCATATTGGATAGTACAGTCCACACATGAAGTTCTGAGAAAATTGAGTCATGCAACTCTGGACTGTATTTCTGGGAGTGGGAATGAGTTCTAAGTTTGGTATGGAGCTGGGCACGGTGGCTCATGCTTGTAATCCTAGCTACTTAGGAGGCTGAGATCTTAGGATCCATGTTCAAAGCCAACCCAGGCACAAAAGGACCTGAGACTCTTATCTCCAATTAACCACCAGAAAACCAGAAGTGGTGCTGTTGCTCAGTGGGTAGGGTAGTAGCCTTAAGCTGAAGAGCTCAGGCACAGCATGCAGGCCCAGAGTTCAAGTCCCACAACCGACAAAAAAACTAGTATGAAAAGGAGTGAGTAATGAGGTAATACTGAGAAAGGGAGCTTATGGCAAAATTATGATTAGATTTTTTTGAGGCATGTTCTTTCTGAATTAGTTCAATTAGCAAGTATTATCTTAAACTACAAAAGTTAATACGAAAACCTTGAATTACATGTGTTCAGAATTTCAGCTTATGTTTGGAATCCAAGCTGGGAAACAATGCAGTAGAAAACACTTCTGTTTCATCTCTGCCAAGTCAAGCAAAATTTGATGCAGGAGAGAGTAAACTCCCAGGTAATACTTTGGAAATAATTATTTTGACTTCACAGCATTCAATATCATTTTGGTCACTGTTACATACAGAAATCAAATGTGCCTATTATGGTATTTTTTTTTAATTCTGGTTATCAAAGTTATCTACTCAAAGAATTGCTTCTCTTGCCTGGCATGTGGCTCATGCCTGTAATCCTAGCTACTCAGGAGGCTGAGATCTGAGAATCAAGCCCAGGCACAAAAGAATCTGAGACTCTTAACTCCATTTAATCTCTAGAAAATGGGAAGTGGGGTTTGGCTCAAGGATAGGGCAGTGGCCTTAAGGTGAAGAGCTCAGGGACAGTGCCCAGGCCAAGCCCCATGACCCAACCAAAAAATAGAAAAAGGAAGAAGAAAAAGGAAAAAGAATTGCTTCTCTTGATTGGTTTAGATAATTAAATACTACCTTTGACCTCCCAAAAGTTCTTTTATTTTTACTTTTGTTACTTTGTGGTTTATTCTCTGGAGAATGTTTCTTAATGATTTGCTTGGAGTAGTAACTTATTCCCCAGACTTGCATTTTACTATTTCATGTTTTTAATCTTTATTTTTTAAATTGTATTTTATTGTGGGGATGATGTATATAGAGGAGTTACAGTTACATTCATCAGGTAGTGGGTACATTACTTCTTGAGGATTGATACCTCTTCCCATGTTTTTTTTTCCCCCTCTCACTTTCCCTCCCCCCATCTCCACCCAGTCATTTTCCCCCTCCTGGTTTTTAATCTTTAACTAAAAATAAACCAGTTTTCTATCTCAATGAGTCTGTTTGAATTAAGGATTTAATAATGCACCAAAATGTCCACCTATATTGTCCACGTGCTTTATTTTGGTAATTTTAATGAAAATTTGTTAATACATTATTTGAACTGTTAAATAAAAATTTGCTCTCAGATGAAATATCATGGATTCTAGAAAGTTTTTTTCCCCTGTTTACTAAAGGAAAGGTATAAGTTGGAGTAAAATACTGAAGTCAGGTAATCACTGACATTGGCTATTTATCTTTTTGTCTTTTTTTTTTTTTTTTGCCAGTCCTGGGCTTGAGCTCAGGGCCTGAGCACTGTCCTTGGACTTTTCAAGACTAGAGCTCTACCACTTGAGCCTCAGCACCACTTCTGGCTTTTTTCTATGTATGTGGTACCGAGGAATCAAACCCGGGTCTTCATGCATGCTAGGCAAGCACTTTAACCACTAGGCCAAACTCCCGGCCCTCTTTTTGTCTTTATAAAGGAAAAGTGAGTGTAATTAATCATGAGAAGTGTTTTAGAAAATAAAGGGTATTATGTGAAATTTATATAACTTAAATTTCAGAGATAAACTTTTAAAAAAGGAAATATAAACTTTTTAATAAGGATATATTTTCTTTCCATTTTGAATTTACATAGTTATACAGGCATTTAAATTTCTTATTCAGTGTCAGCAATGGTTGGTGAGAAGTAAACCATTGATTTTCCAGTAGATACCTGTAGTTCCACAGTCTGAATAGGAGGCTGATTTTGTCTCTGTAGAGTAATTGCATATGGATCTAATTTTATGAATTTTTAAATTAAAATGAGGGGGAAGCTTCAATAATTTATAAAAAAGTAAATGATTTATAATTGTTTTTTCCATGAAAATGATATTAAAAAGCTTAATATCACCAATCTTCCTGCAGATTCAGCTCCCAAACAGCACAGCAGTACACTCAATAACCAAACATCTAAGAGCAGTGATAACAGGTAAGGTTTTAGTTTGTTTAGGTATAAATTTGAAAAATTTTATTCTTTAAAAGTATTAGTCTGGGGGCTTCCTCCACCCCCAAAAAACGTTATGTAAGTAACTGTCAATTTGCTAACAAATTCTTCTTTTATTTTACATTTTTTCTGTCTAGATACCTAGTAGTACTAAGGGCTCATTTTCACCCTTTCCACTCTATTCTTTTGAATTCTACATTTTATTTGATTGTTTAAATTTTCTTTGGTTTATTTAAATGATATCTACTATATGGACATTTTTGTCTTAATTTCTTTTTTAAAAAATTTTTTTATTGTAATTAATAAAAGGGTTACATGATATTTGCCAGATCAAGGTGCATTAATTCACATACACTGATACCCTTTTACATGTCTTGGTACCCATTACCCTCCCCACCCCCCACCCCCCCTTAATTTCTTAATTTCTTCTTACCCTTTTTTTTTTTTTTGTGGGTCCTGGGGCTTGAACTGAGCCTGGGTTCTGTCCTTGAGCTATTGAGCTCAAGGCTACCACCCTCCCCTTGAGCCAAGCACCACTTCCCGTTTTCTAGAGGTTAATTGGAGATAAGAGTCTCAGGTTGAAAATCCTCTACTATAAATTTCAAAATATGCAGTTGTCAACCACAGTATTAGAAGATATTAGGAGTTTTTCTTTCTATCAAACTATTCCTCTTTTAGCATTCTGCCTCGTCTCTGCCTGTCCCTTTCTAGCTTTCTGTAACTACTGTCCTAACCTTTACTTCAATGAAATCAGCTTTTTAGCTTCTACATATCAGATCATATAAAATTTGGCATTCAGTGCCTGACACAGTTTACTTAACATGATTCATCCACATTGTTACATATGTCAAGGTTTCTTTTTTTTTGGCCAGTCCTGGGCTTGGGCTTAGGGCCTGAGCACTGTCCTTAGACTTTCTCAAGGCTTACACTCTACCACTTGAGCCTCAGTACCTTTTCCAGCTTTTTTCTATGTATGTGGTACTGAGGAATTAAACCCTGGTGTTGGTGCATGCTAAGCAAGCACTCTACCACTAGGCCAAACTCCTGCTCCCCCCCCCCCCACTTTGTTTTTGAACAGTCCTGGTGCTTGGATTCAGGGCCTGGGCACTGTGCTTGGATACTTTTTTTGCTTAAGGCTAGCTCTCTGCCATTTCAGCCACAGTGCCACTTCTGGCTTTTTCTGTGTATGTGGGTACCGCAGGATTTAATCCAGGGCTTCATGCATGCTAAGCAAGCACTCTACCATAGGTTATGCTCCCACCCCAGGGTTTCTTTTTTTTTTTGGCTAGTCTTAGGGCTTGAACTCAGGGCCTGAGTGCTGTCCTTAGGCTTTCTCGAGGCTAGAGCTCTACTACTTGAGCTATAGCTTAAACTCCCTGCCTGGGTTTCATTCTTTATTATGGCTGGATAATACACATTTTTTTTTCCTATGGACTCCATGTCTTGGCTTATTTTCTTAATTTTTTCCTTTTTTAAGGTGCTGGGCATTGAACTTAGGGCTTGCTGGATGTGCTTTGCCACTTAGATATATCCCCAACTTCTTCTTGATTTTTTTTTTTTTTGGTGGTATTGGAGTTTGAGCTTAGGGCCTTAACTGCTGGATTTGCACTCATTTGAGCCACACCTACAGTCCTATTTTTGTGTGTCAGTACTGGGGCCTGGGTATCGTCTCTTAGTGATTTTGTTCAAACCTAGCATTCTGCCATTTGAACCATAACTCCATTTTGGCTTTTAATGTTAATTTAAGGTAAGAGTTTCACGAGCTTTTCTTCCTGGGCTGACTTTGGACCGTGATCCTCAGATCTCCATGTATTGAGTAGCTAGGGTTAAAGGCATGAGCCACCAGTGGTTAATTTTGGAGATGGAATCTAGAAAAATTTTCTGCTCTGCGTACTTTAATCTTCCAAAGCTCAGTTAGGATTATAGGTGTGAGTTACTGGTATCTGATACCCCTAGATATTTTGAAAGGTTATTTTTCCCTTGGAAGTTGAATTTGTCATGATTGCATAGTTTTTTTTTTCTTTTGAGTCATTTAAAGTGATACAGATACATAATCTTCCATAAGTTTTTGTTCTGTTTTTAAAGAGAGTTACCACCAAATCATTCTTTGTCTAAGTGTAATTCCCATTTGGAGATTACAATTCCAAAGGACTTGAAACTAAAGGAAGCAGAGAAAGCTGATGAAAAACAGCTGATCATAGTAAGTATGCAATTTGACCTTTTTGGTTAAATATTATATGTCTTATTTATTCCTGGTACTAGTAAATCTTTTCCTTTTCTGCAGAAATCCTTTTTTTCACAGGTTTATAATATCGAAAACAAACCTGGTATTGTTTCAGTGTTTTCCCCCCTAAATAGTCTTATAAAATGATTCAGTTTCCTCCTCGTTTTTTTTATTGTTGTTGTTGGTTGTGGGATTTGAACTGACTGGCCTGGGCACTGTTCCTGAGCTCTGCAGCTCAAGGCTACAGCTCTACCATGTTGAGCCACATTGCCACTTCCGGTTTTCTGGTGATTAATTGGAGATAAGAGTCTCACAGATTTTTGTGCTCTGGCTGGCTGTGAACTGTGATCCTCAGATCTCAGCCTCCGGAGTAGCTAGGTGCGTGAGCCACCAACACTCAGCTCCTCCTCGTTTTATTTATAATATATTCTGATATCTTACACCTGATGACTTAGATATGCCATTTGATTATTACTTTTAATAGTTGGTTTAAATATTAAAATAACATGGAACTTTAGTACCTGAATTGATTTTAAATCTACTATAGTATACATTATAGCTTTATAAAAGTACAAGGAGAATAGATTAACAATTTGAAAGAGTGTGTAAGTACTTGGAGATATTTTGATGGTGGGATGTTAAAAAGGGAAATAATTGGATTATAAACATAATTTGAGTTGGATATTCATGGCTTAAACTTGTAATGCTAGCTACTCTGGAGGTGAGATCAGAGGATCAGATTCAAAGCCACATAGCCAAGAAGTTCTTTAATATTTAATTTTCCATTAGCCAAAAGCTGGTCTGGAGGTTGGTTTCAGGTGGTCTTGTATCAGTTGTGAGAGAGCGAGCAAGTAAGCAAGTAAAACAGGAATGAGTGTGAGGCCCTTAGTTCAAACCATAGTATCAACATCAAAACAAACCAAAAAAAACCACCCTTTGAAGGACTGGGGTACATTTGCTTCACAAGTTTAAGATCCAGAGTTTAAAAACAAAAATCAAAAAAACTTAATTTGAGGAGTCTTTTAACTTATTTCCTGTAACCTGTTACACTTCAAAACTAAATGTTGGTTATAATAAGATGGCTCGTGCTTGTAATGCCAGTTACTTGAGAGGCAGAGAAAAAGAAAGCTTTAGAGTTGAGGCTAACCTGGGAAAAAAGTTCAATAGATCTAGCAAAAAAGCTAAATGTGATGGTGTTTGCCTGTCGTCATGATGTATATACCTGAATCTTAGAAGTTGCCAAGTAGGAAAATCTCGATCTGGGCTAGCTCAGGCAAAACAAAACAAAACAAACACCACCACCCCCCCGCCCCGTAAAAACTTTACCTGAAAAATAAAGCAAAAAGGGCTTCTCTATGGCTTAAGTGCATAATCCAGGATCTATTCTAAAAAAAATCCTTTATCTTGGATTATGCTTTAATATCAGAAGATAACATTGCAATAATTGTCTAGAAAAATAAAATGAAAATAAATTTTTAATGTTTTTGTCAAATCAGTATGGTAAGCAGTCAGAATTAAAGATGGGTCTGTACTGTCTAATGATAGTCACAGGCTACTGAACACTTGAAAAAAATTACATTTTAAAGAATAGTATAAAATGTAAAATACTCCACTAAGTTTTCAAAAAACACTGAACACATGATTAGGATGTATTTTTATTAAATAAAATATCAGAAGTTTACACTTTTTTAGCCATAGCTAAAGTTTAAAAATTTTAAATTACATTTGTTCTAAATACCAGTAGTTTACACTTTTTTTTTTTTTTTTTTTTTGCCAGTGCTGGGCTTGAGCTCAGGGCCTGGCCACTGTCCTTGGACTTTCTCAAGGCTAGAGCTCTACCACTTGAGCCTCAGCACCACTTCCAGCTTTTTTCTATGTATGTGGTACTGAGGAATTGAACCTGGGTCTTGGTGCATGCTAGGCAAGCACTCTACCAGTAGGCCAAACTCCCAGTCCCCAGGAGTTCACACTTTTCATTTCAGCTACTCGAGAGGCTGAGATCTGAGGATCGTAATTTGAAACAACTCTGGGCAGGAAAGTTCATGAGTTTTTATACCTCCAGTTAAAAAAGCTAAGAGACAGTGCCATGATCCTGAGTTCATCCCTAGCACTTCAAAAAGGTAGTAACATAAAAATGAAATTACATCTATGACAAAGAGAACCATTTTTTAAAAAATTTGATCTGTTTATCTGCTTGTCGATCTCTTTCTTTCAGTACTAGGGATTTTATCTCAGGGTCTCTTGCTCACCAGGCAGGTGCTTTATCATTCGAGCTATTTTTTCAGTCCTATATGTGTTGGTAATTTTTGAGATAGGACCTCACATTATTATTTTAGTTGTCTTACCTCTACTCCTGTAACTGGGAATTACAGATATGTACCATTTCACACTCACCTTGATTCTGATGAAATTTTGTTTCGTGAATACGGTAACCCCTTACTCCCCAAGCTGGCCTCAAACCTCTATTTAAATACTCTCAAATAGCTAGGATTATGGGCTTGAGCCACCATTCCTGGCTATTTACTTATTTTGAGGCATAGCCTAGGTTGGCTTCAACTTTTGTCCTACTTTTGAATGCTTAAATACAGGGTGTGTTACCACACCCAGCTAAAAGGCTTAAGTTTTTTTGTGTTTTGTTTTTGTGCCAGTCATGGGGCTTTAACTCATGGCCTGGGTATTGTCCTTGAGCTTTTTTAAGGGTAACACTCAACCACTTGAGCCATACCACCACTTCCGGCTTTTTCTGTGTATGTGGTACCAGGGAATTGATCCCAGGACCTCATGCATGCTACCTAAGCACTCTAACACTAGGCCACACTCCTGGCCCCAAGAAGTTTTAAACGTTAATATACAAACCACTATTTCTTCTAGATTCTAATACAATTATTTAAAGGATGAAAAATATTGGTGTTCATTTTAGAGTATTTTATGTTTGTGACTTTTTGATTGAGTGAATAATGTTAAAAATAATTTCTCTTTTTTAAGTTGGATGCCATAGAAGGAGCAGTTGGGTTGCTAAAATGGAAACATTTTCTTAATAGAATCGTATATTTCAGGCCTTCACATCTTGATGTTTTTAGTCAATATTAAATCACTGAGTATAGATTAAGCATTTCTCATGTAATGTTCACTTTATAGCTGGGAAACCTATGTCCAGGAGTAACTGGGAAAGATAAAAAAAAATTTACTTGTTTTTATAAATAGGATGCAGGACAAAAAAGATTTGGAGCAGTTTCCTGTAATGTTTGTGGAATGCTTTACACAGCTTCAAATCCTGAAGATGAAACCCAGCATCTGCTTTTTCACAACCAGTTTATAAGTGCTGTAAAATATGTGGTAAGTGGAATTCATGAATCTAAGTATAAAGTTCAGATGATTAGGTCAGAACCTTAATGAGACCAATTGCCAAATTTAAGTCACTAAAATTACTTTTATTTTTAAGGAACAGTAATATATATAAAACATGTAATATGTATATAGGCTTATTTTAAAATAAAACCAAATATTAAGAACAGCTAGTTTTTTCTTACTAGTTTATATAGTGGGATTTTAAATTTATATTTTCTAAGATAGTTATTATACTGTTTTTACATAATATTCAGCTTGAGTAATTTCCTACAAAGTTCTTTAGGTTTTAATAACACAGTTACTATTGATGAATCTGTTTATTTCATGTAACCTTGTGCAATTTTGTATGGGGCTTGGAGATTTTTTTTTTAGCCTTGAAATTCACAAGAATTTGTCTCTGTAATATTAAAAGAAAAAATTACAGTATTCTAAAAAGAATCCCACAAAGCTAACATGGATTTATTTAATATATTTTAGCATGAAATATATTTGTTTCTGGAAATAGAAAAATTATTTTTTAGCAATTTTGAACCATTTCAGATATCTTGTGAAAATAGTAATTTAATGTAATTGCTGTTTACCCATATCTGAAATGGAACCTGTTTTTATTCTATACATGTTACCTTCAATACTGTACACTCAAATTAATAAGACCTCCAGGATATCTGAACTGAGATCACCAATTCATTTCATATAGGCCTGTATACAGGCACCAGTTATTGCATTATATAAGTCTTTATTGCCCTCGGTTAAATTCATAGTTAGCTTTGGCTGACTGATGATGTATGTATTCATTCACCTAATTACTCCTACGTAGAGTAGATGAGGTTTGTTATTTTGGTTTTTTCTTTTTTGGTTTGATTTCCTTAGTCATCCTTTATGTTCCTTTTTTTACCTGCCTTTTCCATATATTCTCTCTGTTACTGCTTCACTAAGTGAAATGTATTGTGATGTAGACAATGTATAGGTAGATAATGATTTATCATTGGAATTTTTACTTTTTCAGTTTGGCTATGTTAGGATCTTTACATCTGGAAAAGAAAAATGGTCTATCAGGTAGCAAAATTATATACTTTCTATATGTGAACTGGTAGAAGTCATTTCTGTCCAATTTACAATTACTTGTGATGATTTAGTTTCCTCAAATATAAACATGTTACGTTTAAAAAGTTTAGGAAAGTTCTTACTTTCTAAAGGGGAACTGTAAAGAAATCAAATAGAAAGTAAGTCCTCTGATTTTTTTATTTTTATTTTTTTATTATTATTATTATTATTTTTGCCTGTCCTGGGCTTGAGCTCCGGGCCTGAGCACTGTCCTTGGACTTTCTCAAGGCTAGTGCTCTACCACTTGAGCCACAGCATCATTTCTGGCTTTTTTTCTACGTATATGGTACCAAGGAATTGAACCCAGGTTTTTGTGCATGCTAGGCAAGCACTCTACCACTAGGCCAAACTCCTGGCCCTGTCCTCTGATTTTTTAAAGGTTTCAACAGTTGATTAATGGAGCAGAGGATAGTCGCTACCACCTCTAAACAAACTCGAATCTCTTAAAATGCTAAAAGTACTTTAGTAACCAAGGGAAGTTTGCCTCTTGCTCCTGACAACCCTCCTCACATACATACCCTTAGATGGGACATTGATATAGGTTATTTAATTAATTAAGCCATCTTGGGGATTGAACTCAGGGCCAGAGCACTATCCTTGAGCTTTCTCAAGACCTAGTACTCTACCACTTGAGCCACAGCACCGTTTCGGGCTTTTTCTATGTATGTGGTACCAAGGAATTGAACCCAGGTCTTCATGCATGCTAGGCAAGCACTCTATCACTATGGCAAACTACCAGCCCCTATTTTATTTATTTTGAAATAAGCTTGTGAGAAGGAAATGAGTTTAGCACTTGATTATCTTTTGCCACTATCACGGTCTTTATTATCTTTTACATTTTCAGCTGTAGCTGTGCATAGTCTGAGCTGACTACTCCAAAACATTGTAAATGCATTCTTTTTCTGTTTTTGTAGGTGTTGAGCCTTGAGCATTGTGTTATAAATTTAAATGCAGTTGAAAACACGTGGGCAATGTGTAGGTAGAGAATTCTCTTCTTATATTTATACACGTGTCCCTGCACATTTTATCCATTTATATTATAGGGATAAGGAGAGTGTAGTGCAGAAAATTATTTTGGCATTGGTGGTATGAAGAAAATTGACTACATGAGAAACTTTGAGGAAAGATTTGTCATATCTTTGATTATAGAACTATCTTATACAGTGTGGAAGGTATCTAAGCCAAGTGAAATTAGAAACACTGTTCCACAATCACGCTGTCTAGTGCTCGGCTGTACATTAGGAGGGCATACCATATTTGACAGTGTAGACATACAATGTCCGTATCATCACAGGAATTCTTTTGGACTGTGCTGCTACTGAAAGTTGAACCGTTACATATGACTTCATTTAGGGAAGGCATGATCCAGTTACTCCTAAATTTCATAAAGTGTGACTATCTGTGAATTTATAGCAGTATACTTTGTGTTTATTCCTTTTGAAATGGATTAAAGTGGAAAGATGTTAGGGAAAAGATAAACCAATAGAACAAAAGTAGAGATTTTAACATCTTGGGAATGAGAAAGGAATCTGAAGCAAATTAGGCTTGGTCTTTCAATAAAGATTACTAACATTCTGTACCTCATGCTTCCATGTTTTCTTTACCACTGTGCTTTTTTTTTAATTAAAAAAACCATTATATTTTATAGATGTAAGACCATTGTGTGTGTGTGTGTGTGTGTGTAGACAGATAGATAGGGAAAGAGAGAGATGGGTTGGAGAGGGGGAAACGTTCATTTGGTAAAGAGAGAAAAATGCAGTCATGAAAGTTACATGAACAATTAAAATTTTTTTCTTTCTTTTTTTTTTTTTTTTTGGCTAGTCCTGGGGCTTAAGCTCAGGGCTGGCTTGGACACTGTCCTTGAGCTTTCTTTCTCAAGGCTAACACTAAACTACCTGAACCACAGCACCACTGCACCACTGCAGCTTTTTCTGTATATGTGGTATCTTGGAATCAAGCCCAGGTCTTTGTGCATGCTAGGCAAGCACCCCACCACTAGGCCAAACTCCTGCCCCTTTGATCACTATAACTTTTGGCAAAGTAAAGTGTTTCATTTATTTTTTTCTATTGGTATTGAGGCTTTAAATCAGCGCCTTGTACTTAGCTGCTTTTTTTGCGGGGGGTAGTCCGTGGTGGGGCTTGAACTCTGGGCCTGGGCGCTGTCTTGAGCTCAAGAATACCACGTACCCCTGGAGCCACAGCTCCATTTCCAGTTTTCCAGTGGTTAATTGGACATAAGAGTCTCAGGGACTTCAGTGCCCCAGCTGGCTTTGAACCTCAATCATCAGATCTCCGCCACCTCAGCCTCAGCTAGGATTACAGGTGTAAGCCACCACGCCCAGCAATCCCTTAGCTTTTTGGCTCAAAGCTACAGCTTTACCACTTCAGCTAGGCTTCCATGTAATGATTTTTTTTTTTTTTTGAAGAATCTGGATTCTACTCGAGACATTTGTCTTTTTGAGACTGGCATATTTCACCTAATAATCTTTACAGTTCCATGCATTTTCCTCCAAATAACATAAGAATCCCCGGCCCCCCAGCATTGGGCTTTGAACTTAGAAGTATGCATTTGTTAGAGCAGTGCTCTATCACTTGCGCCCTATTCTCGCCCATCTCTTTTTTGTTTTTAGTAGGCTCTCATGTTGGGGCTAGCCTCAGACCCCAGGCCACCTACTCACATCACTGGGACTGTAGAGATCTTTCTAACTTTTTGCGCAGACTAACTTCAGATGGAGTCCTCCCAATCTCCACCTCCTGATTACAGGCACGAGTAACCATGCCCATTTCTGTTCTTATATTTATGGCTGAAAATAATCTATTATGTGTTTGTGTCATAGTATATCAGTTTTCTTGTTTTTCCCTCTAGTTTTTGTGTTGTCTTATCTGCAGAATTTGTTGGTAATCACAAAATAACTCACTGGGAGTTTGAATAGGATCATTTGGGATTAGATTCAGAAAGAATACATCTTATGATAGTAGTTGTGAATCTTTTTATGTGGTTTTTGTATGCTTTCGTTGTACATTGGACAATGTATATGAACAAACATTAGAGACTGAAGTAAATAACTTCTCCATCTTTACCTAAAGAGCACTCTTTCTCTCTCTTTAAAAACAAATTAACTAGTTGTTTGCCATTCAAAAAAAACAGTTTATGAATAAATGCATTTTGATTTTTTTTTTTCCCCTGTCTTGAGGTTTGGACTCTGGGCCTGGGCACTGTCCCTAAGGTCTTCAGCCCAAGCCTACCGCTGCCCTAATCGTAGAGCACAGGGCCACTTACTGTTTTCTAGTGGTTAATTGGAGATAAGCGTCTCATGGTCTTTAGTGCCGGGTCTGGCATTGAATTTTTCTTTTTTTTTTTTTTTTTTTGGTCAGTCCTGGGCTTGAGCACTGTCCTTGGATTTTCTCAAGGCTAGAGCTCTACCACTTGAGCCTCAGCACCACTTCTGGCTTTTTTCTGTGTGTGTGGTACTGAGGAATCGAACCCAGGTCTTGGTGCATGCTAGGCAAGCACTCTACCAGTAGACCAAACTCCCGGCCTGCTCTGGCTTTGAACAGTGATCCTCCTCAGATCTCAGCCTCCTGATACAGGCGTGAGCCATTGTGACTGGCTTCACTTCTTAATTTTGTAGGATATACATTATTCATATACACCTTTTCCTTGAACCTCATTCTACCCTGTTTTCTCTTTGTTTTGTTTTGTTTTGTTCTTCTCTCAGTTCATTATAATGAGGGATGATCTCTTAGATCTAATTGGTAATCAGGTAAGGTCAGGTCAAGAGTTGGGTTGAAACATTCCTGCTTTTAAATTTCTTGAGGTTGGCTTTCTCTGAAGAGATTAGGGATCCAAGCTGCAAAGGATACAAATTGATCTATCCTTTCTAGTCCAATTTTGTGGATATCTCATGGGAGAGAATTATCTGTTTGGAGGTCTTCTAGATTTTATTCTGTCATTCCATCCTAGTTTTATAGATATTAAAATTTGGGCTAATTTTTTCCCTTGTCTTCTATGTATTATAGGCTTAGTCACGAGCGTTACTGGCCAATTAAATAGGTTTGTTCAAGTTATAGATTGTGCGATGAGAATGGCACCATGTATCTGCCTTTCCTTCCTTTCCCTTTTTTGCCAGTCATGGGGCTTGAACTCAGGGTCTGGGCACTGTCACTAAGCTCTTCAGCTTAACGCTAGCACTACTTGGGCCATAGCACTACTTCTGGCTTTTTTGTATATGTGGTACCCAGGAATTGAACCCAGGGCTTCGTGCATGCTAGGAAAGCACTCTACAACTAGGCCACACTCCCAGCCCCAAATAAAATATTTCCAATACACTGGGAAATTGTTGTTATGAAGTAAAAATGCTAAACTTGAATATGAATACTGAGATGTTTAGTATAATGATAGAATCATGTTCCCTTTTGATTTTTCATTAGGTATTGTTGATGAGACAAACATAGTAAGTTTAGATGTTTTAATTATGATTGATAGAAGTACACTTAGCTGATAGAACTGCGAGAAATGAGTTAATATCCCATTCTAACACTTTTTTTAATTGATTAAAATTTGAATTCATCGGATATCTAATTAACAGTGGCTTAAATAATAAATTTATTTTCTTATAACATCCAGAATTAGTTGTAGCATTGTTTCTCACCAATTAAAGTGTTGTCATGAGTGTTGGCTATTTCTCATTCAGCGCTCTCCTCTTCTTATCATGTTGACTGTTTCACACTTACAATATCATGTTACTAGGTTTGGTAGTCCTGATAATATATTCAGACATTCTTTCTGTAGATAAGATCTTTACCATTTTTAGAGAAAGACACTATTTTTCTGGAAGCTTCCTTGAAAAAAAAAAATCTCTTCTGTTTCATTGTCTAGAACTGGTCTGACAGTTTCCCTGGACTGCTAGAAGATCTAGGAAAGCAAATATCTGGCAGAAAGAAATAGATGGTCATGACGGGTTTATGCCAGTGGTTCTCAAGATAGGAAAATGGGATGTTTGTTGTAAACTCTCCTCTTGGAGGCTTCTGAAAATGTGTTGAGAACTGTTGGCATATAGTGAGTGGGTCAGGAGTGCCAAACTTCTGCAAGTATGTGACAGGTCCAAAGAAATACAGTATCCAGCTCAGTTGTCAGTACCAGCCCTGTTGAGAAATTCACAGTTAATTGTTGGGAACTATTACCCGGACAAAATACAGAGAAAGAAGGCGAGAGAATGATTGTGGCATAGACAAAGAATCATGTCTTCTCATGGTCATCATATTAGTTAAATATTATAACTTAAAGTCTGTAATATGTAAATGTATATAAATATAGTAGATATGGAGAAGCTGTTCAAATTTCATAGGCTTTATTTTTCTCATATAAATCACATCCATATTCATCCTTTGTGATTTATTTTAAAAATGTATAAGAATTTAAGAGCAATCTAAGAGTCTGGGTAAAAATTAATTTTATTAATCCGATAATCCTAGCTACTTGGGAGGCAGAGATCTAGAAGATTGCCTTTTGAAGCTGTTGCTAGCATAAAGGTCATGATGAGACTCCATCTCAACCAGTGATTGCTTATGGTGTGATACATATCAATCATCCAAGCTACAGGGGAAGCAAAAGTATTTTAGACCAATCTGGGCTGGGCATAAAGTGAGATCCTATCTCCAAAATAACCAATCTAAAAAGGGCTAGTGGAGTGACTCAAATGTATAGACCAGCTACCTCGAGTGCACAGACTTGACGATCACACCTCAGTATTGCCCCTTCCCCCTTCCCCCAAAAAGCATGAGTAGAAGGTGAAATCTATATTATAATCATTTCATTTACATATATTCATATTACTTGCTTTTCCCAGAAACATCATTGATTCCTTTTGATTTCTCCCAAATATCACGGTCCTCCACATTGCAGCTCTTCTAAATGTATATTCTTCAACAACTGTTTTTTGTTGTTGTTGTTGTTTAAGTCTCTATTTTCTAAGCCAAAATGAACTGTTCACTGTCTTCTACATGGCTTATAATATTCTGCTTCTCTTTTAGTTCACAGCATTCCTACCACCAGGAACGCCTTCCCATAGTCATCTGTACCTTTCAAGCCCTGGGAAATACTGCTTCTTCTGTGAACCTTTTTTTGATTTCTTTCTAATCCCAGTAAGAGTTTTCTTTTCTTAAAACCACTGTAACACTTTGCTTATATTATTTTGCATTTTCCTGTGATCTCTGCTTGAATTTGACAACTCTTGTACCACTTCAGCCCCACCTAGGTGCTGGAGTTTGAATCCAGGTCCTGTACATATTGGGCAAGCACTCTATCACTGAGCTAGATCCTCAGCTGATAATTGATTTTTGGAATCAGTTTGCTATTTGTATTGATAAGATTTTCTATTCGTATTGATGAGGACTCAGAAACATAGAAGTATAAAAGCTTGGTTTGAATCAAAGGAGACTTCCTTTCAAGCATATACCATACTTTTTATGTACATTTGTATACTCCTTAATTCTGTTCTGTAATATTCTTAAAATCAGGGAAAAATAGAAAAGAATGTAATATATGATAATATATCTGTAATCACAGCACTCAGAGACAGAGGCATAGGATCACAAGTTGTGGGCTATGTAGAAAGATCTTGTCTCAAAAAAACAAAAACATGGCCAGGCACAGTGGCTCATACCTGTAATTCTAGCTGCTCAGGAGGCTGAGATCTGAGGATCTGGTTCAGACCTACCCCAGGCACTAAGTCCGTGAGACTCTTATCTCCAATTAACCACCAGAAAACCAGAAGTGCCCAGGCCCAGAGTTGTAGCCACATGACCAAAAAACAAAACAAAACAAAAAACAACTTGAGCTTAAACTAGATAGAAAAAAGATGTAGTCTTTTACTGAGTCGCTAGCATTTAATAACCATAGTATGTTATTGATCTTTTTCACTATTGTGTTTCTCAGTCTAAGAAAAGAAAATGATACAGCATAATTTTTGTAGATTCATTCATACTTATGGGTGTGATAGGGAAAATTTTGTTTATTTGGATTTTCCTAAAACAGATTTGGTTTCCTGAATTGCAGCTTTTGCGAGTGACTAGATGTCACAATAAAGAATGCCACAGCTTTCCATAGCAGCCTAAGAAAGTAAAGTCAGTGTGGTGAATTCAAGTGGGGAATGTAGGGATCTCAGGTCTGAGCATCCTGTCCTGGTGTGGACACTGGGCCTTGTATTTTTGAAGATCGTACAACTAGCAAGAATATGTATTTCAGGGAGACCCATAATAGTGTCATGAACAGCCAACAGTGTTTAAAGATAATTACATCTCCTGTGGAGAGTCTTTTCTTTCTTGAAACAGTATAAATGATCACTTGGAAACTGCTTCCAGGAACCTGCAGAAAGTCTCATGAGAGATGCTGCTGTCAAAGGACTGGCTTCTCTTAGACAAAACTGCTTCCCTACCCAGTCCCCATCTACATTAAACAGAAAGACCTGGATGGGAGGATGTTGGAGGAGAAACCTGGTAAAGGAGAGAGTGTGTGTGTGTGTGTGTGTGTGTGTGTGTGTGTGTGTGTGTGTAAGTAGTGGTGTGGCAGTGAAGGGCGCAGGTGAAACCTGTTGGTACTCTGCACTCAGATGCTAGCTGGTCTAACCTGAAGTTGAGTGTGCAGCTTGTACATGGGAGAATTAAGTCCATTGTCTAGAGGCACTCATTTAGATGAGATACACATCTGATTTCTCTCTAAAGTACTCCAAATCATATGGTTCCCATAACTTCAGGTGAGAATTACTGTAGACCGAAGAATGCATCAAGTTAAATATTCAAGGTCTTTCAGATCTTGATATTCTTAGTTTCAGTGACAGGAACAATTGGTCTTTTATTATATCTAATATCTGCCTTTTGGTGGCGGGGCTGGAGGGGAGTTTATGGGAGGTTGAGTCTCATGGACGTTCATGCCTGGGCTGGCTTCAACTGCAATCCTCAGATCTCAGTCTTCTGAGTAGGTATATTTACAGCCTTGAGCCACTGGTGCCTCGCTGATTGGCTATTGTTTTTTCCCCACTGGATTTGTACAACCACATAGGCTCAGGTAGGGCTACAGAAGGCACGACACCAGCATGGTGACTGCCAAGCCCAAGAAACTGAGCAGCTCTACTGTACTAGTTCTACCCAGGGTACCATTATTTCATACACAAGAGTGGCAGTGTGTACCGTGCTCCCCACAAGCCTAGTATAGCCTTCATTTATTTTTTATTTTGGGCAGTACAAGGCTTTGGGATCAAGGCCTTGTGCCTGCTAGATAAGTGCTTTTATCACTTGAGATGTGCTCCAGCACTAACTTAAAGCACTTTTAAAAATTTAATGTAATTTAGTTTTTGGTACAAGTCCCTGGGCTTGAACTCTGGACCTGGGTGTTGTCCCTGAGCTCTTCAGCTCAAGGCTAGTGCTCTACCACTTGAGCTACAGCATCACTTCTTCCACAGAACTTTGTTTTTTTTGTTTTGTTTTGTTTTTTGCCAGTCATGGGGCTTGAACTCGGGGCCTGAGCACTGTCCTTGGATTTTTTCTCAAGGCTAGAGCCCTACCACTTGAGCCACAGCACCACTTCCAGCTTTTTTCTATGTATGTGGTACCAAGAATCTAGCCCGGGTCTTCGTGCATGCTAGGCAAGCACTCTATTAGTAGGCCAAACTCCCCCTCCTCCCCCCTCGCAGAACTTTTATTGTAGTTATTTTATATCCATCTTGCATGTAAGTAAGAGAGGCTTTGTAATTTTCCCAATGCACTATAGCTAATAAGTAGCTATGGATACAAATATAGGTCTTTCTTACTTTGATATCCTCTTCATTGGTGTATTATAGTTATGTCGATCAATTATTTGCATATATGGTTCATGGTCAGTGCATTATTTCCTGAACTGACTGAACTCTTTCATGTCTTTGTTAAATGTCTAATCATAGCTTCTAAAACTTCAATAGCACATTTATTCTCACATGATCACATTGACTAGATACACATCTTTATCAATGTTAATACAAGATTATTTTTGCTAAGAAATACCTAATACATAGTATTTTTCCCCTTTAGTGGTACTGAGGTTTTCACTCAGGGCCTTGAGCTTTCTAGGCAAGCAGTTCACCTTTGGATCCATGCTTTCGGCTTCCAAACTGTATTTGGGGCAGTTGCTTGGAACTAGGGGCGTAGCCTAGCATGCACGAAGCCCTAAGTTTGATTCTTCCGTACCACATACTCAGAAAAAGCCAGAAGTAGTGTTGTGGCTCAAGTGGCAGGGTGCTAGCCTTGAGCAAAAGTGTCCAAGGACAGTACCCAGGCCCTGAGTTAAAGTGCCAAGACTGGCAATATAAAAACAAACCAACACACATACACACACACACACACACACACACACACACACACACACACACATTTTACTGGGCATGATGGTTCATACCTGCAATCCTAGCTACTCAGGAGGTTGAGATCTGAGGATCACGGTTCAAAGCCAGCCTGGGAACTAAAATGTCCGTGAGACTCTTATCTCCAGTTAACCACCAAAAAACTAGATGTGGTGCTGTGGCTGAAGAGCTTGGGGACAAAACCCATGCCTGGAGTTCAAGTCCCATGACCGACCCCCCCCCCAAAAAAAATAACTAAGCATGTTGCCTTGTGCCTATAATCATAGCTACTCAGAAGTCTGAGGTCAGAAAATATCAAGTTGAGGGCAGCCTTGTCAAAAAGTTTCTAAGACCTAATCTCAACAGAAAAAGATGGTGTGGTAATGGGTACCTACAGCACATACTATAAATAGGTAAGATTGTGGTCCAAGCCAATCTAGACAAAATGTGAGAGCCTAAACTAAGAGTAAAAAAGGAGGTGCTGCTCAAGTGGTAGATTTCTGTTCACTAAACGGAAACCCGAATCCTGGTACATCTCCCCCAACCCCTCCAGAACACTGATAACCATGGATATATCTGTATCTATATACGACTCATTAATAGGGAGTGTACCTAGCATATGAGAGTTTCTGGGTTAAAACCAAATAAGCTAGTTCCCATGAGGACATAAATGAAAAACATGGAGCTTTTTACTTTTTGGCATCAGATGGCTAAATTAAGGAAATTAAGAGTTTGGAAAACATGCTTCTTCATTGTAAAGGAATATGTATAGTATGTTTAGAGCCAAAGCTAAGAAGTTTAACTGTTCTGTGTTAGAATATATACACTGGCAAAACTGTCCTTAATGTTGCTTATTCCTTGAATTGCATGCAGCTTTCTGCATGTCCTCCATCTACTTCTTTTTCAATTTCAAGCAACAGACTTCTGCATTTTCTAAAATGAGCAGAATTGAATGGTGTTAACTGCACTTGAGTCACATAGATTTGTTGTGTGATATTGGACAAACATTTGCCAACTAAGTTATCTTTGCTTTGTCCATACTATGCAGTTGTTGTATTTTACTCTGAGGAAATTTTGTTGATTGGTTGTGTTTTGTTAGTCCTGGTGTATTGATTTTAGCTTGATAGGCTAAGAGTTACTAAGAGTTTGGTGGTTATTCTGTATGAGTAGTCATCTTTGTCCCTTTAGTGACAGTCATTTTATAGACCGTATAGGCTAGGAAACAGAATTCTTGTGATTTGTCTAAGACTTACACATTTAAACTGTGTTAAAAAAAAAAAAAAAAAGGATCTAGGGCCAGGAGTGTGGCTAGTGGTAGAGGGCTTGCCTAGCATGCATGAAGCCCTGGATTCCATTCCTCAGTACCACATATACACAAAAAAAGCCATAAGTAATGCTGTGGCTCAAGTGGTAGAATGCTAGCCTTGAGAAAGCTCAAGGGCAGTGCCCAGGCCCTGAGTTCAAGCTCCCGAACTGGCAAAAAAAACAACAACAACAACAACAAAACCCCAAGGATCTAAACCCTAGACTTTTATTCCAGCACTGTTAAAAAAGTTTTCATTAAAGTATACCATCATGAAGATTAAATGAAACATATAAGGATTAACAATTCTTATACAGTTCTTGCTTCTTAGATCTAAAGGCCTTTTTTTTAGTACCTGAAAAAACATAGCATTTGAGGCAAAGTTATATCAAACCTGACTGGGATTAAGTTTCTTGAATAAACATATATATTTTAAGTTAAATAAAGGTAATTTAAATGCCCGTAGTGTGTAATATAATATAGAATTGTTATTACTGCTTTTAAGGCAGTTAATAGAATGTGGTCTATCAGATTGTCTTTGTATAATCCAGAAGTATGGCTTTCTTAAAAAATTGAAGTTTCTTAATTTCTAGTTTGATTTTGTTTTTTAAGAAAAAGTCTGCTTTTCAGTTTTTGGAAAATGGAGTCATTTAGAAGTTTTTCCTAACATAATTTAATATAAATTTCTTTTTAAAGTATCTTCCTTTATGCCTTTAAAACTTGTATTCAGATCTATATAATTCAAGTGAATTTCTTTATTGTTTCTGCTGTTCAAATCATGGACATTTGTCAGTTGGAATTAATCACCTGAATTTTACCTTTTTGGGAATAGTCTTAACTTTTAAATATATTTTGGATTTTAAATATTTTAAGTTGTTAATATATACCTTCTTACTATAATTTTTGTCACCAACCAAAATCCTATTCCCATCATCAAAAAAAATGCTACATTGCTTCAGAAAACCAGTTTTATTTTAAACTTGTCATGACATACAAAATTTTTAATTACTTTTTTCTTGCTATCATTGAACTTTTGTGTTCTTAGAAACACTAGAAAAAAGATTTTTCAAAGATCAAAAGGCCTTTTGCAGTGCCTTTCTACTTGATGTTGCTTGGGTAACACTAGTGGGACACTTAGTTAAGCTTGTTCCTTCTGTACTTATTCACAGCTCCTCGTTTTAACCTCTGGTTCAGTCCCATCTTACTAGATTTAAGTGGCTTTTGTTTTGTTTGTTTTTTTTCATGCAGGTTCTGCTCATTAATCACCACGAGTGTGGATCTGAAGAAGAGTTTATTACCTCTTTTTTTGAGTATGTTTAACTTCAGATACACACAACGTAGCCTCTCCTTCCCTATTAGATTCTTAGAAGGTAGTTATATATTTTTTTATAGTCTCCTTCCTTGTGGCTTTGTTAGTGTGATCAATAAGAATAAAAATTATTCCTTTCATACTGGGCTACTGCATGCAAATCAGTTCATTTAAAACCTCCTGGAGGTCTTGGCATGCCAAACATAAAATTATTGAGTGTTTGTCTGTGGAGGTAACTGTGTTCCAAAGAAATCTGGGGAAATTATTCTGTAGCTTTCGGGAATCACTGACTTTAAGGGGTTTATTGTTGGTGTGTGACTTTCAAAATTCTTTTAATGGGATATGGTAATTAGACAATTTGGTAGTATTAGGTAACCGAGAAATAGAAATTAGCTTGCATTTCACCTTTTTGTATGCTTTATAAAACAGATAATTTGTCATGCCTTATTAACTTTAATGAACATTTATTGCTTTGTATTTACAATCTTTAGACAAATACATGTATTTTTCCTCTTGTACACGATATGATATTAAGTATGCTATATAAAATTCTTCCTTTTATACCTAGGGTTGGAAAAAAGAAAGAATATTGGCTGAATATCCTGACGGGAGAATAATAATGGTTCTTCCTGAAGACCCAAAGTATGCCCTGAAAAAGGTAAATATCCAGTGAGAAAAGCTTTTAGTCCTAATTTAGAAAATAGAGATTAATGTAAAGTTTAATGGCTGTTGTTGTAGGTCAGTGGTTGACTCCCTGCTTAGTATGTATAATCCTCAGCCCTTCAAAAAAGATCTACCCCCAACCTAAAAGTAAAGTTCCATTCTGAAAGTAGATGTCTAAATAAGAACTTATTACAGAAGGCTAGTTAGCAGAAGGTCATAATAAAATAGAAATTAAACATTTTCATACATGTATCTGGTCGTACAGCTTAAACTCAGGGATTGGAAACTGTCCCTAAGCATTTGGGGGGGGGGGCGTGGGGTGGGGAGGTCATGAGGCTTAGACTCTGGCCTGAGTGCTGTCCCTGAGCTCTTCAGCTCAAGGCTACTGCTACCCTACCCCTCGAGCCACAATGCCACTTTCCTGTTTTCTAGTAATTAATTGGAGATGAGTCTCAGGGCTTTGTATTGCCTGGGCTGGCTTTGAACCATGATCCTCAGATCTCAGCCTCCTGAGTAGCTAGGATTACAGACATGAGCCACCACGTCTGGTTTGTGGCTTGTCCCTAAGCATTTTTGCTCAAGGTATATGCTTTACCACTTGAACCACAGCTCCAGGTCTGCTGTTTTGGAGATAGGAGTTCATGGAGTTTTCTGCCCATACTGGCTTTGAACTATGCTCTTCAGAATTTAGACTACTGGATATCTAGAATTAGAGGTGTGAGTCACTAGTGTTTGGCCTTTATGCATATATATATATAATAAACACACACACACACATGCATATATAATACACGCACGCACGCATTCACGCACACTGAATTCAGGGCCTGAGCATTGTCCTTGGGCTTTCTCAAGGCTAGTACTCTACCACTTGAGCCACAGTACCACTTCTGCCTTTTCTGTATATATGATACTGAGGAATGGAGCTCAGGGCTTTGTGCATACTAGGCAAGTACTCTACCACTAGGCCACAATCCCGGCCCCTTATGTATATTTTTAAGTGAAAAAAGATAACATCTTCATTTGTGACTATAATGTAGAAAACTTAACATTTCCTCTTAATCTAGTTTCAACCAGGTCTTAAATCAACTTTTAGAGGTCTACACTTTGGGATTTCATTGTATACTGTGTTGGTAGATGACTTAGAGAAATAATAAAGTCTGGTAGTATTTTGTCAGAATATTTTAAAAGGAACGATAGGATGAATTTACTTTTAAACAGTATGGTAAGCGGGCAATAGAGCAATAGTTAGCATGTGTTTCTTAGCAGGTTCAATGTCAGCCATTATTGGTAACAACACTTTAGAAAAGTTAAATTATAGATAATGCACTACTCACTTTTTCTCTGGATTTTTTTTCCAGGAAAAGTATCTTATATAAAAGTAATGGATCTACTCATTTGAATAATTACACTAGAATGTGTCAAAATATCTGAAAAACACAAGGGAATTTTTGTTTTTGTGGGTTTTTTTGGTTTTGTTTGTTTTTGGTGGGTCATGGGCTTAAACTCTGGGCCTGACACTGTTCCTGAGCTCTTCATCTCAAGGCTAGTGCCTTGAGATAGTCTCATGAACTTCCCTGCCCTGGGTTGGCCTTGATCCTGAGTTTTCAGCTTCCTGAATAGCTAGGATTACAGGCACAAGCCAGCACCCAGCTGTGTCTATTTTGGGTGTATGTGTGTTGCACACGTGTGTGTGTGTGTGTGTGTGTGCATGCATGTGCACGTGCGTGCACCCTTCCCAGCCAGGCCTAGGGCTTGGACTCAGGGCCTTGGCACTGTTCCTGAGCTTCTTTTGCTCAAGGCTAGTATTTTACCACTTAAGCCACAGTACTACTTCTGGCCTTTTCTGTCTATGTGGTACTGAGGGATCGAACCTAGGGAGGGCTTCATGAAGTGAAGCTAGGCAAGCACTCTTATCACGAAGCCACATTACCAGTCCCTACGTCTATTTTTATTTTGTTGATGGAGATAGTAATTAAGGTTTGGGGAAGAAAAGTGAATTGCCCTGCTAACGATTTCAATGCTGTTCTAGCTAGTTCACAACCCATGGTACTTATAATTTAGTGTTCTTGCTAACTAATGTAGGGACTCTTGTTTCCTAGAACGCTGGGCATGGCATCACTGTCATCTCTGACAGCCCCTCTGTCCATTCTACCTCTCTTTGCAGATCATCTACATTGCTTAACAAATACTGATCTGTGGATATTTCTGTAAGAATTCTTTTTAGAATACTGTGCTAAGACAAAAACAGTGTTTATTGAATTACACAATTTTTATATGTATGATGCTTTCATTGTTAAAAGTTATTCTTTATTTGGCAGGTGGACGAGATTAGAGAGATGGTTGATAATGATTTAGGTTTTCAACAGGCCCCACTAATGTGCTATTCCAGAACCAAAACACTTCTCTTTATATCTAATGACAAAAAAGTAGTTGGTTGCCTAATTGCTGAACATATTCAGTGGGTAAGTAACTTTTAAAGAGCATTTATAAGTAGTTTAATACATTAACAAATTCATGTGTGATCTTGAATCATATAATCCTGATACATTTTTCTACATTTTAGGTGAGGAAAGGTGTGAAAGATTATGTATACATTGTGTAGGTTTTGAGGGAAAGAGGGAGAAGAGTGGCACTTGGATTCAAAGTCTCCTGCTTGATGAGCTTACTTGCTTAGGTGCTCTGCTTCTGCCACTTGAGCCAGGCCTCCAGCCTGCCTTTTGCTAGATATTTTAGAGATAGAGTCTCAGACTTTTCTGGTTTTGAATCTTTTTTTTGTGTGTGTGTGTACCAGTACTGGGGTTTGAACTTAAGGGCTTGAATGCCATGCTTAGCTTTTTTGCCCTACTACTTGAGCCACAGCTCCAATTCTGGCTTTTTTGGTGATAATTGGAGTCTCATGAAATTTTCTGCCTGGACTACCTTTTGAGCAGCATTCCTCAGGTCTCAGCTTCCTGAGTAGCTAGTATTTCAGGTGTGAGCCATTGGTGCCTGGCCTTTCTCGTGGGATTCACTATGAAAGTACAGTTATACTTAATGTTGGAATTACTATCTCTAATTCTGTAGAATCAAAAATGCTGTTAACGTCTGTTTAGGAAGTTTTCATGTTAGATATGAGTGTAGTCTCTCTCAATTGGTCTTTCAGCATTTGAATAAATCAAGGGTAGGCAGACCAATGGACCAGGTATGATCCTTTTTTGGGGGGAGGGGGAGTTGTGGGGCTTGAACTCTGGGGCTGTGTGTTGTCCCTGATCTCTTCAGCTCAAGGCTACTGCCCTACCCCTTGAGCCACAGCCTTACATCCCCTTTTCTAGTGATTAATTGGAGATAAGAGTCTCAGATGAGTAGTGTCAGGCTGGCTTTTACTGAGATCCTCAGATCTCAGCCTCCTGAGTAGCTAGGATTACAGGCGTGAGCAACTGTGCCGCTCAAGTGTGGTCTGTTTTTGTAAATGAAATTTCATTGTGCCATTCACATTGTAACATTCACTCATCTATTTGTGGCTGAGCAGGAGGTGAGTACTCATAAGAGAGACCAAGCGGGATGTGGTACCTAAAATATTTACTGAGAGGTTTTTTTTTTTCTTGTATGAGGTTCAAACTTCATAGATAGGCGTTCTTTCTAAATAGGATTTCACTAATTTTTTTTTGGTGGGGGGGACTGGTTTAGAACTGCACTTCTCTAATCTTTGTCTCCTGAGTAGCTGACAGATATGAGCTACTGTGCCTGGTCTATGTAGGACTTTATACCAAGTTTCTCTACTCCGAATAGATCACTTTCTTTGGCTGAAATGGGGTAACAAAGAACTGAGGAATGTGTTCATATTATGAATGTTATGTATTTCTAAAGATCAACCTAAGCAAATGGGAGCTTTTTGACTTGATTTATACTTGAGAAATCTTTTTTTCACCCAAGTTCATCTTCATGAACTTAATTGCCATTGTTATAAGTATTGTTCAGTTACTATCTTTACCATTTCATACATAGCTGCCTGCATAAATGTGTGCTTCATCATAATTATTTTTTTGCCCATTGTAGGGCCTGAACTCAGGGCCTGAGCACTGTCCTTAGACTTTTCTCAAGGCTAGAGCTCTACTTCTTGAGCCACAGCACCACTTCCTGCTTTTTTCTATGTATGTGGTACCAAGGAATCAAACCCGATGTTTTGAAATTGTAGTTGAAGTATGGATTTCTAGAAAATGAAGAACTCACAGAAGTTTGTTTACTAAGATTTAATTTTGCATAGTGTGAGCTATGTTTTTTGTATTGTTATTATTGACTTTTATCAATTTTCTAAATGAGTTTTGCTCTTTAGCAGATGGACCTGGACCACTGTCATTCTTTTGACTTTCCCATGTAGTTGGGATGACAGGTGTGCACTGCTGTGCCCAGCTTCCTTCCTTCCTTCCTTCCTTCCTGCTGTCCCTCCCCCTCTGTCTCCCCCTTCTTCCTTTCTCATTCCCCCTCCCTCTCTTTCTTTGTTATTGACTATGATGGAGTCCCAAACTTTTTCCTGAGCCAGTCTCAAAATAACAGCAGTGAAAGTTAGAAGATAACTAATACTAACTCTTAATTTAAATTTTTGTTCGTATTTGATGCCAGCACTAGGGCTTGAATTGGAGGTCTGAACATTGTCCCTCAGCTTTTTTTGCTCAAGGCTGGCACTCTACCACATAGCCACACTTGTTCTTCTAGCCTTTTTTTTTTTTTTTTGTGGTTAAGAATCTCATGGACCCCGGGGGGTGTGGGGGGGAGGGAAATGGGTACCAAGACATGTGAAAGGGTATCAATGTATGTGAATTAATGCACCTTCTATCCGGCAAATATCATGTAACCCTTTTACTAATTACAATAAAAAAAAAAAGAAAAAAAAATCTCATGGATTTTTTGCCTAGGCTGGCTTTGAACAGTGATTCACAGATCTTAGCCTTTTGAATCACTAGGGTTTATAGGTGTGAGCCACTGTCCCCTCCTCATCCCACCACCCCCTTGATTTTGTTGTCTTAATTGCTTTTATGTTGCTTTGTCCTATCTGGAGGCTGGTCTCCCCCCCCCCCCCCTTTCTTTTTTTGACGTCTGTATTGGCCATAGAGATATGTGTTTGTTAAATTAAAATATTTTATTAACATTGATTTTTTATATCATATTTCAAATGCTATGTTTAACAAACAAGCATTCAAGAAGGGAGTATCTATATGCAGTCACTGGCATATAAATTTTAAAACAAAATTAAGCTGAGACTTTGTATGTCATAAATACTTATCAATGTATATAACATGTCAAAGATTTTTATGTCTATGTAGTTATATCTCTAAGGCCATGGCAATAACCTTGGGTACTGATTGGATCTTGGGTACTGTTTGGATCTTTGGTCCTGACTTATCGCTAAACATGATTCGCTCTAGTTTCATACACTTTCCAGCGGATACCATTATTTTATCTTGTCTATTGGCTAGAGATACATGATTTTTAAAGTTATTTATTTAAAGAGACCAGAGGACTGAAGAAAGAACCTTTTAAAATTCTTGATTTTTCTTCTGTCCCTAGACTTAGGGTTTTTTTTTTTTTTTTTTGTCCTGGGGCTTGAATTCAGGGCCTGAGCACTGTCCTTGGGCTTTCTCATGGCTAGAACTCTACCACTTGAGCCATAGCACCAGGTATGGCTTTTTTTGTGTATGTGGTACCAAGGAATCGAACCTGGGTCTTTATGCATGCTAGCAAGCACTATACCAATAGGCCACACTCCCGGCCCCTTCTCTTAGTTCTTGGCACAGTTATAGATCCAAAAAATATGGCATCATTCATAGGAACAGCCATTTAATACTGCTGAATTCTGAACATGTATTTTTGCTGATCACTAGCCTGTAGGAGGTAGAGAATAATGTTGCATTCCTATGTGGACCATGGTCCACGTGCTTTTTATATATTAATCTCTCAAAGTGTGAGTTGATATGTGAGGACCTTAGAAAATTAAGTGACTTTCCCTCATAGTGACATAAGTCAAGAATTGGAACAGAATGTCATTGTAGGTCTTTGTGAATTTCCTGAGTATGAGCAGAACCACCAGTGGTTCCCCTAGTTAAAAAGCCACATAAATGTAATTCCTCATATTAATAGTGTAAGACAATTATCAATTAATATTCTCACTTTAAAGTTTCATCTCAATTTTCACATTTATAGGGCTATAGAGTTATAGAAGAGAAACTTCCAGTGATCAAGTCAGAAGAAGAAAAAGTCAGATTTGAAAGGCAAAAAGCCTGGTGCTGTTCAACGTCGCCAGAGCCTGCAATCTGCGGGATCAGTCGGATATGGGTATTCAGTATGATGCGTCGGCGGAAAATAGCTTCTCGCATGATTGAATGCCTAAGGTAACTTGAATGTTGTTCTTTAAATCATTTGCAGTAGTTTCTGAGTTCAGACTTCTAGTAGGAAGTCTGGCATCTCATTTAATAATTGTACAGCTTTTATTTATACTCAGTAAATTTTGCATAAAATGGTGAGTGTATTGGATCTGTAAATACTTCCCTGTGAAGGTAATCTGAGTATGACAAAAGCATTCTTGTTTAAATCTTAACAGATTGTTTTGACTTGGTTATAGCTATGCTACTAGGCCATAATAACTTAAAAGTTTCATTGATAATAGAGAATTTTAAAACATAATCAAAATACTGTGGAAAGTTTCTTGGAGTTCAGCTTTTTACAAAAATTTGTCTAAAGCCACGCGAGGTAGGTAGTTCAGGCCTGTACTCCTAGCTACACAGGAGGCTGAGATCTGAGGACCAAGGTTCAAAGCCAGCCTGACACAAAAGGACCTGAGCGTCTTATCTCCAATTAACCCAGAGAAAACGGGAAGTGAGGCTTGGTTCAATGGTGGGGCGGAAACCTAGAGCTAAAGAGCTCAGGGGCATCGCCCAGGCCCAGAGGTAGGGTGGTAGCCTTGAGCTGAAGAGCTCAGGGGCAGCGCCCTTCAAGCCCTATGCCCCCCACACACACACCTAGGGGGGAGGGGGAAAAAGGTTGTCTAAATTTGAGAGTACTATTTATTTGAAAACTTTAAGTCTGTTATTTTCTTCTATTCCTATGTTGTCAAAGGTATGGATAAAACTAAGATTTGTCTTTTTTGTTATATAAAGCTCCTTTGGTGAAGGAGTTTAATGATTTACATTCAGAAGAAGTTTTTGGGTGCTAGGTGTTGCTTCAGTGGTAGAATGGATGCCTCAACAGTAGCACTACTTGGGTAGTTTGAAGAGCAGTCTTTTTTTTTCCGTCTGTGGGCTTGAGTGCTGTCCCTTAGCTCTTTAGCTGAAGGCTAGTGCTCTACCACGTTGAGCCACAGTGCCACTTACTGGTGTTTCAATGGAGATAAGAGTCTCATTGTCTTTAGTCCCCCTGATGGCTTTGAACCACGGTCCTCAGATCTCACCCTCCTGAGTAGCTAGAATTACAGGCATGAGCCACTGGCACCCAGCAGACTATTTTTGTTGTTGTTATTGTTACTGTAAGTAACTTATTTGTGTACCTAACAAAATAACATACTACTGTTAAGAGTGGAAGCCTGAGGCTCTCAGCATGAGATCCCTTAATATGTATCCTTCTTTCCCTCCTTTCCCTCCCTCCTTTCCCTCCCTCCATCCCTCCATCCCTCCATCCCTTCCTCCCTTCCTCCTTTCTTCCTTTCCTCCTTTCCTTCCTTCCTTCCTTCCTTCCTTCCTTCCTTCCTTCCTTCCTTCCTTCTTTCCTTCCTTCCTTTCTTCCTTCCTTCCTTCCTTCCTTCCTTCCTTCCTTCCTTCCTTCCTTCCTTCCTTCCTTCCTTCCTCCACCTTCCCCTCCCCTTACCCCTCCCTTCCTTCTTTTCTCTCTCTCCTCTTTTCTCTTTATCTCAGTCTGCTTAGCAGTACTGGGCAGTACTGGGGTTTGAATTCAAAAACCTCAAGCCACAACTCCAACTTATTTTGCTGAGTAATGAGCTAAAATATTTTTGTCACTCTGTTTTTCTTAATGTAAAAAGCCAGCCAGGTGTGGTGGCTCCTGCCTGCAGTCCTAGCTACTCAGAAGGCTGAGATCTGAGGATCTCGGTTAAAAGCCAGCCAAACCAGCCCTGGCACTAAGGCAATAAAGACCAGGAGACTCTTTTCTCCAATTAACCACTAGAAAAAACTGGAAGTGGCTTTGTGGCTCAAGGGGTAGGGCAGTAGCCTTGAGCTGAAGAGCTCAGAGAAGTGCCCAGGCCCAGAGTTCAAGTCCCAAGACTGAGCAAAAAAAAAAAAAAAAAGCTATTGCATTGTCCACAACCACAGCGATTTATACCTATGTTGTCAGAGTTAATAGTTTTTTTTTTAAGAATTTATTAACATTGATTTTTACATCATATTTTAAATGACAAGTTTAACATACAAGTGTTCAAGGAGGGAATCTCTATTTACAATCATTGGGACTTAGTATTTAGAACTTAATCACAAAGAGTTAATAGTTTTTGTTCCTATCTGTAGGCCTTTGATCTATTTGAGTTAATTATTGTATGTAATTTGAGGCAGGATGTCACATGTGATGTCCTCTCGTTCCAGCATGGAATAGTTGGTCTGAGCAAATTTGTCAAAAATCACTGACCGGCCGGGTGCTGTGGCTCATGCCTGTCATCCTAGCTACTCAGGATGCTAAGATCTGAGGATCAAGGTTCAAAGCCAGCCCGGGCACAAAGGACCTGAATTAACCTCTAGAAAACAGAAAGTGGGGCTTGGCTCAAGGGTAGGGCAGTAGCCTTGAGCTGAAGAGCTTAGGGACAACACCCAGGCTGAGTTCAAGCCTCATGACCCACCACACAGAAAAATAATAAAATTTAAAAATTAAAAAAAATCACTGACCTTACACATAGGGCTTAAAGGTGTATTCCATTGATTTGTATGTCTGTTTTCATGTCACCTACTACTTTTGAATAGTTTCTCTATTGTGTATTTTAAATGAGAAAATATAAATTTTCCAGTCTTGTTTGTTCTTCTTTTAACAATTATTTGGCTGTTTGACATCCATTGTATTACCATGTTAATTTTAGAACCAGGTCTTTAATTTCCATAGAGAAGCCATCTGTACATCAGTTTGTGAAAAATGCTCATTTTCAAGTGTTAAATCTTGTGATTCATAAACTTGAAATGCCTTTATTTTTATTAAATATTTCAATAGATCTTTCAGTTAGATAATTCGGTAATGTTTTGATTGCAGTTAATAGTCTTATACTTAAGTAAAATACCTAGGAATAAGTTTAACTTTTTTTTTTCCCCTGCCAATGCTGGGTCTTGAACTTGAGGCCTAGGTGCTATCGCTGAGCCTCTTTGTGTTCAGGGCTAGTGCTCTACCACTTAAGCCACAGCATCACCACTTCTGGCTTTTTCTGAGTAGTTTACTGGCTATAAGTGTCTTATGGACTTTCTTGTTTGAGTTGCCTTTGAACTGTGATCCTCAGATCTCAGCTTCCTGAGTAGCTGGGATTATAGGTGTGAGCTCCAGTGCCTGGCTTTATTTTTGTTTGTGGGTCATGGGGCTTGAACTTGGCCTGAGTGCTGTCTTTGAGCTTCAGTTTAAGGCTACCACCCTACCCCTGAGCATTGTCCCTGAATTCTTCTGCTCAAGTCTACCACCCTACCCTTGAGCCAAGCCCCACCTTCTGGGGGTTAATTGGAGGAGATAAGAGTCTCAGGTCCTTTTGTGCCTGGGCTGGTTTAAATGTTGATCCTCAGGTCTCAGTCTCCTGAGTAGCTAGGATTACAGGTGTGAGCCACTGCGCCCGGCTTTTTTTTTTTGCCAGTCCTGGGCTTGAGCTCAGGGCCTGAGCACTGTCCTTGGACTTTCTCAAGGCTAGAGCTCTACCACTTGAGCCTCAGCACCACTTCCGGCTTTTTTCTATTTATGTGGTACCGAGGAATTGAACCTGGGTCTTTGTGCATGCTAGGCTAGCACTCTACCACTAGGCCAAACTCCTGGCCTTTAATTGTTTAAGTGAATTTTTTTCTAAATTTTTATTTTTCAGATTATTGATTACAAGAAGATAGCAAATATAGTTTAGTTATACAGGCTAAATTTAGCCTGCATGGGTTTTTTTTGGGGGGGGGAATCTCTAGGGATTCTCTATAAACCATGGTATTTCATCTCCAAAAAGATAGTTTTTTGTTTTTTCTGTACTGTTTGGATGCCTTTCTTCTTTTCCTCATCTAATTCCCTGACTATAATCTTCTGTTCAATTATTGAACAGGTAAGAACAGCCTTATCTTACTCCTGGTATTTGAGAAACAGTTCACTTGTTCTTTATTACTCTGATGTTCTTTGATACCCTTGATCAGGTTGAAAAAGTTCCTTAATTATGTGTTGAGTAGATGTGGGTAGATGGTTTTACATGGTTGCATCTATTTTTAAAAAGTAACATCAAAGATAATACTTTAGATGAATCATTATTTCAACTTTATTTGACATAGAACATTACTTAAATCCTAGATAAAACAAATATAACAGGCTTTCACCATTTTAATGCTTAAAAAAAATCACATTTCTCTCCCACCTTTTTTTTTAAAATAGGAGTAACTTTATATATGGCTCATATTTGAGTAAAGAAGAAATTGCTTTCTCCGATCCTACTCCTGATGGAAAATTGTTTGCGACACAGTACTGTGGCACTGGTCAGTTTCTGGTATATAATTTTCTTAATGGACAAAATACCACCTAAAACAATCCTGCCTGCAGTACCAGAAGACACCTATTGAAGAGAATGATTTGGTTGCTGACTTTAACCAGGAACTAGGGCCATTTTTATTACAATGAACTCAGGACTGGCAACAACCATATGGTTGTTCCATTTTCATAAAATTGGAAATAATGCAGTAATAGCTGATTATTGTTTTGTTTTTTAAAGAAGATATTTTATTATCTTTTACAGAAATTTATGATTGATGTATTTTATCTATAGTAATTTAGACATGTTTACATGCAGCAGATAATTGTTCATAGTGGACTGAAAACTAAAGCAAGGACTATGGTCTCAGTGATAAGTATATTTTGAAGTTCTTAATATGGAAATATACCAGTGTAGCTTGGTACTGTATTTTTTTTATATTGATCTGATACCAGTTACAAGTTTAAAGATAGTATTTTCACAGAATGGAAACTACAGTTTTTGAGTTACTATTCAAGAAAGGCATACATAGTACTAAGTGTTTGGGAATTTGAAAGTAATTCTTGAAAAGGCCTGATTGATACTTTCAGGAAACTCCTACACGAAAGGGAAGTTTGTTTGGAACGTTGGAAGAATTGGAAATATTGAGCATTTTCTTCCTTTTATTTTTCTTACCTTTGATGGCAGGAAGAAGTGGAAAGAGGTAAAGAATCAAGGCTCTTCTTATGGGTTGATAAATAACCAGAATTATGATGGATAACTACTGAGTTCATTATTAAATCTGAGTTCATTATTAAATTTCTCATTTCACTTTAAAAAAAAAAAAAAAACGCAGTTGGCACAATTGGCCTGATAGCAAATTTCAGAGAGGCTTATGAACTCATTGTAGTTGCTAAAATTTGAATGACTTGGTATCTGCTTATTATTCCTCAGAAACACTGCACTGAGTATATACCCTCATTATTGGACTTCATTTTGATACTTGTCTAACCTTCATAGTGCCCTCTACTTTTAAAGGGTTTATATGTTGTAAAACTGCTGTGGCCTTTTATGACCTGTACATAATGTGGAATAAAATAATAAAATACTTGATAGCTTTTTCTAAGTGTGAAATGTACTAAGATAATGTGTTGTTACTTATGTATTTTTCAGGGACTTTCTTAGGTTTGAGGCTGAAATATAATTAAAATACTGACTTTGTAAAAGTAGTTCTTACGAGTTTGCCAAAGGATCTTCTGTCAGCAGCAGCTTAGCCAAATTTTCTTTCCAAAAGGCAAGGTTCATTCTGATACTGTAGTAACATCACACTTAACCTTTGAAAGACATAAAAGGCTAGAGCCCGAGAATGAAGTACCACTGTGTTTTCCCATGGATTATCTGTATGACCTTAAATTAAGAGTCTAATATGTTTCATATTTTTGTAGAGAGGGACTTTTATTATTTATAGAATGGTGTAATACTATTCTGCATGGGTAGAAATGGTGAGAGTTATAAGTATTTGGAGTACAATGTAAGCTTTATGGTAACACTGATAAGCTCATAATACAGTTCTCATTTGCGCATGAATAATACATACTACATAGATAGGCTACACTTGGTTTTAAGGAAATTTCAGGGTAGAGAGGGATATATGGGTTTCTTTAAAAGTTAGCATTACAAGGATGGCATGGTACTTTCAAGCTAATGTTGACAGTAGCCCCTTAAACTTTATAATCTAGGTATTTTTTTTAAGATATTAGCAGTTGTATAATATAGTAGTATCTAGGCGTTTGGATGTTTGCTATATTAGACTTGGTGTTTAGGCTGCATTATTATGACAGCTCTATGAAGAAGGGCTTATAATAGAAGAAACTGAAATTTAGAAGAGACTAGAATTAGCAGTAGGTAATACTGAAACACTGGGGATGAGATAGTGAGATGGATACACATTGCAAAGACAGAATTTAAGAACTGGTAGAAATTTGAGCTGACCAGAGAGTATCATGGTAAAAAACATAGGGTATATGTGTCTGGGATAATTCAGTAGGTTGATGGACTGAGATGTGAATACAGGAGAATTTGATGGGGAAGGGTAAATTCAGTTTTAGTACCTCCAAGTGGAAATATTTATCTAGTTTATGATTAGATACGTAGCATAGGAGATTTAGACTGAACAAATAAACATACAGGTTTAGCTCTTTGAACGTTTAGAAGAGATCATCCTGGAGTTTGTAAAGGAGAATTATGAGAGATCTGTGTGGAACCCCATCATTTAAAGCATGTCAAAGGAGATCAGAGACACATGAGCAAGGCAAGAAAGCCAGTAGAGGATGGTAGAAAACAAGGGAAATTTTCTTTTTCTTTTTTTTTTGCCAGGCTTGGGCTCAGGGCCTGAGCACTGTCCCTGGATTTTCTCAAGGCTAGGGCTCTACCACTCGAGCCGCAGCACCACTTCTGGTTTTTTTCTATGTATGTGGTACCGAGGAATAGAACCTGGGTCTTCGTGCATGCTAGGCAAGCACTCTACCACTAGACCAAACTCCCGGCCCCCACAAGGGAAATTTTCAAAAATCAAAAAATGACCGGATATAGTGGCATACCCGAAATCCCAAAGAGAAAAGAATAATCAAAGAATAGTCAAGGCTATCATATCACAAGAGAAAAGAGGACATTAGACATGGTGGAGGCAATAGTGACAAGTTCAGAATGCGTCACATTGAAACTTTAGAGGGGTGATTCTCTAGTTTCTAGTGTTCATTAGCATTCTCAAACAGTTGGTCATGAAAGTTACCTAGCAGATACACATAGTAGGAACCTGTCATTTGATATGTTGTGTCCTTATCAGTGTGGGTGCACAAGTGTTAGTTTATCACAGGTAAGATTTAATCTGGTGTATCTGAAAGCATGACTGTAATAACAATCACTGTGACAGTGATTGTTTTTCATTTTAATTTTTTTAATTTGCCCAGTGAGGGAGCTTCATACCTTAAGCTTAATTTGCTGAGGTGACTGGTAAAGTAGTGAGCTACATGTCTTCTTTGTCATGATTCCTGAACTGAAAAAGAGATACATTCTCTGCCTCCCGTCTCCTTCAACCTCCCTTGTCCCCATTGCCCTTGTAGTAAAAAAAAAAAAAAAAAAAATGCATTAAACTATTTGTGGGATTGGTCAGAAAATACCTTTTCTTTTGTTGTGTTTGTGTACACACACTGGTCCTGTGGTTTGAACTCAAGGACTGGGTGTCATCCCTGGATTTTGTGTGCCCAGGACTAGTGCTTTAACATTTGAGGCACAGCTCTACTTCTGGCTTTTGGGTGTTTAATTGGAGATAAGAGACTCATAGACTCCAAGGTGACTTCAAACTGTGATCCTCAAATCTTAGTCTCCTGAGGAGCCAGGATTACAGGTGTGAGCCACTGGCACTTGGACCCTTTTTCTGTATTATACCTTCCCTGTTTGTTGATGTTGTAGATGCTCAGCACTAAACAGTAAAGAGCCCAGTAAATGGATTCTGTGAATGATTTGCCTTGAAAGACCTTTCTGAAATCATTTTTATCATGGCTTTTCATTAATGACAGGGCCTCAGTGTTACAGTAATGTTATTGAACCAAGGGAAGCTTGAGTGTGTAACCTCAGGAATGTTTGTTCCTGGATGTTGCTCCAGGGCCACGTAGTTGAATGCAAAGGCTTTGCAGCCAGTTTTGTTATTTCTTTAGAGACTTTTTTTTTTTTTTTTTTTTTTTTTTTTGCCAGTCCTGGGCTTGAGCTCAGGGCCTGAGCACTGTCCTTAGACTTTCTCAAGGCTAGAGCTCTACCACTCGAGCCTCAGCACCACTTCTGGCTTTTTTCTATATATGTGGTACCGAGGAATTGAACCCGGGTCTTCATGTATGCTGGGCAAGCTCTGTACCACTAGGCCAAACTCCCGGCCCACAGATCTTTTCCAAGGTTGCTGCTTGGAACAGAGTAGAATGCTGACTGTCTCTGCTTCCTTTCAGTCTATCCTGTCATCAAACCTATCAGCATCACCCTCTTTAGGTAACAGCCAGGGCCTTTGGTCTAGAAAAGAAGTCCCATGGGTTCTTCAAATTCTGTTCTTTGATCTCTCTGTCCTCTTTCCTCTCCCCCGTGCCCCAATCTTGGTTTAAACTCAAGGCCTGGGGTTTGTCCCTGAACTCTCTCTGTTCCCAAAGCTAGAGCTCTACCACTTGAGCCACAGCACCATTTCTGGCTTTTCTGTTTATATAGTGCTGAGCAACCAAACCCAGGGCTTCATGCATGCTAGTCAAGCACTCTGTCACTAAGCCACATTCCCAGACCCACTTCTCTATGAGAGCTAACAGGCACATTTGTAAGACTGGTTACTTCTTTTGGTGGTATTTTTTTGTACTCAAGGTCTTGTGCTTACTAGGCAGGGCCTCTAACCTTTGAGCTATTTGCCTTTTTTGATCCATTAAAAATAGCGGAGTGGAAGTTTAGAAATACTAAGGTTTGAACTCAGAGCCTCAAAGCATGGTAAGCTAGTACTCTCTGCTCTATACCTCCAGCCTAGTTTTTTTCCCCTGGTTTGGAGATACAATTTTGAACTTTTCTGCCCAGGCTGGCTTGGAACTACAGTCCCATATTCAGTCTTCTAAGTATCTAGGATTATAGGAATGAGCCACCTGATTTATTTTGTTGGGACTAGGGCTTGAACTCAGTACATCCCCTTAGCTTCCTTGCTCTTGGCAGATGCTCTGCCACTTGAGCTGTGCTTCCAATTCAGCATTCTGTTAGTCAATGGGAGTAATATGACATGTATGTATAACCTTTTGCCTGGGCAGCTTTGAATCACTGTCCTCTAAGTCTTATCCTCCTGAATAGCTAAGCAGGCATAAGCTAGCACTTGTGGTTATTTTTGAGATAGTCTAGAGTTTTGTTCATTGGCCTGGTCCACGATTTATGCTTTCTGTTGTGAGATAATAACTGTGCAACACCACAAGCATCTTTTACTTTATTGTACTTTTTTTTTTTTTTTTTTTGCCAGTCCTGGGCTTGTGCTTTCTCAAGGCTAGAGCTTTACCATTTCATCCACAGCACCATTTCTGGCTTTTTTCTCTGTACCAAGGAATCGAACCTGAATCTTTGTGCATGCTAGGCAAGCACTCTACCACTAGACCAAACTCCCAGCCCCCACTAGCATTTTTTTTTTGGTGGGTCATGGGGCTTGAACTGGGCCAGCGTGCTGTCCCTGAGCTTTTCAGCTCAAGGCTACCGCCCTACCCTTGACCCTTGACCCACTTCCGTTTTGTAGAGGTTAAAGAGTCTGAGGTCCTTTTGTGCCCGGGCTGGCTTTGAACCTTGATCCTCAGATCTCAGCCTCTTGAGTAGCTAGGATTACAGGCGTGAACCACCACGCCTGGCTCCCAGTAGCATCTTTTTCTGTAAGCTGTCTTTGCCCAGGCTTGCCTGGACAGTCTATATAGGTGAGATTATAGGTAATAGGTGCTGGTGCCTGGCCATTTTCTTAAGTAGAATTTAGAAATTAAATATTACCTTACACCGACATGTATAGTTTTAGTAATCCAAAGTTCTGTTCCTGAGGATTCCAAAGTCAAGAATAGTTGTCTTATGTAAAATAAAAGGATGGAGATGCACTAAGAAACATTCACAGCACTTCATTTCTAGATCTCTGATCTGTAGTTTCATGGAAATGTGCATTTGAGTTTAGCTATTCTATATTTGTTTGCTTTGTACATTTTCATTCACCAAATCTGTTTCTGTGTAGTAAATTAGAGGATCTTGCTGTACTAAAATAGAGGCTCTTGCAATAACCTATGATATGGAGACTTCCAGCCTGTTTTGGACATTGGTGGAGTCAAGTGATTTTCTTATGTATAGAACTTTAGTTTAAAGCAAACAAACTTTGGGGGTGGGGAATAGGAGAAAATTTTTAATACATTCAGCAAATTAATTGAAAGGATAAGACACACTGTAGATACAACTTACAAAATCAAAACAAAATGTGAGGTAGACTAGTGAAATTCACCAAATTTTGGTTAAGAAAAATTTACAGTAGTAAAGGAACAAGGTGCTCCCTTTTCTAAGTCATAAGAAGCAGTTGCATAAATTACAGCCAAAACAGATTGACTACAATAATTCTTGACATTTTTCGTTTACATTCAGTATTAACCTGTGTGAGCTGTCAGATGCTGAGGTCTAGTAGGCCTGAAGGTAAGTTTCTGCGTGGCTTAGTGAATCCATTTGCCTTACCTCAGCATCTTAATAAGCAAAAAACTAAACACTCCCAAGACAAGCATTAACAAATCATGGTGTCCTGAACTTGTGCAATTTCATCCGTAAGAGGACATTTCCCGAAAGAATTATACCGAGAAAGTGTTTTTAAAGATCCAGCCTTTGTAGTAAAACAGGTTTCGGGAGGGGGTGGGAAGGCAGGCAGATCACTTGACATTTCTTCTTTGTTGGGGTGATAGTCTTTTTACCTTTATTCTGGTATTTTTCTTCTGTACTGTTGCATTAAGTATTTACAAGCCATAATCATTGGAGTACTTTCTTCAACTTTAAAAATGTTCTTTAGATTATTCAGTTATAAGGCCACCTGCCCCAGGTACAAAAATTGTTTTAGAATTATTTCAAGTATTTTATTTGCCCTCTGTAGTGTTATTGAAATATTGCACAGACAGTGGGTTTCTTGACATCTGCACCAGGCCCTTTTAACAAAACAGGAGGAAGTGAAATACATTCATTCTAAAAAAAAAAAAAATGCCTCAAAACATACCTCTGCCAAAGTTTGTACTAAAGCAGTATTTTTAAAATCATACATAAGGCAGGTCTTCTTTGAAGGAAAGTTTAAAAATGGAGTTAAAAGGAATTATTCATTTCAAGATACACTTAACGCATTACAAGTAGCTATATTAAACCCAAGAGATTTTCAAACCATTCTCAGTCTAATACATTTCATCATTTCACTAGCTGTAAACTCCATGTTTTCACAAGACAATAAAGCTGATAGGTTAACACTATTTGTTCTAAGTAAATGCAGGATTAAATAGGCCCTGAAGGACCTCAAATAGATTCAAGTAAAAGTGACCATTTTAAGTGGGGATGAAGGGATATACTGAGTAATCTGAAGATAGGTGATAAACCTGTCATCTCAGTGTAAACTTCCAATAGACTTAAAAAAAAAACAGGGTTCAGAAAGTTTTTACAATTAAGTTAGAAACTTATGACTCCTGTTGTTGATGTGCGTAAAATACCACCTATAGATTTTAGTGGCCAAAATCTTCCTCACAAAAAAAGTGGCTGGCAGAAGTAAAGCATTAGTTTCTCTTTCAGTGACTATTTCAGCAATTTCCATGTTGTCATGTAAGGCAGCTTATACTTGATGTGTCTTTTAGAGGAAATTTTGCTTGAGTTCCTGAAAGAAATGAGCTGCTTTGACTCCACGACAGCATCCCAGCCTGATAATGACTGGATGACTACTGCTTGCTTCCAACTAAAACGGGGTAGGTGCAGGGTTACTGTCAATGTGGCTTAATTGGCTCAACAGCTTCATCTGTATTGTTTTTTTTTTGCACAAGAATAATCACTGTTCTATATAGACATGGTGTACTTTAAAAAGTCTCCAGTCTTTAATAATGGGAAAACCAAAGGGACTAAGCTGAGAAGCTTCATAAATGTACACAATACCTGCTCTGCATTTACTGATTTGTTTGTTCGGTTTAAATAGTAAACTTTGAACTCCTGTGGAAATTTTGCCAAAAGTTTCAATACATATAAGATTATAAATCTTAAACTAACACTGCACAAAGAAAAGACAAAACTACTACTTTTTTAAATACAAATATTTTCTACATTTTATCATTTCATACCCCTGAGTAATACTGTACCAAAGTACAGATCCGAAGAGAAACTGAGGGTCAGGCCTCAAATGTTTATCTTCAATTATTTCCACACCAATAGTGTGAGTCATGTAACAGCTTTCAAGCTACCTAATGCTTGACAGCTTTTCCTTAACACAGTATGGCAGAAACAAAACCATGCACGCTATTCTGTTCTCCAAAGTCCATCCTCCTTGGGCTCCCATTTTGCATAACTACTTACTCTGCAGTTCACCTGAACGTAAGGTCCTGTAATTGGAACTAAAGGAGGATGATGTTCCCAAAGACAGATGTGGGGAGTTCTTTGGAGAATAGACAAGTAGGTTGCACTTTGCTCCACAGTGATTGTACTTTGAGGAAAAGAAATCCCCAGTCATTGTTTCACTCCCATCCCACCTAGGTATCCTTTGGTTATTTTTGGTCTTCAAACATTCATATGTGGCGTCCAGTAAGAAAGTAGAGAGGCTTGTCATCACTGCTGTTAGCAGTTTGAAACTCATCCCGGAGGCGGAACTGCCACTCATCCTCCAGCTCTAAGCGGACAATGGTTTGGCGTAAGGAGCTTCGGTCTTGGCAGATGACACACAGGGTAGCACCTTCAGAAGAAGAGGCAGAAAGGGGCTTAGGGTCAGTGATTACATGACCAGAAACTCCAGTATATTTCTAAACTAAGACTTCTGAGAACATACAGGGAAGTAGCCCATCAGAAATGTACATTTTAGCCAGGTGTAGTGGCCTGTAATCCTAGCTACTCAGGAGGCTGAGACCTGAGGATTTTGGTTCAAAGCCAGCCCAGGCACTAAAGACCATGAGACTCTTACCTCCAGTTAACCACTAGAAAACCTGAAGAGATGCTGTAGCTCCAGGGGTAAGGAGGTAGCCTTGAGCCAAACACCTCAGGGACAGTATATAGGTTTTTAAGATTTTTAAAGTACTCCAATCTCAACAGCAGCTCCCCTCATCATAACCAGTGCTGGAACCAGTGTTACATTTTGTCAGAATAATATCTGATGTAACTCTTTTCTATTGAGAATAATAACAATCCAAATAATAAACTTACCTTTTAGAAACTTAAATTTCTTAAGAAGATCAGCACCTACAAAAGAGTCACAGAGGTACAAGAGGAGTCCACTGAAAAATACCCCTTCACAGTTGACATTGCTCGAGTGGGGTCTGGAGCTGATGTAGCATATGGCCACCTGAAAGCACCAAGAAGGAATAGTGAGGTATAAGATAAGCGGGCAGACCATGTGCACACTAATCAGTACACTGCTGGATTTTAGGCTGTAAAGTGTTGAGCCAGTTGGTTATTAAAGTGTATACCTGTCTTACTTTCTATAGCACATTTTTTACAACTTAAAAAACTTAAAGATTTACGACATTAACAAAGAAAGCTCCTACACCTAAGAATATACAATTTTTAAAAAACTATAAAAATCTGTTTAGGAAACCTTATTTTTTTTAAATTTATTTTTACTTTTGGAATATTTTAATTTCTAAATCTTTTTTTTTTTTTTTTTTTTGCCAGTCCTGGGCTTGGGCTCAGGGCCTGAGCACTGTCCTTGGACTTTCTCAAGGTTAGAGCTCTACCACTTGAGCCTCAGCACCACTTCCGGCTTTTTGCTATGTATATGGTACCGAGGAATCGAACCCAGGTCTTCATGCATGCTAGGCAAGCACTCTACCACTAGGCCAAACTCCCGGCCCTAGGAAACCTTATTAATGAGAATATAATGTTAAGTAAATGTCCGCTGCCCTTTAGTAGTGGTGGTAATGTGACTGTGCTGTCCAGTCAAGAGCTCTGGACCTTAGGGTAGTAGAATTGGGAGACGACTTTCATGGATAACGATTAAAGGGTTTCATTACATCAGATGGTTGTTCCATTTAGTTCTTACGGGTTGTTTGTAGAGACAGGGTCACTATGCAGCTTAGACTTGCCTCTTCAGCCTTCTATTCTGGGATTGGAGATGTGTACCAACATGCCTGACCCCGAAATGGCTTTAAGTTCTCCTTTATCTCTAAATATCTGTCGTTCGTGATTATTCCAACAAAGATGGGAATGTAAAATATTACCATTACATTTGTTTTTTCACATTTAAAAAAATTTGTTAAACCATTATGCATACATTGTCAGTGCAAAAGAAAACTTGGAGAAAATGTATGCATATGTAGCAATGCCCCCCCCCCGCCTTTTTTTTTTGGTAGTTCGGGAGACTGAACACAGGGCCTGAGCACTGTCCTTGGGCTTTCCTCAAGGCTACTGCTCTACCACTTGAGCCACAGCACCACTTCTGGTTTCTCTTCCCTACTTCTCTCCCCCTCCCTCTCCTCCCTCCTTCCCCTCCCTCCCCTTCTTCCTCTCTCTCTCCTTCTCCTCTCTCTCCCTCTCTCCCTTCTCTCTTCTCCTCCTTTCAGAGAGAGAGAGAGAGAGAGAGAGAGAGAACTTGAACCCGGGTCTTTGTGCATGCTAGGCAAGCACTTTACCACTAGGCCAAACTCCCACCCCCTGTCTTTTCTACACTTTTTAATTTTAAAAAAATCATTTGAATAGGATATATTACTGAAAACAATAGAAGGAAGCTCTAAAACCCAAGAAAAAGAATAGTGGCCAAGTCTTGGAGTTGCGACTAAACTAAAACTGGCAGTGAGGAGTGTGAACGTGACAGCTGTAAAAATGTCTAGAATTTTTTTTGTGTTTTATTGTGATTTGAATTTGGGGCTTATACATGCTTGCAGACACTTTGCAACTGGGCCATACTTATGCCTACACAGTAATCAGCCTATTTCAAGTGTCCTGACATAGCTAGATAGTAGGCTCTGGCACCACATCCGTTTTCTTTTCATCAAGATAAAGTCTAGTCAACTTTTCTCCCTGGGTGGCCTGGAATTTTGATTCTCCCAGCTGGATTGAGAAAAAAAGAGGGCTCCCCCAATCCGTGTGTGCCCACAGTGGCCTTAAACTGCAGTCTTTCTCGTATCTCAGCCTTCAAGTAGTTAGAACTATAGGTTTCAGCCACCAGCACCTGGGTAGAACTCGGCCTTATGGGGAAAAATTCACATGGTCAGAACAGTCTGATTGTTGAATAGTGGAAACAGCAGCTTCTGCCTAAGGTCACTGAAGTGGGCTTCTGAGTTATGGGTGGTTGCTGGCTCATTGTGTGAAATCAATATTGCCATCACTTCTTGTTCAGTGAGCCTTTGCCTTGGTAAGTATGGCACAGGCTTTGTTTTTTCACCAGTGAACTTTCTGAGTCAAGCTAAAACAGCAAACAGAAGGATGTAAGCTCAGAGTAGCCACTCCATGTTTACCTCTTGACCAATGTTAAGGTAGCAGTCAATGGCCAGCACAGGACTCTTGACGTTACGAATGGCTTTGGGGAAGAGTTTATATGAAGCGTGCTGAAGGAATTTCTCCAGGAGGAACTGTGCTGGGGCCGCTAGCAGCGTGTGTTCACTGTCGGGAGCACAGACGTACTGAAGGGGCAGGATGGGAGCTAAGCTCTCTGACACCTGAAATCAAAGCAGAGATGATCACAGGGAATGTCCAAAGATAACAGTTTCATTTGGGAACTTTTTTTTTTCTTTTGTGGGTCATGGGACTTGAACTTGGCTTGGGTACTGTCCCTGAGCTCTTCAGCTCGAGGCCACCAACCTACCCTTGTACAAGCCCCACTTCCCATTTTCTTGAGGTTAATTGGAGATAAGACTCTCAGGTCCTTTAGTGCCTGGGCTGGCTTTGAACCTTGATCCTCAGATCTCAGCCTCCTGAGTAGCTAGAATTACAGGCTTGAGTCAACGTGCCTGGCTTCATCCTGGAACTCTTCACATGCAGCCATTCCCCTTTATCCAAGAGGACTATGTTGAGATTGCCAGTGTATACTCGAAACTTTTTTTATACCGACATACCATGATGATTTAAAATGAACTAGACACTGTAGCTATAGGAGAGTACTGTAACAGTTATGTGAATGTGGTCATGACAGTCAAGAAATGCCTATTTTTAGGCCATGACTGAACTAAAACTGCAAATAAAGGGGACTATATTGACTTACAAAGAGCATAGTGACATGCTATAGTCAAATGTTGGTCATGAAACTCTGCCCTTTAGAAATAAATAGAACAGTAATATTTGACCTAATTTTCAGCAAAGGCAACAAGAGAAGATGGTTTTTGTTTTTAACAGTTCATTGTGAGATCCAATAGAAAAGTCTTACAGGACTGTCTTATCCCACTGAATTTTTTTTTTTGCCAATCCTAGAGCTTGAACTCTGGGCTTGGTGTTGTCCCTGAGCTGCTTTTGCTCAAGGCTTTTTTTTTCTGTGTACATGGACTGAGGAGTGGAACCCAGGGCTTCATACATGCTAGGCAAGTAGTCTACCACTAAGCCACATTCCAAGCCCTTAGATAATTCTTTTGTAAAAGCAAGAACTTCAGCAGAAAATTTCTAAGCTCCAGTAAATTGTCTGTCTACTGTAAGTGATCTATCAGTAACTCCCCTGGCTGCGGAATTCACCCTTCACAGGTTGCAGGGGGTGCCATTTCTATGTTATGACAGACTAGGGCTTGAATTCAGAGGCCTGAGCACTGTCCCTTAACGGCTTTGTTCAAGGCTGACCCTCTTTTATTTGAGCCACATCTCTTTCCCAATTTTTGGTGATTAATTGGAGATTAGAGTCGCATGAACTTCCTGCCTAGGCTGGCTTCAAACCAGGATCCTCAGATCTTAGCCTCCTGAGTACAGTTAGGATTATAGGCATAAGCCACTGATACAATAGTATTAAGAACCTATGTAACAAAACAAAAAAATGGGCCAGGAGTTCGGCCTAGTAGAAGAGGGCTGGCCTAGTATGTAGGAAGTCTGGGGTTCAATTCCTTAGTACCACATACATAGAAAAGCGGGAAGTGGTGCTGTGGCTCAAGTGGTAGAGCACTTGCTTTGAGGAAAGCCCAAGGACAGTGCTCAGGCCCTGAGTTCAAGCCCCAGGACTGGCACAAAACAAAAACTGAACACCTGGCAAAGGACTAGGCAAGCAGAGGTATTAAACCAGGGGCCTTACATATACTATGCTAAAGCACTACTGAGCTTAATAAACAGCCTTTAATATGTTGGTTTTGCCATTTATCTCATGAATATTACATAATATATCAGTGCAAAATTTGCCATCTTGGAACTAGAGTGTTAAATCTCAAAAAAAAAAAAATTGAATTGCCCAAAGCTGTGTTCTGACTCTAGCTCAGACCTCAGTGACAGAGATCAAACTACACCGTTTTCATTAATAAGTCCTTTAGATTGTTTTCCTGTCTAGTCAAAGTCCTTCATGTCAGTAATAACATTCATAGGAAGTTAACTTGTCAGTAATAACATTCATAGGAAGTTAACTTATTTTCAAAAGCATAATAAAACTTACCATGATCTTTGGTTTAATGATAAAGTCCCTTTGTCCTCCAACTTGAATATGTTTCTTCATGAGACTGAAGTTATTAAAGCGGCAGATGAGCAAGCCACTACTGTTTGTTCTCAGGTTAAAATCAACATCTTCACAGAAATACCTAAACCATAATCATAATGATTGATAGGTTTCTTTGACTGCTGTTCATTTCCCAACGTGCACAGAGAAACACGTGTCCTCGCGGAGTCAGTCCGCAGTCGCTGGGAAAACCCCCAAAGGGAGCATTACCACCACTAGAGGCGGAGGAAGTTGGATGAACATTCCTGTGCAGAAACAACTGTACATTCTGTATATTCTGGTTTAAATCGAGGCTGCTACAGGATAGAACTTTCTGTGAGTTGTTAAAACATCAAAGTGGAAGCAGCAGCCATTGTAAGAGCCACAGTTTGGGACTGACATAAAAGTGGCTATATGGTCTAGAGCTTATTTCGTGACTCAGGTTTAGGGGGAGTGAGGACATTATGTAGGAGTTAGGTCAGAGCCATGCTGCTCGTCCATCTCTTCTGCCTTTCCCTTAGAGGACCTGGACATTCTTGAGAGTGAATAAGGGGTTTATTAATAATGTTTGGAGGTCCACACATTGATTTGTATTGACTGAACAGTTCTGTTCTGTTACTTCTTGTTGAATAATATAGTTAAAAATGCGTTTTACATCTTATCACAACTACTAAGGGCCTAGACGTGTCAGGTATGGTGTTTCACACCTGTAATCTTAGTATTCTAGAAGCAGATACCAGAAGGTTACATGTTCAGGCTGGCCTAGAGCTTTTATTATGAGACCTTGTCTAGGTAGTTGGAAGGATGAGGAAAGGGTCTTACACTGTAGACTTGAAACCAGTGCAGTTTTCACGTTTTCCTTTAGTATGTGTAATCACCAGAACTGGGAACCTTTGTGCTTCTAATCTCTGGCTCTTTCTCTGGTATTTCCAAGAACACAGATGCCCAGGGAAGAAGTACTGTAGAGGCCGCAGAGTCACAGCAACTGTCATTCCAGGAACGTGAAAGGCTCCACTTACCTGTTGAAGTCATACTGCACATTCTGAGTCAAGTCTATGTTGAGGAGAATGAAGTCGTGCACATGGCACCTAGAGAATGGGGCCTTGAGGCTTTGAGAAGTCAGCTTGCTGCTCCACTTTTGTATGCCCAGGATTGCGTAGTGGATGATCTTTGGTGTGGCTTCCATATGCTGCAAGACACTCTTCAAGGACACGTTCTTACTCGAAACTCCCACTTCCACCGGCTGGCTATAAAACACAGAGTTTATATTAAACCTTAAATAATACTGAATGGGATCATAGGAACGACCACTTGTATGCTAAAGTATGGGATCCACTGATTTACTTTTTTTTATTTATTTGCCAGTCCTGGGGCTTGTGCACAGGGCCTGAGCACTGTCCTCGGGCTTTCTCAAGGCTAACTCTGCCTCCACCATTTCTGGCTTTTTTCTATGTATGTAGTACCAAGGAATTGAACTGGGGACTTCGTACATGCTACGCAAGCACTCTACCACTAGGCCAAACTCCCAGCTCCCCACTGATTTACTTTGTGTTAGTTTGAAACCGAGTAGGATGCAGTGGCCAGTGTTCACGCTGCCTTTTGGGGCTGAGCTTATCACTTTATTCACAGGATTTTTTTTTTCCTCTGCCTTAAAAAGGGGTTACCATAGAGGTAGCCAGAGGTCAAAGCATGAAATGTCAGTTCTGGTCATTAGGTATGAAAGGGACCTGTGAAAACTAACTGGCGTCAAGACTACAGTGAAAAAGAGGGGCATGGAGTTGGGCCTAGAGGTACAATGCTTGCCTAACATGCCCTAAGACCTGGGTTTGATTCCTCGGTACCACATACATAGAAAAGTTGGAAATGATGCTGAGGCTCAGGTGGTAGAGTACTAACTAGCCTTGAGGAAATCCCAAGGACAGTGCTCAGGCCCAAGTTCAGACCCCAGGACTGGCAAAAAAAAGAAAAAACATATTTGAACTGGAGGGGCCTAGAGCCCATCTGGCACTGTGTTTCATGTAAGACACCATTGTCCTATTGTTGTACAGGGTATCATTTCTTGATGTTTGTAGGGGCTCTGACTATCCCCAAGCACTGTGACACCCCTAAATATCCTCACCCCCCAGGGTACCACTGACTCCAGACAACCATCACTGCTTTTGTCCCAGCCATAATTTCACAGTGGTAGACTTGGGTCCTGATACAACAATGTCACTTAAAAGCAGAAGTGATTCCAGAACCCAGGCTCCTGGTTCAGGTAGCAGCAGCCTCAAAGTCAACACATTTTTATAGCTAATGAACACCACAATGCAAAAATGGTCCCAGATTTAAGAGTACACCAAATAGGGCCGGGAGTTTGGCCTAGGAGTAGCGTGCTTGCCTAGCATGCACTAAGACCGACCCAGGTTCGATTCCTCGGTACCACATACATAGCAAAAAGCCGGAAGTGGTGCTGAGGCTCAGGTGGTAGAGCTCTAGCCTTGAGAAACACCAAGAACATTGTGCAGGCCCTGAGCTCAAGAACAGGACTAGACAAAAAAAAAAAAAAAGAGCACCCAAATATTTCAATTTTAAAAGTCCGTAGGTCATTGCAGAATGTGAGGCTCGTCTCATGGTGGGTTCTGCTGCGGAACACTGTACTCCTTTTACTTCCAAATAACCGCTGCCAAGAAAACCATCCCCCCTAGCAATGTGCATGCTCCAGAATTGCTCACAAGTACCTGGTTTGCTCCTGAGCACTGTGCATGTTCCACAGGACGCAAGAGTCATCCATCACGACGATGAAAGGCCAGACACACTGTCGTTTGACTCCCAGCTCCTCCAGGCGGTTCCTCTCCAGTTCTAGGTTGTGATATGACAGCTCCTTGATGAGGAACCTAGCAGCACCTGGAAGGCAGCACAATCATAGCTCCTCATCTGTCCCTCAGGCCTGGCCAGTGCCCTCCAACAGTTCGTGCTCTCTCCATGGGCATCCCGAGTCCATGGGCACCATACAGGCGGGAGCCAGGGGTTGAGCTGCGGGTCTCTTGACTAGTAGACAAAGGAGTTACTGGGGAAGTCAGTTTAAAATAGTTTCTAAGCTAGGCGCTAGTGGCTCATGCCTGATCTGAGGATCTCGGTTCAAAGCTATCCCCAGGCAGAAAAGTCTGGAGACTGTATCTCCAGTTAACCACCAGAAAACTGGAAGTGGTGCAGTGGTTTAAAGCAGTAGAACATTAGCCTTGAGCACAAAAGCTCAGGGAGAGTGTCCTGGCCTTGAGTTCAAGCCCCATGACCAATGAACAATACAATAAAAATCCCTGGAGCCCATTGATGGAGGGTCACCTGAGTAGGTCTGGTGAAAGGCTAGAAACACAAAGGATACTTCAAAAGAAGAAGATACTTAGTTCTATAAAGCATAACAAGCAGTTCTGCTCAGCACTCACATTCCTCACACCAGGGATCAGCCAGGGCTGCAGTGAGTGGACATGCTGCTTCTACTCATGTGCTTTCTGCTTTAGATACCTTCAGGAAGTTAGCATTGTCTTTGAAGGTTCAGCAATATAGCATCCTTTCCCTAGATTTGCTTTTTTTTTTTTTGTCCTTTCGCAAAAGATAATACAGTACAGTAAGCCAATAGATGGAAGACAAAACTGCCTCTTTGAATCCCGATCCCATCCATTTCTAGCTTTGTGACCCAAACAGCTATACTCTACTGAGTCTTGGCTTTCCCTCCTGGAAAAGGGTAATGAATGTCTTTGACAGCATTGTATGGTGCTTAACACATGGTATGTATTCAGGGAGTATCAGTGAAAAATAAGTTGTGCTCAGGAATGAGTGGGCTATGCTGAAATGAAATAGCATGTAAAATGAAACGAAAAATCGGAGGAGGAACCCAAAGTATTTTTATTAGATTGAGGGTAATACTGAGGAAAACCGACCTAGTTTACTTTTTCAACATAATAAGGTTATTATCAAAGGTCCACAGCTAACATCATCACAGTGGTCAGTTTCCTCTAAGATCAGGAGCAAGACAAGATGCATATTTTCATCATTTCTATTTAACAGTACTGGAAATCCTAGCCAGAAAAACTAGGCAAGAGAAAGAAATGAAAGTCATCCAATTAGATCAGTTCCCTGACTACCTATATGAAGAAAATTCTTAAAGCCTGTAACTCTTAGAAATTCTAAAAAGTAGACTCGGCTGTGCCACAAATAAAAATGTCACCAAAACCCAGCTTCATTTCTATGTATGATTAATCTAAATAGGAAATTGAGGGGCTGGGAGTGTGGCCTAGAGGTAGAGTGCTCGCCTAGCACACACTAACCCTGGGTTTGATTCCTTAGCACCACATACTCAAAAAAAGCCAGAGCACTATCTAGCCTTGAGCAAAAAGTGTCCAAGGACAGGGCTCGGGTCCTGAGTTCAAGCCCCAGGACTGGCAATAATTTTTTTTAAAATAAGGAATTTCAATTCCAACATAATATAAAAAAGAATAATCCATGAGGAGGAGAACGCCTGTGCAGTGAGAAGTGCAATGGTGCTGAAGGAAGATAAAAACACAAATTCATGAAAGATAACCCATGTTTGGAAGGCTTTTTGTTGTTAGATAGGAATCCCTATCAAAATCCCAAAGACTTTTTTGCAATCTATTCATTAAAACAGACAGCCCTTGAAAGAGAACAAACTTGGAGGTCTTGGGCTAGGCAATGATTTTTCTAGATAGTAGGACCAGGACAAAGAGACAGCCTAAAAGATAATAAAAAAAAAAAAAAACAAAACAAAAAAAAAAAAAAAAACAAAACATATGGGAAGCTCTTGCTTAACAACCAAGTTAAGAGACAACCTAAGAATCAGACAAAAGTGGGGAGCGTGGCCTAGTGGTAGAGTGCTTGCCTAGCATTCATGAAGCCCTGGGTTCAATTCCTTGATCCATATACACAGAAAAAAAAGCCAGAAATGGTGCTGTGGCTCAAGTGGTAGCACATTCGCCTTGAGAAAGCTCAAGGACAGTGCCCATGCCTTGAGTTCAAACCCCAAGACTGGGGAAAAAAAGTATTTCAAACTTTGGACCAACAGAGGATTGTTTAGAATATGTATGTACACATAAAGCTGAATGCCAGAAGCCAGAAAAACAATCCAATTTTAAAATGACATACGTCTCAGAGAGGATTCACTCACAGAGCACCATGATGCACACTTCCAATACCACAGCTGATAAAAGAGACAGCAAGCTAAACTCAAATGAGACAAGGAGAGCTTCATAGTAACAAATGGAGTGATCCATAAAGAGAAAATTACAGTTGCCAGCACAGACTACCAATACAGTAATAGTGCAAGATTTTACTACTCCAGAAGATCAAACAAAAAAACCTCCCAAGAAACCTTAAATGACACCATAGACCAAATGGACTTATCTATAGAGTATTTTACCCATTTGGTACACAATAAATATTGTCAGCAGTCCATGGAATTTTCTCCAAAATAGATCATGTCCTAGGACATACAATAAGGCTGAGCAAATACAAGAAAATAATTCCTTATATTCTATCTGA